>NC_045793.1:83528724-83835743 GCF_009873245.2 Balaenoptera musculus | reverse complement strand
AAATGTTAAATGAAGTGCTCTAGGTTTAATAAATAACTCTGGGTCTTGAATCATGGCTACCCTCCACCATGAAGACTACTTCCCACACTAATCTGGTGATGCTTTACTGTGCTCCTCCAAAGCCTCCCCGAAGAGAAAAACACGAAAGGAAGAATAAATCAATTGCTTTAATTATTGAAAATCATTTTCTACGTCCCTTCCATCTCCATTGTGCTTAGTTTCTGTCCACATTATTTCTGTCCTAGACCACTGCAGTTGTGTCAAGTCCATCCAGAAAATATTTATTTACTGAACTCATTCTGTGAAAGCACTGTATATGGTGCTAGCAATACTGAAATGAATAGATTCAATTCCTGTTTTCAGAGAAAGGGGAGCATAATACATCAGGCTGTAGTAGATGCTATAATAGGGTTATATTTTTCAAAGTGTGCTATAGAAAGAAAGAGGAAATGAGTGATACTGAAGTGGGTGTAATGGTTTGAGAGTGGATGTCACTTGAGCTGGAACTTGCAGAATAAGCTAGAGATCCTGACAGGCAAAAGCGTAAGAAAGGAACATTCCAAAAGAAAACACAGCATGAACAGAAAAACTGGAGGCATGATAGTGCAGGATTTAGTTGGGGAATAGTGCCTAGAGAGGACAGAGGATTATTGTGTGATGAAACCAGAGAGGCAATTAGAACTGGACTATCATCACGCCATAGCATGATGGGCAGCAGAGAGTGAATTTAAGTATACAGATCTCAGAGCCAGACGACCTGGGTTCAAACTCTGGCTTTATCTTTTACTAGCTGTTTGAACTTGAGATATTTACTTAGCCTCTCTGTGCTTCCATCTTTTTATCTGTAAATGGTGATGATAATATTTGTTGTAAGCAGTATACTACTGAAGCACTTGGAACAGTGTCTGGCACATAATAAATATACCCAGTGTTAGGTATTAGATTCTTTCATATATATTTTCAGTTCCAATTGTCAGTACAAACCCTGTGTAATGGACAGGGAATTTGTCCTGCATAGAGATTAGTACTGGTCCTGACCACAGTAGACATCCATAAAAGGTTTGCGGAATGAGACATCAGTGAAATTCAATACCATGGATGCTTTCTTTTTATTGCTTAATTCTCTTTCAAAACGATTTCAAGGTACAATGCTAAATGAAAAATCAAGCTGCTAACATTATGCAGAATGTAATACCACTTTATGTATATACATATGCATGTCATATACTAAAATGCTGGAAGAATATACCCCCAATTTTTAAGTTATTATGTTTGGGTAGTGTAATTTATTTTATTTACTTAACAGTATGTGCTTACTATGTGCTATGTACTGTTCTAAGCTCTCTGCAAATATTAATTCACTAATCCTTTTAATAACCCAATAAGGTAGGTTTTGTGAGTAGCCCATTACACAGTTAAGAAAAATGAGACATAGAGAGGTTAAGTCTCCTGGGTCAGAGAGCTAATAAGAGATTGTTTTCTGTTGCTCTCTGCACGCTTTTCTAGGCCTTCAAAAATTTCTGTGTTAACAGGTATTAGTTATATAATTTTAAAATAGATGTTTTAAAATAATATATCCTGGAACTCAGATTAATAGGGCTTTAAAAATATTGACTCTTCATGGTCCACACTATGCAATGGAAAAAAAAAATACCTCTTAATTTTTTTCTTCTTGGCCTATACTTCTTGCTCTGGGGAATATATCAAGGTATTTTGATAAATGTATTCCTAAAGAAAATATATTTTCAAATAGTTTAGGATCCTCTGGTCACAGAAACAGGGAAATTGATATTCTACAATTAATAAATCAAGTTTGACATTGTGTGTATGTAATGCGTATAGGTCTAAATATATGTAACCATGCTTAATTTTTCAATGATCTCATACAGTATTTACTTAGCACATTCATTATCCTCTATCTCATTGGATATGTTTGACAGCATGTGTTATTGTTTAAGCTCAATTTATTTAGCGTATGAATAAAATATTAATGTTCAGAAATAAATAGAGCATGTAGGAATGTGAATAAATAGGGGCAATAAGGGAAATTGGGAGGTAAGTTATACTCTCTTAGCTGAGGCAGACAATAAGTTATATTCCCACCATGATAATTTATTTTCCTGATAAACATTAGTTCATTATATAGTATTATGATACACATTACCTGGGATCAAATTTTAAATTATATTGCATTATTTTCTAATAATTGAGTATTATTTTTATAGCTTTAATTAAAGTTTGATATAAGTAAAAAATCTAAAGGAATAAGAGATGTTTGATTCTACGGGCTTTTTTCAATTGTTATAGAAATATGAAATTTGTCACTAGTTTATGCTTTTCTTAGTAGAAGGTTAATATAATATTTAAAAGTAAAAAAGTTAATTTAACCAAAATATACCTTTAAAAATTGTGCATAATGAATTTATTATAAACTTATTAATCTAAAGGTATTAATAACTCAGTATCCACTGTGTCCTACCCCCAACCTGAGAAAAGTACTTGGAATAGATCCCCATGCTTACTGCTTCCATCTCCATTTTTCCAGATCTTGTTGAAATTTCATGAAGTGCCTAGATACAGATCTGGGCACTGGATCCAATCACTAAAAATGCAGTGAAATAAGTTCTAGAGTGTTTCAGGTGCACGCACAGGGAGGGGCAGCTAGCCCAGTCCTGGGTGGCAAGAAAGGACTCTCCAGAGAGGTGACATCTGCACTGTTATTTGAAAGGATGAGTAGATGATTTCCAGGCTAAAAAGATGGGAAGGTAATTCAACAAGAAGAGAATCACATGTAGCCTGCACCAAAGGCTGAAAGAGAGAAAGGGTACAACTTATTTGAATTTCAGTATTAATGAACTAGAATAAGGGGAAAAGTTAACATAAGACCTAGCATAATTGCCACCAAATCTATCAAACCTTTCCTAAATATCCCAGGTGCAATGAATTTTTTCTTTGTCTTTTGTGTGTATCCTCAGCATTTATCATATTCTCCCCGGAGAAGTGGCATGTTTTATCAACTAAGAGCAAAAAGATCTAGAGCCATATGTGCCTGAGTCGGACAGAGGCCTCCCACTTGCAGGCAGTGCAGCTTTGGGTAAGTTCCTTAGTCTCTTAGTGATTCAGTTTATCTATCTTAAAAATGTGGATGACGACAATAATGTCCATCTTGCAGCATTGTCATGAGGATTAAAATAAAACACTTAGAATAGCACCTGGCCCATTCCATTAAGTGTTGGCTAGTATTACTTGGTAATTATTGTATATATGTCTCATCATCTCCAGTATATTGTAAAGACTCTTAAAGTTAGGAACTCCACCTTATTTACCTCTGGTTCCTTCACTTCAATTAACTGATTTGTACAAATTAAAATATTCAGTTCCTGCATTTTAAAAAATGAAATATTAAGTAATTAGATGATATTTATTCCAAAAGAGCTAAGAGATTCTTAAATATTTGGTTTCATTGAGAAGTGTAATTAAAATGTTGTTCTATAGAACTTCTATTTAGCATCATTTTTCTGCCACTGGTATCCTGATTAAAGGACACTTGTTTGTAAGTACCTCACATGCCTTAAGCGAGATGAATTTGTCAACATTCTCTTCTCTTGCATAGACAGAACATATATTTGAAAGTTAGTTTGGTTATTATTTCCCAGGACCCAACAGCGTTGGCTGTACTACAACAGAGTCCACTACCAGTTACCTCTGATTGGCCGTGTGGCAGAATATAAAGATATCCATGAATGATATTACAGCATGACAAAACTACGTGAAAACGTAAGCATGTATTGAAGATTTCATCTAATGACGTCTAATTATAAGAAAGCAAATAACAGAGCATTTCTACTTTGCCAAAGGGAGAAAGAAATCAAATGACTTGGCTAAGACTCTTCAGAAAATCAACAATAATTTTTGGAAAGAGAAGGTGCAAAGGTATCTAAATCCTATATATTCTGCCTGTGGCAGTTTGTATGAATGGGACACAGAAATTTTTTTGAACAAAGAACAATTAAATCCAGTAATTACAACCAGAGGATATTATTGTGGCAAAAGGCGAGACATGATCGCATAAACATCAATGGGAAAAATCTCTACATTAAAGGATGAAAGAAAATAGTTTAATTCATGCAAAATTATTGAAATCATAGCTTCAGGGGACCAAAAAAAAAGTGCCTTTTCCACAGCATTATACTTCATTCTGCTATTGGTTCCCTAGAAAACAATTGTAATGTACTCTTTTGAATGTTTCTTTCACATTTTCCTGGATTTTTTTCCTTTTCAATTGTGGTCCAACAGATACTGTGGGTAGCAAATATGCTCCTGTGAGCTCCTTTTGCCCATTTAAAATTTTCTCTTATAAGGTGAATCATGAAACTAAAACAATGAAACCCTGAGCTGAGTCACTCCTGGTGAGCACTCTTGCCAAAACACCCGCTGGTGAGACCCAGAGATCTGCACTCCAGAGTCTGCTGTGGTCCTGCCTTAAGCCAGGCTTTTTCAGAACTTTGTTCTGAACTGCTAAGAATCAATAAAATATAAAAGTTTCATTTCCACACTTCTTCTTCCACAAGGAAGAAGTTTGAGACAAGAAGGTGAAATGACATCTAAGCTTCATTATAAACATTAAATGACTTGTGCACATTAAAGAGCTGTTCCATGTATTTTTTATAATATTCAAGAATAATTTAATGTGTCAGTTTCAGCAAGTCATTTGTAGAAATCAATATAGATTTATTCCTTGATTCTTTATATGGAATCTTTATATGGAATACATTTTGTAAAAGTATTGCACACTGAACATTTACTGATATTTGTATCTGCCTTGATTTTTGTTTCTGTGGTTATTTTTAATTAACAAAGATAACAGCCATTACTGGTGATTTATGCTTCTGGAATGTGCTGGCTAACCACTACCCTTTTGACGAGAATCTTTCTTTGGAAAAGCCCACATGGTATCTGGGAGCTACTCCAGACACTTGAATTATCATTATTTCAGCAGCCTGCTGAGAATTCTGCAGGTTGGATCCACTTTGAACAGGGGTTATTACTGAAATCCATCATGAAAAGTGTCAGGGTTCAATAATGAAAGCAACGCAGGAAATTTTTACCCAGTCAGGAATTCCTACGTTATAGTGTTTAAGATTTCCAATCACTTTGCATTTACATTTCTTACCATGTGTCCAGCAGAGGATTCAAAACACCAATACCCTTTGTCTCATTCTTGGATGCACTCAAAGTACATGAATTCAAAGACTAAATATTTAAGTTTTGGATTTTTTAAGCACTCACTGTGGGATCTTTGCCAGCCATTTTGCACTCTTCAACTTTGATTGTAGATGCTGGCCAGAAAACCTGCTCAGAAAGGAAAATAAAGGTTGCATAATCTCACTTGTATATATGACAGCTCAGTGCTCTTCATTTACTTTATGCTAACAGATTTCTTTAATTCTATATTTATATTTCAAATTTCTTCTTTCATTTTATGAACTCGTTAATAAAGATTTTATTACTTTATTCCAACAGTTATGTTTTTGTTTGTTCCATGAATTTTTCCTTCAACAATTCTTTCTATAATATGTGCTCATTTACTAATGGTACAATTTTAAAATAAGGAAATTATTGATGTGCACAATATAATGTATATTTCCCTCCCTCTGATTTATAGTACACTTTTCACAACTGCTTATATCACGATGAATTTATGTTTATACTGCTATCTTGCCGTTTTTTTGGTAAACTACACAGCTAGGCTGGTGAATTTACTGCAAACTAGGTACTTCAACAGCTAAAATAACCTGGATAAAGATTCTCTCTCTGACATACTGTGCTAGCATGCTAAGTCATTGCAGCCTTGGGTCAAGTCTGATGGGGATGATTTTTTTTTTTCATTGTCAGCCGTAGCTCATTGTTAAAATAATAAAGTCAGATGTGTTCTTGCTGTAATAAATTTATAATTAATTTACTTTTATTTCTTTACTTTAATGAAGCTCAATTTATTTCCTTGCTGTGAAATAGAATGATAAATATAGTTAACCCTTGAACAACTCAGAGGCTAGGGACACTGACCCTATATTTCAGTTCCACATCCAAAGATTCAACCAACCATGTATCATGCAGTACTGTAGTATTTACAACCAAAAAGAATCTGCATATAAGTGGACCCGTGCAGTTCAAATCCCTGTTGCATAGGCCACATTTCTTCAAAGAACACTGCATTTAATAATTGTGTTCTTTTCAAGGCCTTCTTGGTTTATGTACAGATGACAAGGTACTCTGTCCTTTAATCTGACCATTTTTCATGCTATACTCCATGCTTCTCCTTTTCCCTTTCGATGTATGTATACACAGGAAGTATTTTTTCACTTAGCTTCAAGTTGTAGATGGCTAAAAACTATGAAACTAGACATGGAGAATTGAATTGATTATATTTTCAGTCCTTGAAATAAGTAGTAATTTCCAAGTATTTATTGATACATGACCTGTATTTTCTATTGTTCTAATGATGCACATAATTTTTTCATTGTATTTGAAACTTTTAAAGAAAAAGACACTTAGGAATTTAGCATTGCCCTCATAAAAATGATAAACTTACACTCAAAGGTTCTTGACTTATGTTGTTAATATTCAAGGAAAGAATGTGATCTTTGCTGCCCACATATATCCGGTCCTGATCTTCATCCATTAATAATATCCTGTAGTCTAAAGGGTGGTGAGATAGGCTGAAGTATTCAGAGGTCTTGGTTTCTCGAAGCTCTGAAATAGTGAATAGCACAAGTGAAAATTGAGTATCTTGATTCCATTATTTTAATGAAAATTATCTTATGGAAATATTTACCAGAAAAGTCAAAATACATTTTTCTCCTACAATAAATTAATTTTAAAACAGTTATGTTAGTGGATATTTTTATTTATTGCCTCTATGCTGAATTAAAACATAAATAAATCCACAAATGCAATGTTAAAGTTTATAGTAGTACTACTTGATTACAAAATTATTCACATTTTGCTAGGACCTCAGCTCAGTTGTTTACTGTTTGTCATCAGCTCAAAGCTTGTTAAAATAAATCACCCAAAAAAATACAGCAAGTGAGTAGATTGAACAAAAAACAAAAGCAATGATGGTGTGAATGTCTTCCTAGACTCTCTTAATATTTTATGGTTGGACTCAATACGTTCATCATTTTAGGATTTTTGTTTCCTACCCTGAATATTTACCTTACTTCCTCAACGTAATTCTAACTAGTTTAATATATTTTTCTATAAATTACTTGGAAACAGACCTACTTTTTTTTCCATTACATGTCGTTCAGAAGGCAATGTCATTTAAATGACAATATGCCTATGTATATATAAAAAGAAAAATGTGAATTTTCAGATATTCTGAATTTTTAGATTTTTTATCATCTCAATGGGCAGTGACGCATGTTCACTTAAATTCTTTTACATTAAATATGTGTCTGTATAGCTGAACTCTCAAGACAATGAATGCACCAGGACAATAAAAAAAAAAATCAATAATCATTATAGCAGATTCAATTTTCTTTCCAGTCAAAATGCTCCTTTGCACAATTGAAGACTTTTCCATTCAAGTAGTTCAGGAGTTCTTTTGATCGTGATCTTAAGAGAGTGACAAACTCTACGAAAGAGTCTGCTTTCAGGGATACTCTTTCAATGATGAACTATTTCTAAATTTTTAGTCATTGAATCACAAACACATTTCTAGAAATTCTGATAGGGCTGTGGATTGATTTAAACCAAAATTAAAAAGTATAAGAGCCCTTATAGGCAGCCACAAACTATATTCTGTGAGTACCTGGGCCATATCCCATGTGTGAAGATAGAGAAGCAACAAATTTAACCTGTTCTCTGGGCACCGCAGTTCAGAATGTCTGTCATAATATCCTTCAAATGGTTTTATATCTAGTCAATAATTTACAAATACTATGGGAGCGGCATAGTGATTATGAAACCACCTGTGGCACCAAACTCTCTGTGACATTGAACAAATTATTTAACCTCTCTGTGCCTTAATTTCTTCATTTGTAAAAAGCAACAATAATGGTATCTTCTACTGAAAGTCCATATGGAAATCAATAGAATACATGTAAATATTTGAAATGAGAGACAGAGGAAGTATTCAATCAATTATAATAATTATTACTGTTAGTATTATCAATTCTGAATCATTAATTACAGGAAAGCATTAAATTAGAAAAAAATAGATGCCTATTTTCCTACTTTTTTCTTTTCTTTTCTTTCTTTTCTTTTTCTTTTTTTTTTTTTTTCTTAAGGAGCTAGATTCCTAAAATTACTAACACAGGATCTTAAATCAAAGTCTCTGACATTCTTTCCACTCAGTAACAGCAAAGTGTAAGATTTTTTATGTGGAAGAAACCATTAACAAGTCACTGAAGTATTTAAGAAGAGTCTTAAGAAGTAACTCACGGCGGGGGTGGGGGGGGTTGGGGGGGAGGTTTCCCTGGTGGCGCAGTGGTTGAGAATCTGCCTGCCAATGCAGGGGACACGGGTTCGAGCCCTGGTCTGGGAAGATCCCACATGCCGCGGAGCAACTAGGCCCGTGAGCCACAACTGCTGGGTCTGCGCATCTGGAGCTTGTGCTCCACAACAAGAGAGGCCGCGATAGTGAGAGGCCTGCACACCGCGATGAAGAGTGGCCCCCGCTTGCCGCAACTAGAGAAAGCCCTCGCACAGAAACGAACACCCAACACAGCCAAAAATAAATAAATTAATTAATTAATTTAAAAAATTAAAAAAAAAAGAAGTAACTCACGAAAGAAGACAAGACATTTAAAGAGCATTTAAACAAGAAACTGGAAGACAGATCTTTGGAAATAAAAGATTTGAGATGCTGAGCACTGTGCAGCATGCTAACCTAGTTACTGAGCCTCACTAGATATCGCAGACAGACAGGTGATGCAGTTGGCAGCCCTGGTGCGACTGGCCTAAAAACTGGAACACCTTCTTTCGCGAGGACAGCAAAAAAGAGTGGAGGGATGTTGTGCAGGAAAAAAGTTAGCCTCTGCTAGACCAGAGGTTATTGCTGAAGTAGGAAAAAAATCCAAGAGCTCAGAACATGAGAAGGAATATAAAATGCAACAAATGCCACTCAAAGTTTGGAGAAGACACATTCTCCTTTGATTTTGCCTAAAATCCAGGGTGTTTAATAAAGCTTGCTTTTCATCCTATGGAGGAGATTCACGGTTGCATAATTTTCCTGTAAAACATCATTTGTAGGGTGCTGGTTGGGTGCAGAATAGATATTCAACAAATACCTCATGAATAAATAACTCTCCAGTGAAATACACAGATTAAAGAAGTAAAATATGACTGAGTTCGTGGCATCTGGGGCCCAGCCACTGGAGTCTGAATGCTGGCTCTGCCATTTCATTTATATATGTACTTGGCCAGTGCCTTTATCCCTCTAGACTCCAGTGTCTTCATCTTTAAAGTCAGGATAATTATAGTCCTTACATCACAGGGGTATTGTGAGGTTTAAATTGTTAATATACATCAAGAGCTTAAAAGAGTACCTGTCTCACAGTGACATGGGTTACATGGGTTACCTATTATTATGACTTGGGACAAGACTTCAAGCTTCAGCCAGACAAGTAAGAAGAACAGTTCTTTACACAGGGAGAAAATATGGAAGACTAAATTGTCTGATTTATATGTATTAATATATTTAATATTTGTTTTTGTCACATGTAGAATCTACTCAAATTATTTGAGCAGGACAGTAAAATAATAAATCATTTTTAAGAATAATAATTTGGTGTGTAGGATAATTTGGGGGCATGTGAGACTGGAAAACTAAGAGATGCTCTTCCAGATATGATGATGATAAAGACCTGATTTGTCAGAAATAGAAAGGAAGAGAGGAGTTGATGTGAGGGTCACTTAAAGGATTTGGAATGATTTTATATGAAGTTGGTCTTTGGGTAAAAGGAAGAGGTAATTATCTTCCAAAGATGTAAACTAAGAACAGGATAAATGAACATGGGCTTTACTAATTTTGAGAGATTCAAAAGGGAAATTTCTTTGGTAAAGAGATTACTTGAGTGTTGATAGATTAAATTCAAGTAAAAGTGGAAATGTCCCACAAGCATATAAAATTAGATAACTAATTTGTCATTAGAAATATCAAATCTGCAGGGAGAGATTTCCAATTCTTCTCATGGATGATATGAAGCTCAGAGAGTAGACAGCTCTGAGGAAGCCCTGAGAAAGAGTAAGTCTAAAGTGAAAAGCAAAACACAGAGATGCATTGATCATTAGATCCAAAAAGAGTATCTCTGTAACTGAAACTCAAAGTGAGTCATGATGTACAGGCAGCAGTGTGATACTGTGGAGAGAGTACGGAATTGGAGTCAGACAGTTCTGAGTTGAAATCCCAGTTTCATCACTTACTAACCTCTTACTTTAAGAAAACTACCTTATTTCTCCCAGGTTTCGATTTTCTCATCTATAAATTGGTTATGTTAATACATAGCTCAAAGGATGTTCCACCAGCACACAGTAGAAGATCAGTGTGCTCCTTTTGGCAGGAGAGATTACTGACCCTCTGTCTAACAGATATTTTCTTTTTCTTCCCTGTTGGCAGGGAACCATATGCCAACCATAGTGGATCCCCCAGCAAGTGAGTGACTAAAAATATGACCATGTGACTAGTTCTGGCCAATGAGATTTAGAGGGAAGCTTTCAGCAAGGTTACTAGAAGAGGTTTCTTGGGTCTTAAAAATGGCACAAAAAAGAGGTGATTTCTTTTTCTGCTTCTGGACATTGGTAAGTGAGCATATAAAACTTTCAGCAGTTGCTGCTACCAAAAAGATTGCTATCTGAGAATGTCAAGCAGAAATTTAGGAAAAATGCTGAGTTCTATAAGAAATCATTCAATGTCTGCACTAACCCTACAACTGCTCTACTACAGGATTACTTCTGTTATACATGATTTTTTTAAAAAAATCCTTGCTTTTTTTTAGGCACCTTGAATTGAGGTTTGTTGTTTAAACCCTTACTAACTGATAATATCTCTCCAGTGTTCACAGCCCCTAACACCTCCTCACTCTTTCCACCATGGTTTGTTTAGTATGGCTATTTAAAAAAAAAAAAAAATTTTTTTTTTTTTTTTTTTTTTCCTTCTCTTCCCAATGTATGTTGAAATAAAACCAAGAGTGTGAGCTGAGCTGGGAAAACAGTCTCAACTAAATTTTACTTGCAAGTAGCAAACAATGGCAGTTCTCCTCTTTACCTGTTTCGTTAGAAAATAATCAATTTCTTACATTAATTCAAATACCAGAGGGAGCAATAACTGCATTAACTTAAGCCTTTCTGGTCCAAGGATTTTATCTCTTTTTCTGGGCCATAAAGCTATCTTCAAATTTAATTACCTATAGCTCATTGATAGCTGACAGCTGTTAACCAAGGAAGATTTACTTTAGAAGTGCCTCTGTTAGAAGCCTAGAAGCTAAGGCTGTTTTTTTAAAATGCTATTTAAATTGCTGGTAGTTAGCCATAGTTGAACTCTGGGGCTTGGGAAAAACAAAAAAATCAAAATGAACCTTTTTTTTTCTTAGAGAATAAAGAGATGAGTTCAAAGCATCCAGGATTTTTATCTATAAAGAGAATGACTGAATAATCCATCATTTTTGGTTTAATGCAGATCCAACTTAAGTCAATGAATGATTCAATAATTTGGCTACAGTTAGAGAAAATGATTTAATGATTTGGCTACAGCGAGAGAAGGAACTCACAATTATTGGTCTCTCATCTAAACAAGTCACAGAATGGTACTGTCCTACATTTCTTTACATCTTAATAATTATGTCATTCTTTTTACAGCACTGGAGGTACAGCTAGTTGAGCTGTTTCTCAGGACATGCTCAACTGACTGAGAAGGAACTTTGAGAGTATGCAGTATTAGAAAATGCAGCGGCCCCACAAAGGGCAGTGTAGGTCTCTAAATCCTTGGGAAAATCTCCTGGGAAACAGTATTAAAAAAAAATACGACATGCTTCTATCCTGAAATCCACATTATTGTAGCGTTCTAGGGTGGAAAATTACTGTAATGCCTTCCATGGCAGTGTTCCCTGAGGGAAAATTTGTAGCATGATATGCTTACCTGAAATTCATGTATTGACATGGGCTTATCTTTGTATGGAAACTATTGTAAGTCTTGGGAAGTTAACCAGGGCTGGGAGAAAAATAAGTTCCCCCCAAATATAAACCCTTGCAATATAAGCTTCTGGGACCACTTGAATATAGTCAACACACTGCTATAGCAATTACAACATAGTTTAATATACAGAACATATTGTCTGTAATTAACACTCTATCCCTAACCATATTAAGAATTAACCTTTGTTCTCTGTTAGTGATCTTAACATTTCTGAGGTGACTAAGTCAGTCAGAACTTATTCATGTGCTCGAAAATGTGATCTTGGTGGAGGAAGGTGGAGAGTCTAGAGTTCTCTTTTATGAATAATATATATCTGTTAAACTACTGATTAGGGAACACATTCCCTCAGAATACTATATTATCTTTGGCCTTTTATAAGTTTCAAAAACAAACAAAAGATTACTTGATTGAAAATCAGTCCCCAGGGGTCTCTTTATGAGAAGCATATGCAATGGTGGCTTATTAATTATATTTAAAGTTCATGATGTGCTATTAATTAATTAACTAATTAATTTTTTTTTGGCATTACTTCAATATTTTATTTTTAGGGACCACAAGATGAGTTAAGAAGTTCTGGTAAATATCAGAGAGGCAGGATCCCTATCACAAAGGCTTTGAGTACCAACATAAGAGGCTTCTACTTTGTTCTAAGGACATTTGTGAGCCTTGGGAAGCTACAAAGCAGGAAAGCAACAAGGTCATCTTCTGCCATCAGACACTATTTATTAAATAGCAAAATTAATGAAGACCAAGTGTCTACCACACCTGAAGACTGTCCCATCCCCAGGGCCCCTGCTGTGAAGGTTATCACAGAGAGAGAAAGCATGGTTTGGAAATCAAGGGATGTTAATGTCATGGGCCCTGTCACAGAGCAGCTACTCAGAATAGATGTGTGGAAGGAGTGCAGGAATAACCAAGTGAGTGAGTGTGCCCCAGAGGGTGTGGAGAAAAGGGAACCCTTTTGCACTGTTGGTGCCAATGTAAATTGATACAGCCACTATGGAGAACAGTATGGAGGTTCTTTAAAAACTAAAAATAGAACTACCATATGACCCAGGAATCCCACTACTGGGCCTATACCCTGAGAAAACCATAATTCAAAAGGACACATGTACCCCGATATGCTATTAATTTATATATTCAATACATATTTATTAAGCCCTTATCAAGGCAGGCTAGACATCTGCTCACAAAACAGGACACTAATATGAACATACCAGGCCCCTATGACAATTCCAAATCTTGCCTTACATTCTGTTATTTTATTTGGCTAAGCCCATCATGACAGTTTCCTCACCATAAACCTCAGCTCTCCCTCTGGCAGAATGCACACCTACAGATTTTAAAGTAAATCCTTAGCATGTCTTTTACTTTGGAGACATTGCTACTGACAGGATAATTTCCTCTCCTGAATATCTTATCTCAGAAGAATTTTAACTAGAGTGGGCTTAAATGACCCATCCTCTCCCTGAGGCTCACTATCTTGAAAGTGGGTTAGAAACTGAACTTCACCTATCCCTTTAGGACAAACAGGCAGATAAAAATAAGACCAGTGAAACTTCAGCAGGTTGACACTGCAGTTCCTAATTCCTAAGGCAAAGAGACACCAGAAGGAATGTTGTAAATGTACACTTGCTCAAAAATAATAGACCCAAATAGCTACCACTTGTGGGTTTAACAGCAGGAGTAACTGTTCTAGGTGTTTAAAAAACCTGTTTAATTTGCATTTAAAACCTCTTTGTTAGGCTTTAATATTATTCCTGTTCCACATTTAAGGAGACTAAAATTCAGTTCATTTGAGCAATCTAACCAAGATCCATAGGAAAGAATAGAAGAGGCTAGAGCCAGGATTCAAGGCAAGGTGGGTTCCTTAATCTGTGAACTCTATCAGACACCCTTTTTTTTTTCAAGTAAGACTGACAATTTAAACACTTATTTATTGGGTTTTTACTATGTTCTTGACCTGCCCATGAGTCTGCGCAGTGCCAAATATAGTATAAGAAATGCCTCAGTTTCTCAAATTTTTTCTTTGCCAATTTGAGGAGCAGGGGGTGAGATGGGGTGGGGAGAGGAGAACATACTCCAAACAACTTGAGAATAATCAAATTCTCAGTGATGCTGTTCTCATTAAATCATCAGACCAAGTCCAAGAAAAGCTACATGAGAGTGAGATCAGAGTCAGATATAGCTTCATGTAAGAGGTAAACGGTTCCACTTTTCTCTGTTTTTGATGGATGGGTAGGATTGGCTAAGTGGAAGCAAACTGCCAAATGGATATAAGAAAGAAAAAGGAAAACAGTTCTATTCAGTGAGTCTGGCCAGGGAAGGACAGCAGTGAATACAGAATGTATCTCCTAGGCACTGCATCAGAGGGCAAATTAACCAATATATAAGAGCTTTTAAAGATGATTCTTATACTGGTTTGCCACAAACAGCCCAGCTTTGGGCTGTTTTACCAGTGTAATTATCAATAGTGCCCCCTTTACACTCTCAAAAGATTCATGGTTTAAATGGTTATTCTAATTTTAAGCTTTCTCTTCCTGTCTTGAATGGCTTTCCATTACTTTTAGAACAAAAGCCAAAATTCTTAACATGGCCTTTTTTAGGCCTGCTATAATCTGGCTCAATATTACCTCACTAGAAAATCTCAGTCATCACTATTTGGATATTTTGTTTGTGTTCTCGCCTTTCTGACCTTTTCACATCTTCAAACGTGCCTTTCTCCTTTCTGCCTTAGGGTCTTTGTACATTTTATTCCTCTTGCTGAGAGGACTTTTCCTACCTTTTTCTAACTCCTACTCATAACTCAAGCAGTGATTTCGATGTAA
Organism: Balaenoptera musculus; assembly: GCF_009873245.2. Classification (NCBI taxonomy): domain Eukaryota; kingdom Metazoa; phylum Chordata; class Mammalia; order Artiodactyla; family Balaenopteridae; genus Balaenoptera; species Balaenoptera musculus. Next base: position 83,820,719 of record NC_045793.1, on the reverse strand, counting down.
TTTAAATTGGACTGCTTCATAAAGGCTTTCTTGATCAGGTCTCTTGATGTCAGGTCTCAGATCTGCTGAGATTTGCTCAATTTCCCTTTGAATTTTCTCTTCTCTTAAAGGCTGCCTGGAAGATCATTTGAAATGGTTTAAAATGCCATGGATTGGGGGGTGGGGGACTATACTGTATGACTTGCTAAGGCCCACACTGTCTTCTGTATAGTTTTGCATCTGAAACTGCCTCTAAATATGAGACAAAGTTCTTTGTTCATTCACACTCTATCCCATTTTTCTGTTATATTGAGTTTTATGATCTTTTAATTTTAGTGAATTAAAAATTATGAGCATGGATCCACCAGAGGGCAGACAGCAGAAGCAAGAAGAACTACAATTCTGCAGCGCGTGGAAGGAAAACCACATTCACAGAAAGACAGACAAAATGAAAAGGCAGAGGACTTTGTACTAGATGAAGGAACAGACAAAACCCCAGAAAAACAACTAAGTGAAGTGGAGATAGGCAACCTTCCAGAAAAAGAATTCAGAATAATGATAGTGAAGATGATCCAGGACCTCAGAAAAAGATGGAGGCAAAGATCGAGAAGAGGCAAGAAATGTTTAACAAAGACCGAGAAGAATTAAAGAACAAACAGAGATAAACAATACAATAACTGAAATGAAAAATACACTAGAAGGAATCAATAGCTGGGTAACTGAGGCAGAAGAACGGATAACTGACCAGGAAGACAGAATGGTGGAATTCACTGCCACAGGACAGAAAAAAGAAAAAAGAATGAAAAGAAATGAAGACAGCCTAAGAGACCTCTGGGACAACATTAAATGCAACGACATTCACATTATAGGGTCCCAGAGGAGAAGAGAGAGAGAAATAACCCGAGAAAATATTTGAAGAGATTATAGTCGAAAATTTCCCTAACATGGGAAAGGAAATAGCCACCCAAGTCCAGGAAGCGCAGAGAGTCCCAGGCAGGATAAACCCAAGGAGAAACACATCGAGACACACAGTAATCAAATTGACAAAAATTAATGACAAAGAAAAATTATTGAAAGCAGCAAGGGAAAAATGACAAATAACAAACAAGGGAACTCCAATAAGGTTAACAGCTGATTTCTCAGCAGACACTCTACAAGCCAGAAGGGAGTGGCACAATACATTTAAAGTGATGAAAGGGAAGAACTTACAACTAAGATTACTCTACCCAGCAAGGATCTCATTCAGATTCGATGGAGAAATCAAAAGTTTACAGACAAGCAAAAGCTAAGAGAATTCAGCACCACCAAACCAGCTCTACAACAAATGCTAAAGGAACTTCTCTAAGTGGGAAACACAAGAGAAGAAAAGGACCTACAAAAACAAACCCATATCAATTAAGAAAATGGTAATAGGAACATACATATCGATAATTACCTTAAATGTGAATGGATTAAATGCTCCAACCAAAAGACACAGGCTTGCTGAATGGATAGAAAAACAAGACCCATATATATGCTGTCTACAAGAGACCCACTTCAGACCTAGGGACACGTATAGACTGAAAGTGAGGGGATGGAAAAAGATATTCCATGCAAATGGAAATCAAAAGAAAGCTGGAGTAGCAATACTCATATCAGATAAAATAGACTTTAAAATAAAGAATGTTACAAGAGACAAGGAAGGACACTACGCAATGATCAAGGGATCAATCCAAGAAGAAGATATAACAATTAAAAATATATATGTACCCAACGTAGGAGCACCTCAATACATAAGGCAACTGCTAACAGCTATAAAAGAGGAAATCGACAGTAACACAATAATAGTGGGGGATTTTAACACCTCACTTACACCAGTGGACAGATCATCCAGACAGAAAATTAATAAGGAAACACAAGCTTTAAATGACACTATAGACCAGATAGATTTAATTGATGTTTATAGGACATTCCATCCAAAAACAGCAGATTACACTTTCTTCTCAAGTGCACATGGAACATTCTCCAGGATAGATCACATCTTGGGTCACAAATCAAGCCTCAGTAAATTTAAGAAAACTGAAATTATATCAAGCAACTCTTCTGATCACAACGCTATGAGATTAGAAATCAATTACAGGGAAAAAAACATAAAAAACACAAACACATGGAGGTTAAACAATACGTTACTAAATAACCAAGAGATCACTGAAGAAATCAAAGAGGAAATCAAAAAATACCTAGAGACAAATGACAATGAAAACATTACGATCCAAAACCTATGGGATGCAACAAAAGCAGTTTTAAGAGGGAAGTTTATAGCTATACAAGCCTATCTCAAGAAACAAGAGAAATCTCAAATAAACAATCTAACCTTACACCTAAAGGAACTAGAGAAAGAAGAACAAACAAAACCCAAAGTTAAGAAGGAAAGAAATCATAAAGATCAGAGCAGAAATAAATGAAGTAGAACCAAAGAAAACAGTAGCAAAGATCAATAAAACTAAAAGCTGGTTCTCTGAGAAGATAAACAAAATTGATAAACCTTTAGCCAGACTCATCAAGAAAAACAGGGAGAGGACTCAAATCAATAAAATTAGAAATGAAAAAGGAGAAGTTACAACAGACACTGCAGAAATACAAAGCATCCTAAGAGACTACTACAAGCAACTCTATGCCAATAAAATGGACAACCTGGAAGAAATGGACAAATTCTTAGAAAGGTATAATTTTCCAAGACTGATCCAGGAAGAAATAGAAAATATGAACAGACCAATCACAAGTAATGATTGAAACTGTGATTAAAAATCTTCCAACACACAAATGTCCAGGACCGGATGGCTTCACAGGTGAATTTTATCAAACATTTAGAAAAGAGCTAACACCCATCCTTCTCAAACTCTTCCAAAAAACTGCAGAGGAAGGAACATTCCCAAACTCATTCTATGAGGCCACCATCACCCTGATACCAAAATCTGACAAAGATACTACAAAAAAAGAAAATTACAGACCAATATCACTGATGAATATAGATGCAAAAATCCTCAACAAAATACTAGCAAACAGAATCCAACAACACATTAAAAAGATCATACACCATGATCAAATGGGATTTATCCCAGGGATGCAAGGATTCTTCAATATACGCAAATCAATCAATGTGATAAACCATATAAACAAACTGAAGAATAAAAACCATGTGATCATCTCCATAAATGCAGAAAAAGCTTTTGACAAAATTCAACACCCACTTATGATAAAAACTCTCCAGAGAGTGGGCATAGAGGGAACCTACCTCAGCATAATAAAGGCCATATCACAGCAAACATCATTCTCAATGGTGAAAAACTGAAAGCATTTCTTCTAAGATTAGGAACAAGACAAAGATGTCCGCTCCCGCCACTATTATTAAACATAGTTTTGGAAGTCCTAGCCATGGCAATCAGAGAAGAAAAAGAAATAAAAGGAATACACATTGGAAAAGAAGAAGTAAAACTGTCGCTGTTTGCAGATGACATGATACTATACATAGAGAATCCTAAAAATGCCACCAGAAAACTACTAGAGCTAATCAATGAATTTGGTAAAGTTTCAGGATACAAATTAATGCACAGAAATCTCTTGCATTCCTATACACTAACAACAGAAGATCAGAAAGAGAAATTAAGGAAACAATCCTATTCACCATTGCAACAAAAAGAATAAAATACCTAGGAATAAACCTAACTAAGGAGGTAAAAGACCTGTACTAAGAAAACTATAAGACACTGATGAAAGAAATCAAAGATGACACAAACAGATGGACAGATATACCATGTTCTTGGATTGGAAGAATCAATATTGTGAAAATGACTATACTACCCAAAGCAATCTACAGATTCAGTGCAATCCCTATCAAATTACCAGTGGCATTTTTTACAGAACTAGAACAAAAAATCTTAAAATTTGTATGGAGACACAGAAGACTCCAAATAGCCAAAGAAGTCTTGAGGGAAAAAAAACTGAGCTGGAGGAATCAGACTCCCTGACTTCAGACTATACTACAAAGCTTCAGTAATCAAGGCAATATGGTACTGGTACAAAACAGAAATATAGATCAATGGAACAGGATAGAAAGCCCAGAGATAAACCCACGCACCTACGGTCAACTAATCTATGACAAAGGAGGCAAGGATATACACTGGAGAAAAGACAGTCTCTTCAATAAGTGGTGCTGGGAAAATTGGACAGCTACATGTAAAAGAATGAAATTAGAACACTCCCTAACACCATACACACAAATAAACTCAAAATGGATTAGAGACCTAAATGTAAGACTGGACACTATAAAACTCTTAAAGGAAAACATAGGAAGAACACTCTTTGACATAAATCACAGTAAGATCTTTTTTGACCCACTTCCTAGAGTAATGGAAATAAAAACAAAAATAAACAAATGGGACCTAATGAAACTTAAAAGCTTTTGCAAAGCAAAGGAAACTACAATCAAGACGAAAAGACAGCCCTCAGAATGGGAAAAAATATTTGCAAACAAGTCATCAGACAAAGGATTAATCTCCAAAATACATAAACAGCTCATGCAGCTCAATATTAAAAAAACAAACAACTGAATCAAAAAATGGGCAGAAGACCTAGATGTTTCTCCAAAGCCGACATACAGATGGCCAGGAAGCACATGAAAAGCTGCTGAACATCACTAATTATTAGAGAAATACAAATCAAAACTACAGTGAGGTATCACCTCACAGCAGTTAGAATGGGCACCATCAGAAAATCTACAAACAAGAAATGCTGGAGATGGTGCAGAGAAAAGGGAACTCTCTTGCACTGTTGGTGGGAATGTAAATCGATACAGCCACTATGGAGAACAGTATGGAGGTTTCTTAAAAAATAAAAAATAGAATTACCATATGACCCAGCAATCCCACTACTGGGAAACCATAATTCAAAAAGACACATGCACCCCAATGTTCATTGTAGCACTACTTACAATAGCCTAGTCATGGAAGCAACCTAAAAGCCTATCAACAGACGAATGGATAAAGAAGATGTGGTACATATATACAATGGAATATTACTCAGCCATAAAAAGCAACGAAATTGGGTCATTTGTAGAGACGTGGATGGATCTAGAGACTGTCATACAGAGTGAAGTAAGTCAGAAAGAGAAAAACAAATATCGTGTATTAACGCATATATGTGGAATCTAGAAAAATGGTACAGATGAACTGGTTTGCAGGGCAGAAATAGAGACACAGATGTAGAGAACAAACGTATGGACACCAATGGGGGAAGGTGGTGGCGTGGTTGGTGGTGGTGGGATGAATTGGGAGATTGGGATTGACATATATATGCTAATATGTATAAAATAGATAACTAGTGAGAACCTGCTGTATAAAAAATAAATAAAATAAAATTCAAAAAATAAATTATGAGCATGAACCAATAAAATGTGAAATAAATGCTATCCAATTTTTTAAATTAAGGTTTTCATGATAATAATTTATTACTATTAAAAGGTAAGGTGTATGGGGGGAAAGGCTCAGTTTTGGAATGAGCCAACTGGGGCTGAAGTTATTGTTTCATCATTTGTTGATACAGGGCTTGGTTTGCCCCCATTCACCCAATCACCCCCCTCTTCTATTTCTTCCCACCTTAAGTCTTACATCTACAAAATAAAAGGAGGAATGAGATTATTTATTAGCCAGAATGATCTCCAATGTTCCCTGCAGCAATAAAAATGTCCATGAAAATAATTCCTTTTTAACTGTTTACAAGTATTATCTACTATTGTAAAATATCTGTAAAGCTAATGTAATCCTTCATATTACTATAAAAATGATAAGAAGAAAGGGCTTCTCTAAAAATCTATCTTAGCAATATATAATACACAGTAATATAACTGTGTCTTTTCTGGAAAAGAAGCTAAACCAAAAACCAAGGCTTTTTTTCTCCCTACCTAAAGCATATTCCATTTGTGTTGTGTGATTCAATCAACCAGAGAATTATAAATTCTGACTTTCCTTCCTCTAAGCTTACTTGGGAGACATGAAAGCTGGCTTCAAAGATGTTAGATGCCAGGAATTCCCTGGTGGTCCAGTGGTAGGACTCCATGCTTCCACTGCAGGGGGCATGGGTTCCATCCCTGGTGAGGGAACTAAGATCCTGCATGCCATGAGGCACAGCCAAAAACCAAACAAAACGAAATCAAAACCAAAAGTAAATCACTCTGCTGTACACCTGAAATTAACACAACATTGTAAACCAATTATACTTCAATAAAATTCAATTACAAAGAATAAAAATTTTTTAAAAATTCTAAAAAAAAAAAAGATGTTAGATGTCAATCTTTGGCTCCATGTATGTGGCAAATGGTGCCTGGAGTCTCTCAGAATATGGAGAATATACAACTAGGGGATAGCTAAGATGTCTTGAGAGTCTTTAAATTAGAAGGAAGTAACTTCTGGAAAGTAGAACCAAATCTGAACCTATTGTTAAGCTGTAGAGTATAGCATGGATGAGCTGAGCTGTCATTACCATTGACATTCCTACTGTCAGGAAGACCGCAGCTTCAGAGTGTCCACTTAAGATGTAAACAAGGGAGATAAACTTGTGGAGGAGGAAACACTTCATCTGACACCTCCTTTCTAGAGCTCTTGACACTTCTGGAAAAGCTGCTTTGGGGCAAGTTATTCAAAAACAGTGGGTCCAAGATGAGGACAGTAAGTAGGGAGACAATACCTCAGACTCAGCTGTTTGCAGTGGGGAGAGGTGAAAAGCTCACATGTTGTATCATGCCAGCAAAATCCCAGGGCAGAGAGAATACAATAGACCCCACTCCCCCAACTCTAATCCCCAGTGTGAACCATTCCCCACACAAACCATCATATGGAAAGATTCTTATAGTAGCATTTAATACTTGTCTATCACAACATTTATACTATTTATTGATTTTCTATGCTTTCAATAAAACTTTCTTTGGATACCCTGTGGCCCTCCAGTGGGAACTCCTAGTTAGCAAACTTGATTAGAGCAAGAGTAGTAGGAGATACCTTGTGCTGAGTGAGGTCTCTTGTCCCATCTCACCCCCATAAAGTTCTCTGACCCTTCATGCCAGTTCCCTATGATATAAAGCTTACATTTAAAAAAAATACAGCAGGCTCTTCACAAAATGAAAATATTCTTTGAGGTATATACTTATTCAATCATTCCATAGATAGTAAATGAGCCAGAGGCCAGTTAAAAGATGAAAATTCTTGGTGTTTCCCTTCAAAATGGATAGTCATCGATGGAGGTACACAAACAATTGCAGTACAAGAAGATGACTCAGGAAATTAAGGGGACATTGAGGAAGGAAGATTAAGTCTTTCTGGAAATAACAAGAAAATCTTAAAAAGAAGGAAGCACTTGACCTTATTTCTTCATGCAGCAAATATTAGTTGAGCCACTCTATTAAATTAATACACAGTAATAAATGCACAAAGTATGGTAAAAGACAGGATAAGTGTTTAAAGCAAGGGCAGCTGCTTTACATCAGGGGTCAGAAAAAGCTTCTGTGAGTGTCATATAAGCTGTGACCTGAAGGATAAACATGACTTAATAAAGAGATAAGCATTTTCCAGGGAGAAGAAAGAGCTTGTGTTGAAACACTGAGATGAAAGATTCAAATATGTTTAGAAGTTTTTAGAGTTGATAAGAAAGAGGATTTGGGTGGGCAGAATCAAGGAATCAACCAACACGCAAAAATGCAAACTTCTCGGTTGTCACACAAGTAACCTGTAAAGATGCAAATTCCTTGTATATCAAACCAAAGTGTTTGAATTTTTTCAAAGTTGCTTGGGGCACCAATGAAAAAACCTGAGAAAGCACATTACATGATAACTTGCAAGTTTTACAAAGACCATTCTACTATTAAAGAGTTATCAAGAGTGAGATTATTTTATGACAGAATATTGAGTGAACAAAGTAGAATAAAACATTTTGTATAACTAAACTATAAGATGCCTGCATAGATGCATGGACAGAAGTCTTGGAAAAAATTCAGCTTATTAACATTCTTCTTCATGATGTGTTCAATTAGAAATAAGAAACAGATAATACTGATGGCTCACTTCAATATTCTGTCAGTTTAAAGAATTGTAATTACTCTTTAATCAAGAATCAGGCAGTGCAAACTTTCTCTATACACCTCTATGATTTAAATATATTCTCATACCAGAATCTGGTTGCACTACATATAACAAAGTGTTGAACTAGACAAGGAAAGAAATACCAATTATCACTAACTGGAAAACAGCTATATATTGCCAAAATTTTTCTATCTCTAGATTCTTTCAGAATGATGGAAGACCACCCACAACTTTCAGTAAGACAGAGTATTTGGAAATTAACAATCCAGCTCCTCCCACTAACCAAAATTCTTGAACTCTGCTTTCACTTGATGCATCTTTAAACCCATTTTCATTTGCACACAGGAAAAAAATACAATAAACTGTATACCACAAAATCTCAAATCTAAAGAACCAGACTTTATGAAAAAAGAAATACAGAGATGTTTTCCTAAAGAGACAGCTATTTTATCTAAACATTATTTAATTCAACATGACTCACTGTTTAGCCAAGTTACTGCTTTTGGCTTCAAAACAAAGAAACACATTTGGGAAAATGTAGAGGACAGTGGAGACATGTTCATTTCACTTTAAACACATTCATCAGTCATTCAACGCACAAGTTCCCTTTTCTCTATTTTTCTTGTTTCTCTCTCCCCTAACACTGTCTAAAATACAAGGTCAGTGACTGCAGCGCTCAGCTGCTGGAGAGGAGATTTAAACAGTCCTTGGGAGTGTGCCTCTACACAGTAATAGAGCTACCCTTTGATTCTTTTCAAGAGAAGCACAAAGGATCCAACCATGTTTCCTGCAGCTTTGAAAAGCCCAAGACTCATCGCATATACAATGGCTTTTCAATGTATATGTAAGAGGTTTCTCTTTACTTCATCCTAGATTGGGAAACCATTTGTTTCCAAATTTAACGTGATCCTATTTTGAAAAGGAGTAGATGCAGCCTCACTCAATTTTTCAAACTAGAAGATCAGTGTTGCACTTTTCTGCTTTTGCTCTGGGACATAATGTTTATCATTCCTGCAGGCACTTCAAGGAGAATAGCAGAATATGGACTCAAAGCTTATTTATTTTACAAAATGCTGTTGCTTCCATGAGGTAAGCATTAGCCAAGGCTGTCTCTTTAATTTTCAGGGTACAAGTAAAATCTTTTGGTGGAAATAAGGCACACTTAAACAAGGAAGTGACAAGCTATTAAAAACCAAAAGTTTGACCTAAGTATTAACAGCTCACGGTCGCCTATTTAATGTGGAGGGAAGTTTCATTCTACTGATTTATAGCCATTTTTATCCCTGGATCTCAAAAAGCAAAACACATTTTATTAGGCAAAACGACAGGTGTAGATAGTTGGAATGGTGTTATTTGAGGGACTTCACATTACACAATTCAAGTGACTTAGCAAGACTAAGTCAAACAAGCCACTTTACGCCCTAAAACTAGAAGAGTGGATAAACAGGTTTTAGTTAGGCATTTGCCTTTGGTTTATCTTCATCAAAGACATACAAGTTCTACTTCCTTAATTTTAAAACTTTGCAAGCTTGATTACTCATAAATAATGAACGTAAAAACAACCAAGATTGTCTTTTAACATCCAAGTGGAAAATTAATTCAAGTTAGTACAATTCAAGTCTCAAAATAGTTTTAACCTAAGATATACAGATAATTAAAATAAAACTCTGTTTTTTTCTTTTTTTTTAACAATGCATTTTTTCTGGAATAAAGACTGGTGTTTGGAGACAGAGACATCTATACTCAAATTTTGGCACTGCATCTAACTACATGGCTTTAGGTAAGTAACTTAAATTATTAGTGCCTGAGTGTCCCCACCTGAATGATGGAATAAGAATACCTATCTCAGGGGACAATTGTGCTAAGTGAAAGAGAAAATAGGTGTAAAGCACCTGGAGCATAGTAGCTATCACTCATAGCTCAGTTTCTGTGCTAAGACGAGAGTTTCAATTTTAAACAGGGTATTTGTGCACTGTCATAGCTTTGGGGCATTACTCTGCAGTTATTTTCTGAGTTAATCCTACTAAATAAAGTTTGTTGAATTAACATCTAATTTGTATTGAAGTGCAATCTGTGCACCAATAAAATGTTATAATGTTTCAAAATTCTAGCAAAAATAATTCTCCAATTCCAACACAAAAGTAAATGATTTTTGTAGAATACAATTTTTCTTGATCTTTTTCCAGTCTGCCTTTCTTAAATTACCACTCGTGCTACCTACTATCTATTGAGAACATACAAAGTACCCAATTTACTAAGAAAAGTTTACACTGTTTCACTTAATCTTCACAACAATCCTATAAACTGGTCCTACTGTTTTCTGCATTAAACATAGGGAAAAAATTTTGGATGAATCTTGGGTAACTTTCTCAAGTTTTGAATGTAAGTCTGTATGATCCAAAGTCCACGTTCTCTGGCAATTCAAGGAGGCTAGGAATACTCGGCAGCAGAACTTGGTCTCCTTCACTTTTCCCTGAATATAGTAGTGGTTTTCAAATTTTAATACACATAAGAGATATGTGAATTGCTTATTAAAAATAAAAATTCACAGGAATAAAAATAGTTCCTTCCAAAAACACTTATTCAGAGGGTCTTCTCGGATCTTTCTGCTGAACACACTCCAGGGCTGCTGCCAAGGAGATTAACCAGATCTTCCAAAGACTGCTTCCTTCTTCTGATTCTGAACTCAACTGACACCTCACTGGAGGGATATCCCTTCCCACTTTACCTAAACAAGCCCCTCCCATATTACTAGGGACTACCTCTATTTTTATTATCTTCAAGGTCTTAAAATTGTTTCTGGCCTAAAGCCTCAACTTTGTTTTAAATACTATGCTGGTGATTGTAGAATTAATATCAATGTGTGACTAGAAGAATGGTTTTTGGAGTCTATGCGTTTATGTGCTAATTTTTGACAATGACTTTAATTTGAAGCCATCTGACAAAGAATTCAAGATCCTCCAAAAGGTGAACTTACTTTTCTTCACAAGACTTTGTGAAGATCAGAGATAACTTACACTTTTGCCCACTTCTCCTCTTTCCACAAAGAATTTGGAAAGAGTCTCAAAAATGTGTGAGAAGGAAATAGGCAAGAGGGACTGACGCCCTATGTACAGCTATAATACCTGTGCAGAAAGGCCTTCTCCCCAGTTTTTGGTACAGAAAATCCCTATCTTATATACAAATATAATCCAAAAATTAATGAGCAAGCTAATTATTTGATGTTCAAGACTAATTTTTCCTTTAAAAAACCCAATGTTATAAGTTGTACTAAGATCCACAGTTCTCCCTGAAAATCTAACTGTCATGTTAGTATTACTACTGAAAATATTGAATCAAATGTTTGTCCAATATTTTCTAAGATTTTTCCATAAATTACTTCTCTTCATTACAGTCCTATAAGGTCTATAGTGGTACACAGTTTAGGCCCTGGGTCCAGAGTGCCAGGGTAAATGCTCTCCTTGACACTTGCTCCTTGTATTATCGAGCAAAGTTACTTAATTCCTTGAAGCCTCCATTTACATATCTGTAAAGTGGGGATAATGATATCATCTATCTCATGGATTTGCTGTTAGGGTGAATTAAGTTAATAAATTAAAGCAGTAAGAACAGTTATAGTCACATTACATTGCTCATAATATAGTAACTATTATTGTTACTTCTATTTTCAGGGACTAATGGTTAATATTTCTCAGAAAAATCAGACATCTTTTTCAAGGTCACACAATGAAAATGTCAATGGAAGGAAACGGAAATTAGGTCTTTCTGTCACTAGAAGCACTGTCCTTTCCACTTCACCATACCATCTTTCTATACTATCAGGGCACCAACCTTTGAACTCTACCCAACCAGCAGTGGACCATGTCTTTTTGAGGAAATGCATGCAATGTGCTAATTTAGTACATCATTGAAATCATTTTCAAGATATATAACACAGCCACCATGAAAATATCCCTCTAAATTCTCTGTGTCTGTTCTGTGAAAACATATCTCTTTGTCAGAGGGTTTCATTGCCTACCTGCTTCAGAAGCAGAACTTTCCAAATGAAATCAGAAGTCAAACTATAAAACAGCTCAGTGAGAAATGGCTCTTTTTGAGTCTCTAGTAGGAACCCCCAAACCCTACCTATCCGACCTCTCCTACTTCACTATTTACAAAGCACAGTCAGTCATACTGCTCAGCTTTTCTCTCCCATTCTATGAGAGATTCCTGTTTCCTCACATAAATTGAAAACTGTTGTGAGGCCAAAACTGGCAGAAAGTTTGAAAATGGGATACAAAAGGTAATCATTCCTACAGGCTCTAGAAATTGAACTATACCCTCTATGGCATCTTTAATTTTTTTAAAGATATTTCCTGAGTACTTCTTAGCTGGACATGGCTAAACCAACTGCTATTGAGAATACCATAAAAATTAAAAAATAAAACTTTCTAGAAACCTACAGTCTTCAAGAGAAGATATGGTATGTTCAAGGTAATATAAGGCAGTATAAGATAACTGCCTTTAAAGCGAGGCACAGAATGGCACCAGCATCCATCATCCAACCTATAAACCAGGAAATCATTCTTAATTCCTCCCTCACAGCCAATCCAATCAGTTCCTGAGTCTTGCCGATTTACCTCTAAAATGTCTCTCAAATCTGTCATCTTTTCTCCATCCCAATTATCACTCTTTAATTCTAGACACTTATCATGTCTCTGACTAGATAATTGCATGAACCTTCTAACTGTTCCTCCTGCTTTTAGTCTTCTCCTTTGTTCAAATATTTATTGAATGTTGGAGAAACATGGGCACTATGGGGCAGTCTGTGTGCTGGGAGCTAGGGATAAAAGACTTAGACTCCACCCTACAAGTCAAGTGGAATTCTCACATCAGCTTCATGTTTCTACCCGAATTAACTACCATCCAAAAGCTAACCATGACCATGTCTTTTACACTTAGCATTTCTGTCCCACTTTAAATCTATTCAGTGATTTCCTATTTTCTAAACCAATAGTTACAAGCTTGTTAGAAGCCATGGGGTACTTTTTTTCTCAAAAATTTCATATATGATCATAGTCATAAAATGTGTGAAACTTCAGGGTATCACTGAAACTCTGGAATTCATTCAAGTATCCCTCCATGTTCCATGGGGGTGATGCATAGGAGGTAGGGGTCCACACACTCACGTTATAAATGTCCCACCTAAAGAGAAAATTCCTTGCCTATGAGTGTACTAAGCAAGACACTTCGTGACCTGACCCTTGCTTACCTCCTCAGCCCAGCAGTTGGTATTTCCTCCTTGATCTTTATGGTCCTGCCAGTAGAGCTGCCGGTAATGTCTTAAAAATCATCTTCTTACCTCATGCCTCTCAGCTATGTTCATACTAGTCTCTTTTGTCTTATTTGCCTTGCTAACTTTTCCATGTTTTTTAAGGCTTAGCCAATACTACACTCTCTTTGGAGTCTTAACCAATTCCCACTTTTCCTGTGAGAAATGAAAATAATGACTTATCTTTATTAATAACATACTATTTTACTGGCACTGAGATAGGTGTTTTAATTACATACATTTAATCTTTGCACTGCGAGGTGTATATTTTGTACTTCGTGTCTTATACATAAAGAAATTATGCTTAGAGGAGTTAAGTGTGTTGATGGATTATGGCTAGGGAGTGGTAGAGTCAGGATTAGAATCCAGGAAAGCTTGACTCTGAAGTTCTTTCCATTGTAACACAGTGAGTACACATCTATTCTTATACATATTGGACTCAACCAGATGCATCTGTCCCACAAATGTGGGCACTTTTTACAAATTTTATTATTTATTTTAGAAACCTCAGGAATGCTTTAGAGACATTGGGAGATTGTGCCTGTTCAATAAAAAATTGCTTAAACTTGCCTTCAATTTTCAACTCAATTTGGGGGAGAGGGAGGGAGAAGAGAAGAGAAAGGATTATTTGTCCCAGCAGGTAGTGTTGCCTGACTTCAACTATTTGTCATTCACCATGGAGGGAATTTGAGGCCAGAGTGGTATAGACTAATCCTTTTCAAATGATCAGTGGTGAAGGACAAGTGTTTTGCTTGTTTTATTTTTGTAACATATAATAAAAGTGAATTTCTAGGTACGTGAAAATTAACAACTCAGCCATACAAAATTCAATCCCAAATTTCTTAACATTAGATTCAGTTGACATTACAGTAAGTCCCCTACATACGAATGAGTTCCGTTCTGAGAGCACGTTCATTAAGTCTAATTTGTTTGTAAGTCCAACAAAGTTAGCCTAGGTACCCAACTAACACAGTCGGCTATATAGTACTGTACTGTACTAGGTTTATAATACTTTTCACACAAATAATACATAAAAAACAAACACAAAAAATAAAGAAAACATTTTTAATCTTACAGTATAGTACCTTGAAAAGTACAGTAGTACAGTACAACAGCTGGCATACAGAGGCTGGCATCGAGTGAACAGGCAAGAAGTGTTACTGATTGGAGGAGGGAGAGGAGGTGGGAGATGGTAGAGCTGAAGGGTCGTCAGCTATAGGAGACGGAGGGCAAGCTGCAATTTCACTCATGCCTGACGTTGATGGCACAAGTTCTGGTTCCTTGCTGGATTCAATTCTATCTACCCTCTTGAAAAAACGATACAGTGATGTCTGGATAGTAGCTCTTTTTTTCTCATCATAGATGACACGGTAGCACTAGATTGCATTCTGAACGGCTGCTGCAAACTTCGTGTACCATTCTGCATTCGGGTCCTGTGCCTCAAAAACTAACAGTGCCTCCTCAAATAAAGAAAACTCCCTTGCCATTTCCTGCATTGTGAATCTCTTCGGTTCTTCAGTTACTTCTTCTTCTTCTTGTCTCTCTTCGTCCTTTCTCTGGGCCTCCAATTCCATCAGGTCTTCATTAGTAAGCTCCTTGTGTTGCACAGCAAGGAGTTCAATGAAGTCATCCTCTTGCAGATCTAGCTTGAAATAAAGATACTGTACTCTATACAGGACTGTACAGTAGTACACAAAAGCACAACCACTTGTAGAGGATGTAAGCACGTGACAATATACGCCAGACACGTGAACTTACGTGACTGGACATGCAAACGCACATTCGCATCTTTGAAAGTTCAAAACTTGAAGGTTCATATGTAGGGGACTTACTGTACAGTACTCTGTCAAATGGTTGTACTCTCATTTTCTGTATTGACCACGCTGTGGACTGATAACAGTCTGATTTTCTGTATTTACCACGTTGTGGGCACTCTCTGCCATTTATGAAAGACCAAATCTGAATAGTACTGGTACAGAGTAGCTTTTTTCCTTTTCCAAAATTAATAAAAGCAAATTCCCTTGGCATTCTCATTTTGCTTATGATGCATTTCAGACAATGAGTCAATAATGTAATTAGTCAACAAGTCTTCCAATACTGAGTAGTCTCTGCAGTTTACTATGGCAGCAGGCATGAGAGCCAGCGTGTCTACAAACAGCAAGTATATGCTATGCATAAATCAGGCAATTTAAACATTTATTAGATGATAACTTTACCACCTTCATGTCTCCATACCCTGGAAATAGAATATGGCCAAGGTCAGGTCATGGAGCACTGTCAAATATTTCTTCCCTTAATACACTTGGGGAAAAAAAAAAAGATAGCCTTCTTTAGAGAAGTCTAAAACAACTTCTTAGTCCCATCCTTTTTATAGTTTTCAATGTTTTTATTTTTCAGAGGATTTCTACTCTTTCTATTCCTCTGTTAACTATATTTAGAAAACATAGGCAAAATATTCCAAGTCCAAATATTTCTTCAAACGGAACATTCTTTTTCATCCTCCTTTCTTTATCTTGTTTTAATGAAGTATTTCTTTCTTACATATATTTACTCAGCCTTTGTATTTTATAGAACGTAGTCATTTTCATCCATATTTTCTTTCCATTTTTCAATCTATGATGGATCTATGCATGACAATTTTGTTGTAAAATCTAGATGAAGGAATTCTGCCTTTTTCTAACTCTAGAATCCCTCTCTTGAAATTGACCACAGTCTCTTACTTGGGGAGATAAGATCACTCATAAACTCACTTTGGCACCCTTCCCCTTATCATGTTTCACAGCAACACATGCTTCTTAAGGCAAGAGATTTTACTGCCTCTTTCATCCAGCTTTTGAATGTCATACAAAACATCATTTTGCAGCTAAGTTTCTAAATTTAGCTTTAAGTATGTCTACCTAATTCTACCATGAGTGGATAATTGCTTAATCTTCTACAGTTACTGTTCTGCATGAAAAATAATACAAGAATATTTATTTAGCCTTCATTTTGTATCATTTATAAACAGCTTTTCCACCTAGAATTTCAAACCAGAGGGGAAGTAGCATGACTAAGCTTTAGTAAGAGTAAGAATTAAAGAACTTTGATACTTTTGTTGAGTAGATACATAAAAGGAAAAATTACCATTGCTGACATAATACTTTTCCCTGATTTTAAAGCCTTAATATATCTTTTAAACTGATAGACTATATGTTATTTTTATTAAGGTCTCTACTTCACACATAATAAAAGGATTCTTATGCATAAAAATACATTTTCTTAAAGGAGGTGTGCTACTGAATGTAGTAGATAATAATGTAACATTTCATGATAATTTTTCAAAGAAAAAAGGAAATAAACACTATAGGTGAGGGTACTTTCAATCTCAGTTGGTGAACAAATCCCCTAGAGAATAAAACAGAATACTATCTTTATGGCCTTGGGATAGGTAAAAATTTCTTAAATACAGCAAAAGCAATATAAGTCATAAAGAAAAGAATGATGAATTGGAATACACTAAATTTGGTATTTCCATTTATACAAGAGCATCATTAAGTGTGTGAAAAAGCAAGCCAAATAATAGGAGAAGATTTGTAAACTCATACATATAATATATAAAGGGCTGATATCCAAAATGTATAAAGAACTCCTAGAAATCAATAAGAAAAATATAAACTAAAATAAAATAGGCAATGTCTTGTACTCTGCAAGATATCTACATTACCAATAAACATTTGAAAGTGTTTAAACTCGTTAGTGATCCAAAGAATTCAAATTAAAACTACAGTGAGATATCACTATATTGCTACCAGGTTCACTAAAATTTGTGTTTTCATAAAAATAAAAATAAATAATAAAGATGGCCATTTCTATCTTTTCCATCCAAAAGCAATGGCAACAAAAGCAAAAATAAATAAGTGGGACTACATCAATCTAAAAAGCTTCTGCACAGCAAAGGAAACCATCAACAAAGTGAAAAGGCAATAAACTGAATGGGAGAAACTATCTGCAAATTATGTATCTGATAAGGAGTTAATATCCAAAATATATAAAGAACTCATACAACTCAATAGCAAAAAAAAAAAAGAAGAAATAAAAGAAGAAAAAAAGGCAAACAACGATTAAAAAGTGGGCAGAGGAACCGAATACACATTTTCCAAAGAAGACATACAAGCTAACCTGAAAATATGCTCAACGTCACTAATTATCAGGGAAATAAACGCAAATCAGAACCACAATGAGAGGTGACTTCAGACCTGTTAGAAAGGCTATTATCAAAAAGACAAGAAATAACAAGTGTTGGTGAAGATGTGGAGAAAAGAGAACTCTTGAGTACTGTTGGTAAGAATGTACATTGGTCCACTCACCATGGGAAACAGTATGGAGGTTCCTCAAAAAATTAAAAATAGAACTACCATATGATCCACCAATTCCATTTCTGGTTATTTATATGAAGAAAACAAAAACACTAACTCGCAAAGATACATGCACCCCCAAGTTCACTGCAACATTGTTTAAAATAGTCAAGATATTGAAACAACCTAAGTGTCCATTGGCAAATAAATGGATAAAGAAAATGCGCCATATATTTTGATATATACAGTAGAATATTATTCAGTCATAAAAAAGAATGAAATCTTGCCATTGGCAATAACAAGGATGAAACTTGAGGGCATTATGCTAAGTGAAATAAGTCAGACAAGGAAAGACAAATACTGTATGATCTCATTTATATGTGGAATATAAAAACAAAGAAACAAACAAACAAACCCAAGCTCACAGATACAGACAACAGACTGGTGGTTGCCAGAGGTGGATGGTTGGGGTGGGTGGGCAAAATGGGTAAAAGGGGTCAAAAGGTACAAACTTCCAGGTATAAAATGAATAAATCATGGGGACGTAATATACAACATGGCAACTACCATTAATAATACTGTATTGCATATTTGAAAGGTGTTAAGAGACAAGATCTTAAAAGTTCTCATCACAAGAAAAAATTCTGTAACTATGTGTGGTGACAAATGCTAGCTAGACTTATTGTGGTGACCATTTATCAACATGCAAATATTAAATCATTATGTCATACACCTGAAACTAATATAATGTATGTCAAATATACCTCAACACAAAAATAATAAAATAAAGTATGGTCAGGACTTCCCTGGTGGTCCAGTGGTTAAGAATCGGTCTTGCAATGCAGGGGACACCGGTTCGATCCCTGGTCAGGGAAGTAGAATCCCACGTGCCACTGGGCAACTAAGCCTGCGTGTTGCAACTACTGAGCCCATGTGCCATAACTACTGAGCCCGCATGCTCTGGAGCCTGCATACCACAAGTAGAGAGAAGCCCACGCACCACAACGAAGAGCTCGCGTGCTGCAATGAAAGATCCCGTGTGCCGCAACAAAAGATCCTGCGTGCTGCAACTAAGACCCGATGCAGCCCAAAAATAAATAAATAAATATATTTTTTTAAAGTATGGTCATTTTCAAGTTTATCAAGGATATAGAACAACTTTGTATACTGCTAAAAGAGTATAAATTTATATAACCATTTAGAAAATAATTTGGCTTTAACTGTTCAGTTTGAAAATATGCATACAATATGACCCAGCAATTCAATTCTTAGGTATGTACAAAAGAAGGATATGAAAATGTTCACAGCAGCTTTATTCATGATAACCTCAAACTGGAAATGACACAAATGTCTACGAACAGGAGAATGCATAAACACATTATGGTATTTTCCTACAATGGGTATTGCTCAGGAATACACTACTTCTACTCATAGCAATGTCACTGAATCTCTCAAACAGAATATTAAGCAAAATAAGTCAGACAAAAGAAGAAATATACTATACAACTCCATTTACGTAAAGTTCAAAATCAGGCTAAATTCATCTATGGTGTTAGAAATCAGGACAGTAGATACATTCAAGGAGAAGCTGAAAACAAGAAGGACCCTGTGGGGCTTCCAGGCACGAAAGACTTCCTGTCTCCCCGTTTTCATATAGGTAAGACTCCAGCCTCCATGACCATCCCTGAGTTCCAAAGGGCAGATTCGAACAGTTGCTAATCAAGGGAGGAGCAGTCAAGAAACCACCTGAGGCCAGATTAAAGGGACCAGAGAAGCTCATCAGGTTAGGAGACTGTCCACCTGAGATGACATTAAGAGTGCAGCCCCTGCACACACCCTAATCTTGTCAGCAACCCCGCCCTTGAACTACTGCTATAAAACTCCTCAAATCCTCCCAAGTTGGGACACATAGTTTTTGAGGGCAGGAGCCCTCTGTGTCCTCCTTTGCCTGGCAAAGCAATAAAGCTATTCTTTTCTACTTCACCCAAAACTCTTGTCTCTGAGATCTGATTCGGCACCAGCGAAGAGAGGCCGAGCTTTCGGGATCAAAGGGAGAGGATAGTTATTGAGATGGACAAAAAGAAACCACACATATTTTTCAACCTGGGTGGTAGTTACACAAGTATGTGCCAACTCATGTGGTAATTTATTTATAATGATGATTTTTGGAATTTTTCTGTATCTATGATTTGTTGAAAATCGTAGTTTTGAAAAGAAAAGGTATTTAAATCTGTACATAGTCTCTGAATCATGGTGTGTTAGTTTCCTCATTATCATAACAAATTACGACAAGCTTTGTGGCTTAAGAAAACAAATTTATTCTCTCACAGCTTTGGAAGCCAGAAGTCCAAAATCAGTATTACTGGGCTGAAATCGAGGTGTTGGCAGAACCACGTTCCCTCTGGATACTCTAGGCGAGGATCTCTTCCTTGCCTCTTCTACTTTCTGGGGCTACTGACATTCCTTGGCTAGAAACCACCTCATTCCAATCTCTCCCTCTGTGGTCACATTGCCTTCTCCTCTTCTGTGTCAAATCTCTCTTATAAGCAAATTTGTGATTGTATTTAGGGCTCACCTGCATAATCCAGGATAATCTCCAGCTCTCAAGACCTTAAATTTATTCATGTGTGTGAAGTCAAATTTGCCATATAAGGTAAGGTTCACAGGTTTCAGGGATTAGGATGTGGACATCTTTCAGGGAGCCATTATTCAGCCTACCATACCTAGTGCCATTGACAGTAATCACTATGAGTTCAGAGGGGAGAAAAATAACCAAGTACTAGAATCAGCTGAAATCCCTCATGGAACAGAAGAGGGAAAACTGTATTTTTATGGATAATGGTATTGGAACATGTAGACAAAAACTGGCCGTCACAGTCCAAAATGGCCACAAAAGATGCCAAGTGATAAAGAAAAACAAAGTTTAATATAGTCCACTGTTGGTAAAAGAAATCAACATGTGCCTAAAATGTGGTACATTTTCATGAAAAGAGAGAATATTAATTTTAGCTGTATTTGTACATCAGAAATTATACCAGTGAAAATGGTAACTTTCATATGATAAAAATTTGATTGAAAGGTGAATATCATCAACAATTTTTGTTTTGGTTTGTTTTCCACACTTCTGAAACCCTTTGCCTTTAAATGCCTGTGCTTGTTACTGTTATGCAGAGTTACTCAGGTTGCTAATGCAAACACACTGACAGAGTGTTGCTAGAGATCAAGCATTTCATCATCGCCCTGGCACTACAACAAGACTCAGACACATTTTGCTAGAAGCAAAAGAACGCTTTCACTATAGTCCCCAGTTGGGTCTCTGAAAGCAATCCCTGTGGAAAATCAAGATACTCTCAAGTGTCTGTTCCTCACATTATTGTTACGTGTGCAGTTTAATCCCTGACCTTATTGATGTCACTGGTTTGAAGTGCATGCCTGTCCCTTTGGAACAGTATCTGGGGTCACTTGCTATTCACAAATTTCTTCAAAAGAAGAGGAGATTCTTTTCTGACATCCTTACAAAGAAAATAAAATAATTTCATTGGCATAATCTCCATAATGAAAACTAAGGTTATTACACAATTAAAAATTATTTTGCTCTATTGCAGGGCAGAAATAGAGACACAGATGTAGAGAACAAATGTATGGACACCAAGGGGGGAAAGTAGAAGGGGGGGGATGGTGGTGGTGTGATGAACTGGGAGATTGGGATTGACATGTATACACCGATATGTATAAAATGGATAACTAATAAGAACCTGTTGTATAAAAAATAAAATAAAATTCAAAAAAAAATTATTTTGCTCTAACTAATACAGTTCGATTATAAATAGGCATTAAAATGATCCTGAAAAACAGGTTATGTACTTTAAAGTGAGGTTACTGATAAAAATATTCTTTTAATTCTGGAAAACTATATGCTCCTCCCAAAATTCTGTCAAAGACAATGACAGAAAGTCTTTCCAAAGTTTCCCATCTGTCCTTTGCTTGAGGTGACCTTCACAGCAGACTCCACATGCACTTGCACAAGCTTACGAACTTACATGGAGAGGGGAGACTTACTTTCCTTTACCCGATTATGTTTTGGAACAATTTTATTATGCCCTCCACTCTGGGGGAGGGGGCACTATTAAAGGAACAGCAGAGGTACCTCCCATTAGAAAGGTCATAGGCTTAAGCTAGAGCCAAGTTCTGGGGATCCACAGCCGGGGCAAAAATGAACCTCTTAGCTGCTGGATCCTGGGTGAGACCAAGGTTCTTGGGTAAGGCTGAGGCAACAAAGCTGGGAAAGGTTACTTGGGGTTTTTCAACATTTTAATAACAGCACAGGTATATTGATGTTTATCAGGCAAATATCAGGCCATTGTATTAATGGGTGGCCATCTGTGCTCTTTTATATCTTTAGGGAGAGGATGTTTATCCAACAACTAAACCCAGTTATATTATGGCTAATGTATAACCTATTGTTTGCCTAAAATGATGTCTGCTTGAAAGACTAACATCCGTACCTGTTTTTCTACCAATAGCATTATTTTTCATTTTTGCATTTTATTACTCCCTTGGTTTGAAAATTTTGGAATGTAGACCTACTGATATAACAACTTTGTTTCTATATTTATATATAAGACAAGACACAACCAGATTCTTTGAAAATAGACTTTTGGGAGTATTTAGGATGTCCATGCTATTCCACTGTCCATTATGTTATTGCACAGGGCATGTGGAACTACTAGATTTCCCTTGTCAATTCTGTTTCTTTATATTGGAATTATATTGGAATTATAATAGACAAGAAATATAATAATCTTACAAGAAATACAACAATCTTACATTTATAGGTAACATTTCTCTAAGCCCTTTACATAACTGTGAATCTTCACAATAGCCATTTAAGAAAAGAAACTATAATTTATCAACTAAAATGGGACATTTTTGAGTGTGAAAGGGGGAGCTAGTTATAATTACTTCAGGACAACTGTCATAAATGGGAACTGTCCCTGGCAAACTATGATGGATGGTTACCATACATATTATTTTTAGCCTTACACAGAGGAGGATATTGGGCACAGATATTTCAATGATGTGCCCACATTCACAGCATTTACTAAGTGGCAGAATCAGGCCTGGCTCCAGAGACCTTGATCTTAATCACACCCTGGAGGACTGTAGTAGAATCAACATGATGCAAACTCTAAGGAACTGACAGAGATAAAAGGAGATTATAATGTTAACAGTTTACCTCCTTTGAAATATTCAGTTGTAACACCAGTTTGAGCTGAGGAGATAAACTTTTTTGTTTGTGTTTAGATTTCACTTCACCTTGAAGCTTTTTTTAAAAAGAGCTTTCTTTTTCTCAGTTTCTCATATTATGTTTTAACCAGACTTGGCATGTTATTTAGCAGTCTGATTATCATGTATTTCTATAAAAGATAAGCCTTTAGGAATTTATTTCTTGCTTCTTTAAAAAGGGTTTGCGTGGGGGGATATTTGGATTAAATGTATTCAGATAACCAGTTTTAAAATAGTCTTTAATAAATCAGAAAAAATTTTTAATTAACTATTGTTACTAATTTTTTTAGAGTTTTAAAATTATAATTATTATTTCTTAAAAGGCTCTCCATGAATGCAGGTAAAAATTTACCATTCTTCCGATTTCATAAAGGTGTCAGGATAACAATGGATTTAATAGATGATCTAAACTTAAAAAATGATCGCTTTGAGGGTGCATTTTAGAATAGTTGTTTTTTGTCCATTCTCTCCTCTGTTTAGCAGATTAGGCATGTCAAACAAACAAACAAAAAACAAGAATATAAATTCACCCTGAACTAACAAAATGATAACCTGGAAGGAACAAGGGTTAGCAAAAGCGGGGAGAGGCTGGCACTGCTGTGCTGCACTGCATTCCAAATAATGGTGCCACCCCGATCAGAGATTTTCGAAGGACACACAATCCTGCAGTGGTTGGGAAAAGTAGGTCAGAAGAGGAATTTATGCTGATAAAAACTGTGTATTTTAATCTTAGAGTTTAAGGATTAATAAACAAAGGAGCATTGTAGATATAAATTCTTTTCTGAAAAAGAATGTTATAAACATCTTATTATCTTACTGACAGTTCTGTGACTGAGTAAAACTCATCCACTTACATGTCTCTACTGCTGAAGGAGCTAGAATAGAAAAGAAACAGATCTGATCCTTTACCTGGGCCTACGGCCCTTAGTGAGAGACCAAGGAGACTTCCGCCCCACCCACACCATGTCACCTAGTATGGAAGAAATTCAAGGTATTAATCAACCTAAATGGTCACTCCATTTGCCTCCCCTATGTTTCGAGATGAAAATTAAAGCCTCTGGGGTTTAGCTTGAAGCAAAAATCAACATTAGCTCCATCCTCCCCTTCCTCTCCTCTTCCTCCCTCTTATTTCATTCTAACAGCCACATGCCACTGGATGGGATAAGGAGAAGCAGTCACTGAGGCCCTAACCTCACAAATTTCATCATCAATGTATGTTAAAAAAAGAAAGTCTCTCTTCACCTTCACCTAAGCCTTTCATTAAATTGATTCTTGAATTTAATCCATTTTAATTTCTTTTTGCCTGCTTATGTATATATATATGTTCCTTAAATTCAAGTCAAATTCCTGACTTCCAAGAAGAGGACATAAATACTTCAAATGATGCAGGCTTTGGCGTCAGTGACATAGGGTCCTTTACTGAAGGGAATTTGAATTTTCAAGGATGTGCCCATGTGCCATATATTCTTAAACCCAACAAATTACTCAACAAAACAATAATTTCATAAATGTTCAGCAGTTAAAAGAAAGGAAAGGAAAAGGCAAGAAAAGACCAAAAAAAGAAAAACGAAACAAAACAATGTCTTAATTGCATGATTGATTGCTAAATTAGCCACGACATCTCAGTATTATCACTAGATAAAGTGTTTGCTGAAGGTATATTAAATTTTTTTAAATTAGTAGTCACGACCTGATATGAATGGATTTTTCTCCATCCAAGAATACATCATAAAAAATTAAAATCATATACTTATGAGCATTTAAATCTGTCAGAAACTTATTTTCTAGAGAGGATGGCCAGCTCTTCCCTTTCTTTAGACTCCTGACCACTTGACAATAATATTGAAGGAAATATTTTGATCAGACCAGTTAGCTTAGAGTCAGCATGAAGAATATTTTAAAGGAACTAAGGATTCTTTGCTAACTAAACACACTAAAAATTTCTATCAGCTCAAACATTTTTACCAGCTAAACATTTACCAGTGTTTTAGTTGTATGACATGTTTGTTAATATCTTGTTATTAATTGTGATGTTTCTAAATATGACCAAGGATATTCTATGTTCACAAAGTTGGAAACTGAATCAAACAGCCTGATGATTTTTTCTTCTTCCCTTAAGACTTCCACAATGTTCAGATATTGGACACTGATATGGGGAGTTTTGTTGTGTTATCTAAGATATTGCTTTAATTTCACCTTATTTTTTTTAAGCATCTAAAGGACTCAACCACACTTACGGCACTGACAAATTGAAAATACTCTTAGGCATTTGTGACCCTAGATTATGTAGGCTTCTAAATCTATCTGTATATGAGGAAGGCTTTCAGGAGAGTCATATAAGAATATGTATCCTGGACCCTACTATAAACCACTGGCTGACAATTCCTTTGGATGGGGCTCAAAAATGTATACTTTAAATAAATCTTCCTGAGAATCCTGAAGTTCAAGCAGGTTTGAGACCTACTAATCTATATTATGAAAGAACAAAGATATTTGCCTTTAGGGCTTCCATCTGGTTTAACTGATGACTTGACACTAAACCCCAAAGGAAAATTTTTAGTTATGCAGAAGTCCAGATATATTCCAAACTGAAAAACCTCTGTGAATACTGTACAGCAAACTAAGGTACTGCACTTAAGAGACTTTGAGATTAGAGATTTATGTTGTAAACTCATAAAACTACAAAACTTTGGAGGAGGAATTTCAGTCCCTATTTTTACAGACAAGGAAATCATCAAATAAAGTAAATCCTACATCAAGTACTGGTGTTTACAAATCACACATGCTCAGATGAAGTACATAAAATGAATAAAATTTTTTTTAAATGCTTAAGATAAATTGAAATAAGAAGCTTGAGTTACATTAGGCTGAGCCATCCAAGCTCATGAACCTGCCAGGTGTAGATCAGAGCCCAACCTTTTTACATCCTTTCACACAGCCCTGCAAAGTTTAATTAGACCAGATACATTTTAGTCGAGACTGGATCTAGCTTTACATAGAGCAACTGTGAATTAGAGGTAACTCTCCATTGGTCTTTTCCATTTATTTTAGGAGTCTTAGCTTAGGGAGGAAACAAACCTTTTCAATCCAATTTGAATTTGAATATAACTGAACCTTAGACATGTAGAACTGAATGGTATCTAAAGAGGACGAAGTTCAGGCTCCTTACTTAGAGTTGCATTATTTGTGTCCTTCACTGCAACACTCAGACTTTATAGGAGCTTATGATTTTTTAGGCTTTTTTTCCTCTCTTTCACCTTTCATCATTTGAAACTTTTGCCTAAAACTCCCTCCTGAGACAGGCACTCATCTCACTTTAGTTCTTAGACCAAATATCCAAGAAAAAATAGAGGTGAAAACTCAAGATAATTTCCCAGTTTTTTTGTATGTAAAAAGAAGTACATTTATTTCATCTATATAGATGAGGTATTATAATGGTTTACCCTAATTATATGCTTAGACATACATATTTAGATAACTTTTTTTTCCTTAATGTTTATGGGTCTAGAAATCACTTCCTTTGCTTTTTATAACAGGTGTACTGCTAAGTTTTGGTATGCTTGTCTTAGAGTTATGGTTGTTTTGGGAAAGTACCCAACACACTCTCCACAAGGGATAACTGATCTTCTACTCTATCATTTCCAAGTTCATCCTAAATATTCACATCAAGCCTCAGGTTGGTCTAGTGAGCTCACAAATGCTTACAAGCGCCTCTCTAAGCCAGGGTAGCAACTAGTCCTCTCAATCATGGCTATACAACTGCATGAACTGAACTCCATGTTGAAAACAAAGATATGACTTTTGGCGGGTGTGTTTTCTATGTTAACAATTGTTCAGGGGCACACATTTTGAAAATCCTTCCATTGCCACAGTTTGCTGACAGCCTCCATTTGGGTGTCTTTCATTGGATGGTAAGCTCCTCTCTGGGACGAGGCATGAGGCCTTATTTGGTGATGATAGCTCAGCTCCCAGCTCAGGGGCTGGCACAGAAAATGTTTCTGAACTGAACTGAAATTTAGAAATCTCTAACACCTTTCACATATGTTTTGGTTTAGGAGTCCCTTTCTAAGTCTGCCAGACATAATTTATTTTTTAAATAATCAGTTTTCAAGAATGTCTCATCTATTGGGCTCTAAACTTATATTTAAACTTGGGAAAAATATTTTAATGAAGAGGGAAGAAAATATAAAAGGCTATTTATATAAATCCCCCTTAGGTTTTACTCAAATAAGTCTTAATTCCACTGAAATAATCCTTGTGGTTAAATGTATGCCCAGCAAATGCATATAGACTGGCATTTTTATCCCACTCACTTTTCAGCAATACTACTATTTCCTAGGAGAAGTTAACTATTGCCTAGTTTTTACTGAATAAAGTAAACTATGACTAAGGTCCAGCAGCTTAAGTTTATAATCATAAAAATAAACTTTTAAAAAAGATTACGAATCTTCCACGATGGCCAATTATTTTCTGGCTTCTTTGTTAAGATTTTGGAAATATATGAATCCTGTTATTGCTTCCCTAAGATACTTCATCATCTCTATTATAGCCACTTTCAGAGTGGAGCACCATCACATTTCTGCTAACATGAGTCTCTGGACGTACAATGGTCCAATCGCGTCCCTTGAAACACTGCTACAACATGACAGAGAAAACTGATTTAACATGGTAAAACCTATACATAGCTTGAGTTCTGTCCAACAGCCTGAGGGCTACAGAGGCATTATTCTGTTTCTATTTGATAATATTAAAATAATCTCAATCAGGGAACAAGATCTAAGTTGAATTGGCAGAAACCCAGAGTGGAGGTTTGAGATCCCAGACTTGCAGAGGTCAAGGGCCCACAGCCATTATTCTTCCAGCAGTGGCAGAGGCAGAACTGGCAAGTCCATTCAATCAAAGGGGATAGATAGTGAGTAGAAGGCCACCCACACAAACCTTTGTTTTCTTGCTTGCTTCTTTTCATAGAATACCGTGAAGACAGGTGCTGTGGGGCTTGAAAAATTCTGTCTGGGGAGACCTACTGCTTGGTGAGTGCTTTTTCTTCTGTAGATACCTCCAAAGCACAGTTTTGTTCTTTAATTGATGTTTGTTTATTTAATGTCAGCAATGTTGACATAGCTTTATGTGTGACTTTAAATCAAAGGCACACAGGATGAAATGATATGGATTTTCACTTAATTAACAAAGACCTTTATCCAGTTGACCAAACACAAGAAAATGAGAACATAGCAATATGAGCATTCCTTTGCCATTTTATGTCCTGACAACAGCACTACAGAACAGATTTTGAGTGTAGGGCACATGAAAAAAAGTTACTTTCTCCTATATTCAGTAAAACTTTGATTTTTAAATCTATTCATCCATCCATTATTCCTAAACCACAGGAGTGTCTATCCTTAAAAGGAAAAAATATATATCATAAAGTATGTTCAAAAGGCATTGCTTCCAGATCAGTTAGTTCTGAAAACTTATAAATACATTAGAAATAATTCAGTCATTTGTAATATTATAATATGCAGTTAAATTTGTTCTGAGTAGCATGATGTCACAGTCACATATTTACTTGCAATGGTTTTCAATATTATGGGCCTGCTTTGACTATCCAATAAAATACCCAAATTTTATAAATTACTTCATTTTATGGCCACATCATATTTTATAAGAATTATTTGGGCAATATATCAAGTGAAATATATACCAAGCCAGAATTCAGCTTTGTTCATGCAAATTAAATAGCTATAAATTTAAATGGTTAAAGCCTTTAGAAAGATGATCTTAAAGTTTTAAAAATGTAAATATCATTGATATAGCAACATTAATTATTTCAAAGGATATTCCTGAGTGTGTATTATTTGTCAGCCACTAGGCTCTGAGAATACAATGTTGAATTAAACACCATATTTCTTTCTGTATGGAGTTTTTATTCAATGTTCAATGCTGCAAGGATTATTATGTAGTTACTAAAGTAAACTCCAATTATCCAGTGATTAGAGAAAATATCAAGAAAGATTGAGTATAATGTAGGAGATTAAAAAATAATAAAGAAAAACAAACAAAAACCCCACAAACTCCTTAAAGCCTCCAAAATACAGTTGACCCTTGAACAACATGGGTTTGAATTGTGTGGGTCCACTTACACTTGGATGTTTTTCAATAGTAAATTCTACAGTACTACACAATTCACCACTGGTTTAATCTGTGAACATGGAGGAACTGCATATACAGAAGGCTGACTGTAAGGTATATGTGGATTTTCAACTGCGTGGAGGGTCAGTGCCCTTAACCCCTGTGTAGGTCAAGGGTCAGCTGTATATATACTTAGACAATAATACTTAATTAACTTCTCTAGCCATATCATCCATGATACCTCTAAACTTATCTTCCACTCTGGCCTACTGATCTACTTAATATGCCACAAACATATTCCAATCATTCTATCTCCATGTCCTGGATTTTATTGTCTTTTCTATCTGTAATGTTCTTTCTCCAAATTCATCTTTCTATCTTTAAGGATGCAAATCAAATATCCAGACTTTCCTGACCTCTCTATTTTCAATGTCCGTATCACTTAATTTATAGTGCTTTTACTTTGCTTGATCTGTAAGAAGATAATTCCTTACATTATAGCTCCTAACTATAAATGCATTAAGAGGAGGCACTATATTTCACTTCTCTTTTTGTCCCCTGTAGTGCCTAATTCAGTGTTTTGCATATAGTAAGTATTGAATAAGTATCTCTTTAATAACATTTATCTAACAATTGGAAATATCAGGTTAATGATTCCAAAGTGCTTTCTGATATTTCCTCCGCTAATTCCCATAAAACTCACAGATTCAATTTACATATAAGGAAACTGATTCTTAGGTAAGTTAAGTAATTTGTCAAGATTATATAATCGGTGATTATATAAACTAGTGATGGTGATACTCAGGCCTGAGATTAAAAGAAAGACTGTCTTCTGAGGGGTTCAGTGTTTTTTCTATAATATTATGGTCAATATTCAAATTAAAAGAAATGTATTTGAACAATGAAAACCACACTGTAAAAAGTTTCCTTCTAACACAATTATTTTTACTTCCACTTATTTTTCACAGTTCTTTAAGAAGTGGTCATGTCACCTGGTTAAAACCTAGTTTATCAGTGAATTCCATGATGATGGCTGTGCATAATTATAATCAGCACTCCTGCAAGGTGCCAGGGCAGCTCAGCTGGAGAAGGTGCTTGTTTTGACGGAAAACTGGGCATTCTGAAGAAACAAATAGTAACTTAGTGTTGAAGGAGCTCATCCTTATAGCTTCTTATAACTCCAGTAATTTAAAATAATCACTTGACACATGAAGCATTTAAAATATATGGAACATTATTTGCATTTAGAGACACTGCATTTTTAACATAAGATTTCTATGGTAGAATAAATAAATAAGAATATAAAATTTCCACAGAAGTAAGTTCTTAGGACTACATAGCTTAAAAGCTGACGTATTTGCTTAACTAGATATGCTTAGAAAGAATGCAGAGAGTAATGTGAGACTGAAGTTGTGGAAACAATGAAGCTTGTGAACCAACAAAAATGAGTACAGATAAGCAGAAAAAAGTGAGAGAATTCCAGGGAAGGGGTCCCCTTGGAATGCCTATTTGAGAAATCCCTATTTGGAAAGCATTTATTTGTTAATATATGAGATAAACAACAAATTACCAATTTAACATGCTACTATGGGAATTCATAATATTTTCTGATTAATGGTTGTAGGGAAATATTTTGAAATAATCAAAATATATCGTTTCAAGCAAAGAGAAAATGTATTTATGTTGGTGTATACATACGGCAATTATTTTTATATTGGGACAAATGTCCTAATAAAAATGCCAATATTTCAAAGTATTACAGTTTGGAAATCACTAACATATAATAATATTTTGAAGTTAATTCTGTTCTTACTTTTGTCTACAGTGTTGAGTTGATTGACCTCCCCTTGTTTCCCTGTCTTGTTGTCCCAAGTGCTTTGTGAATTGTTAGTACAGGCAGGAGGCATGTGATAGATCTGAAACCAGGGAAGAAAATAGGGTGCAGAGTGGCATTATAATGCTGAGAGCACATTTATCATTTCTTTATATATCCACATGTATAAATACACACACAGACACTACACTAGTTAACCTTCTCCCTGAAGAAGACATCATGAGAGGGAAGTACTCCATACATTTAGAGACTACGTATATAATGCAAATGAGTCAAACAGGCCAGGAGATACTATAAACTGATGGTCAATAGGAACTGAGTCTTGGTCTCAGTTTTAGGATAACAGTAAAGCATGATGAGGACAGTAGAAATAAGAAAGTGCATGCCCTTATAAAGGGGGTAGCCATTTCTTAGCTACCATAGTCTCTGTACTGACAGATTTTCCAATTTTTCAAGAGAAACAGACAATTTAGTTTTTATTATGAAATTTCGCAGTTTACAAAATTAGATAACTAATCCACAGGTTTTTTTTTTAATTTTTATTTTATATTGGAGCATAGATGATTAACAATGTTGTGTTAATTTCAGGTATATAGCAAAGTGATTCAGTTATACATATACATCTGTCTATTCTTTTTCAAATTCTTTTCCAATTTAGGTTATTACAGAGTATTGA
The DNA here is from genome assembly GCF_009873245.2 of Balaenoptera musculus. Classification (NCBI taxonomy): domain Eukaryota; kingdom Metazoa; phylum Chordata; class Mammalia; order Artiodactyla; family Balaenopteridae; genus Balaenoptera; species Balaenoptera musculus. Next base: position 83,789,062 of record NC_045793.1, on the reverse strand, counting down.
ATCAGCATTCCCTGTGCTATACAGTAGGTCCTTGTTGGTTATCTATTTTATTTAATTGATTAATTAATTTATTTATTCATGGAAAGGCATTTTTTTTATTTTAATTTTTTTAAACTTTTTATTTTATATTGGGTATAGTTGATTAACAATGTTGTGTTAGTTTCAGGAGTACAGCAAAGTGATTCAGTTATACATATACATGTATCTATTCTTTTTCAAATTCTTTTCCCATTTAGGTTATTACAGAATACTGAGCCAGCGTTCCCTGTGCTATACAGTAGGTCCTTGTTGGTTATCTATTTTATTTTATTTATTTATTTTTCATGGAAAGGCATTTTACTTTAAATATAGTGGTGTGTACATGTCGATCCCAAACTCCCAGTCTATCTCTCCCCCCCCTTTCTTCCCCCCACCGCCGTAACCATAAGTTCATTCGCTAAGTCTGTGAGTCTGTTTTGTAAATAAGTTTATTTGTATCATTTTTTTAAAAGAAATCTTTGTACACATACGCAGGTACATCTTTATTTATTTAGTTAGTTAGTTAGTTATTTAGTTATGGCTGCACTGGGTCTTTGTTGCTGCATGCAGGCTTTCTCTAATTGCGGTGAGCAGGGGCTACTTTTCATTGCGGTGCGCCGGCTTCTCATTGCGGTGGCTTCTCTTGTTGCAGAGCGCAGGCTCTAGGCGCGCAGGCTTCAGTAGTTGTGGCACACGGGCTCAGTAGTTGTGGCACACGGGCTCAGTGGTTGTGGTGCACGGGCTTAGTTGCTCCGTGGCATGTGGGATCTTCCCGGACCAGGGCTTGAACCCGTGTCGCCTGCATTGGCAGGTGGATTCTGAACCACTGCGCCACCAGGGAAGTCCCTGTATCCTTTTTTTTTTTTAATTCCGCAGTTTTTTAACACTGTGTAGATCAAGGTCTACATGTCTGTGAGTCATCTGACCTGCAGGTAGCAATCTGTGACTTCTAGAGTACAGGATGTTGCACTTCTGTCTTCCAGTTAAGGCAAACAAAACAAACAGCAGCACCAGGAACAGCAATTTCTTCTTTCCTCTCTAGATCCCTCCCTTATAATTTAAAATACGATACTGATTATTAATATAGATATTCATTAGTCATGTATTTGTAACCAGCTGACAACCATATACTTTCCTCTCTCAGGAAGCAAAGATTATTCATGAAATTTATATGATGATGTCAAAATTTGTTGTTTGGAGTAGGGGGAGGAGAGTTTATTACAGGTGGCTGGAGAAATTCCACAAATAGCCGATTGCAGGAATCCACAGCTGATGTCTGTGTGATTCTATAGCTGCTATTGTGGCTATACCAGGTGTCATAAAAGGAACTGGAACAAACAACCAACAACATTTTAGAAAACAATGTATCTGTAAATTGGGAATTACCCATATTAAATGCATAATAAGCTTGCGTCATCAAAGCAAAAGCTATATTATAACACTAAAATACACATTTAAAATTAGGAAAGACTATTTACTACTCCTAAAACCTAAGATAAATGTATATTTAAGAGTATAAAATGCCTTGTATATTTCAAATGGATAAATTATGAGTAACTAAAATTTTAACTACAATGAGGATAGTGGAGATTTTTCAAAAGGGTATTTTTATGTAAAATCCTGGTATTATTACAACTCAGTGCAATTTTTAGTAACTTGGATGAATGAACTAGAATGCTCCCCTCCCCCAGACCTGGCACTCCTGTAAGTAATCACATATGAATTTAATGTTATAATTAACTGTAATTAGCTAGAAAATGTTAATGAAAGTGTGTTTTTAAGCAGCAAAGAAAATCAGCATCTCATTACAAGATAAGCAGAGATTGTTCGATGTATAAACCTACTTGTTCATAGATCAGTTCTTAAATGTTAAAAGCACAAATTTTCTGTGTTACTTTTAACATTTATAGCCTCATAAAAACTCTCACAGAAGAAGTAAAAATATGCAGTATGGGATGTTTTTCTACATAGCCTCACTTCCATTTCTACATTCTTCTCCTTCGCCTTTCCAGACCCACACCAGAGCCCTTCCATCAGAGTTGGATTCATATTTATTGATGTTCTTCATGCCAGGCACTGTGGCAGGAGGGAAGTGAATTATAGGAGCTGTGAGCACCTCAAATATGTTTTGGATTAATATGTTTTCCTTCTGTTGGTATTTAGAATCAGAGAATTTATTGCTAGATGTATTATTTTCTTCCCCAAACCAGCTTCTCCTTTCCTGAAAGCACTATTTACTTAAAGGCATCTTTCAAGTTTCTGGGATTCAGACCCCAGTATCATCCTTGACCCTTATTCCTTCATTTCTCAAACCAAAAAAGAGCCTCATGTCTATGGTTTCACGTCTGGGATCTCCTCATCTTGAACTGCAACTTCAAGTCCCTCTTTTTTCCGGTTACTTTCTCAGACTTTACTGTCTCTTCTCACCAATTCTTCCTTTGCCTTGTTACCAAAGCTTATTTTCTTATAGAACAGATGATAACAGATGATCGAGACCTCTCATATTTATAAATTTTCAAAGACTCTCTCTTTCTTGCAGAGTAAAAGCCCAGCCTATAACTTGCAAAGTTCAATGTTCTCCACGGTGTTTCTGAACTCTTTTTTTCCCATATTAATTTTCCACTACGTCACCTCTTACTGTATGCTAAGCACTGTGCATTCCTCCTTATAGAAACAGGCTCAATTAGAGCCTTTCCCTACCTGGAATTACCTTATCCCACTTAAGTAGCATGACAACACCCTTCTAATATGTCCAAAGCCCATCTGAGAAGCTCCTTTCTCTTCCATGTCTTTTCTGATGACACTAGTCAAAATTCTCATCTTCCTCTTCCATGATTTCACAGCACCTTGTAGATGCCTCCATTAAAGTGCTCGGCAGAGTGTGCATTACATTAGTTCTATCCCCATTAGACTGTAAACTACCTGAGACCACTATTTATTTTTTTTTAGAAAGTCATTCTTTATTCCTTTCACTCAGCACATCCATTTGTTGAATACATTTTCTCCCTTTTAATTGAACTAAAGTCAGACTTTTCTTATTTTTAGATTAGTAGATCAACGCTTAGACATGCTAAATTACTTAATCAGGGTTTCTTGGCCATTTAGTTGTTAAGTTAGTTCTCCTTGACACCCAGCCTCCTATGCTACCCACAATGCCATAACAGTAAACACTAACACTGCCAGAGGGAATACGTCGTGTCAGGGACCATTCCAATTATCTTTACATGTGTTATTTAATTCTCACAACTACTCTATTGGAATCTCTATTTTACAAATGCATAAACTGAAGCATAGAAATGTTTAATTAGTTGCCCGAGGTCATGCAGCTAATATAACATGGAGGCGGAATTAAACACAGCGGCTTGGTACCAGAGCCCAAATTCTTAACGTTCTCTATGGGATTTGTATTTTAAAAGAGTACAGCAGAAAGAGTCACTTCAAAGAATGTCTCTCTAATGATAGAGTTTAGACACTTGTGCTCCCTGCGTGGGAGGGAGAAAGACCTCCCCTGGAGCCCTTCAAATCACACCACAGATACCACACCTCCTCGCTTTATGTTAACAGATTGCCTTGGAGGAATATGTGCATTTTTGCCCGAGTGAGTTCAGACTTTAATACGGATCATGTTTAATTTATGTTCCTCTATAAAAGTCAACATGAGTTTCTGGCTGTAAATTTGTCATGCCTTACTAATGAACTAAATTGTGTTTTCTGTCAGTGTTCCATTTAAATCGATGTGATCTCATTCATTAGGACATAATGTATGTATAGCTGTAAGAAATGTACAAGGGTTTCAAAAATTTCTCCCCACTCAAAAAGCCAAGGGGAGAGTGGGCTGAAGAGTTGATAAAGATGTGTGGGAAAAGGAAGAAAAATTTAAAGATGATTTTATTTCATTTAACTTTTACTATAAAATCATTTCTCAAATATGCCACTTATATCCTGTTACTTCTTCGTTTGCAGACCTTTAATTTTCTGCATTAACTGCACGATCAGTTTAACAGTCCTGCCTTGTATGCAAAACTTAACAGAGCTAGCTCAAACCTATCCTTCTAAACAGAACTCCCATTTAGACATCTTAGGTTCATTTACTAATTCACTTGTTCTACATATGTTTGCTGGGTGTCCATTATGCTTCAGGCACTGTTCTATGTGCTGAAGAGTGCTAAAATGGTGAATATAACAAAGTCCCAGCCCACATGGTGCTTATAGTTTAGTAAAAGAAACAAGTAGATAAGAGAAGTAATTTTAGTGTTTGATATATATCTATAAAGGAACAATTCTCAAAAATTTTGGCCTCAAGACCACTTTGCATACTTAAAAATTATTATATACCTCAAAGAACTTGTTTTGTGTCTATGTTCAGTGATATTTACCAAAATAGAAATTAAAATTGAAAAAAGTTTAAATATGTATTAATATATTAAGAATAACCATAAAACCCATTACATATTAATGTAAGTAATATGATTGTATGAAAATAACTATATTTTCAAAGCAAAAGATTAATGAGAAGAGTAGCATATTTTTCAGATCTAATGTCTGGTTTAATAGAAGTGATCAGAAATTTCATATCTGCTTCTGCATTCAGTCTGTTGCAGTAACACCTGTCATATGGCTTCTAGAAAACTCCACTATACAGTCATGAAGGAACAAAAGTGAAAAAAGAAAGCTACATCTTACTACTACAATGAAACTAATTTTGACCTTGTGGGCCCTCCTGAAAGGATCATGGGGGTCTTCAGGGATCCCCAGACCACACTTTGAGAACCACTAGTATAAGGGAAGGAAACAAAGGGCAAGGGGTGGGGTAGCACTTTTAGATAGGAGTCAGGAAATACCACTCTGAGGAAGTGAAAGCCTCACTGAGGTTTGAAGAATGAGAAGGCCCCCAAACAACTGTAGACAGAGAAAACAAGAAACATGAAGGACCCAGAGTATGGAAGAGCTCAAAAAATTTGAGAACCTGAAAGGAAGCCACTGCGGTGATAATATGGTGAGCAGGGGAAAGGGTAGTATGAACTGTGGTTGCCAAGCAAGGCAGAGCCAGACTGAGCAGGGCAGAGGTCAGAAGCTAGTGGCCTGTGGTTCTGATCTAGACATCTGTCTTGCAGATGTATTTTGTCTGCACAGTGTTCTTTTTTTTCTTCCACTATTCTTATTGAGCCAAATATTTTTAAAAGGGGATTTCACTTAAAAATCTGGATTTCTGGATGCTCTTAAGCAGACCAGAACACCAGGCAAAAGGAGAGCTACTGCTACATGGGGCAGCTAGAGCTGAGTAGCACCTAATACCGCATTTCAAGGAGCCATAGTCTCCACCACTCCTCATGGCTTCTTCAAAGCTGAAGCCCTCTCCAGTGCTATCCATTCTGGCCTGATTCACTCATTAAACTCATTTTCCTTGTCCCACACATACATTGTATGTGTGAGACCTCTAAGCAGGGACTCCTTTTGCAGCATTTGCTTCTTGATTCTAAGTGAAATGGAAAATCTTTGAACTGTGGTATGCAGGGAGAAACATGCTCTCATTTATGTTTTTAAAAGACAACCAGTTATTGTGTGGAAAGTAATTATAGGGGCAAGAGTAGAAGCTCTTCTGAAATGTCCACCAGGCTCCACCCCCCTCCACCCACCTCCAGCATCGTGAACTTGGTCTTCGCTCCTGCCTTTCCCAACAATAATGCCCTTCTTCCCACTTACACCTTACCTTACCTTTTCTTCCTCTAAGATCTACCTCAAAGTGGAGATGTAGTGGGAGGTATCCTCAGACCACAATCGCCCCCTGAGGCTCTTATGCTATTCCTTGTTTACACAAAGAATTTATAATCCATGGTTTTAGAGCTTTTCACAGTAAGAGTAATTTCATCATAGACTGTAAATTCTTTGAGAGCCTGAACTTATCTCTCTACTGCTTCTACTACCTAGAACTGACTGCTCCTAAAAACCCCAACAAGAAAAAATCACAACTAGCAATTGCAGTTCCTTAGGTGCTTTCCTCATGTTGTCTAGGCTGTCACCATCTCTTGCTTAGTGGTTGATTGATCATGATAGGCAAACATTTGAGAAATGACCAGAATTTTATCTATACTACGTACAATTGCTTTTACCACAGAGGTATCACCTTGTTCTACGTATTATTTAAAATACTATGGGCAAGTTATTTATCTTCTCTCTCAAGTTTCTTCACCTGTAAAGTGAAGTTATAATAAACAGCACTTCCCTCATGGGCTGCTGTGAAGATTAAATGAGATAACAGTGCTCAGTTCTTCTTAACTACCATCAGCAGCATGGCCTTTAGATGCTTGTTCTCACGTACAAGAGAAATGTTTGTGCTATTCGTAAATCAGAAAAAAAATTTGTGACATTTTTACAAAGTTCTCCCCACTAAAACGCACTTGAAAGCATACCTGTTTTGTGACGTTAATTTTTTAGTAATAAAAAACGTTTTCAGCATCCTCAGTATATATATTACTTAAAGGCACCTTTCTGGAGAGAAATTTATGAGTAATCAATTCATATATTAATAAGTTCTCTAATGACCTATTTTTTAGTATCTTTGGAATTTTAGATTTTCTTACATTATGTATTCAGTACCAAGCCCCATAATCTTTGTAGGTACTACTACACTACACAGGTAGGCTGAGCATTTTAAAGAAACATACAAGGCAGAATACAGAGAAGTAAAATGATTAAGAACAGGGGCTTTGGAACTAGATGGCTTGGTTTGGGCCCTCGATCTATCACTGGTTTTGTGTCATAACTTCTCTGTGCCTCATTCACCACCTATAAATTGGAGCTAATGCTAAGATCTAACTTACAGGGTAGTTTTAAAGATTAAATAAGTTTTGGTGGTAATTTACAATGTATGTCCCCAAATATAACAAAGCATTATCAAGTTATTTAGCAAACAGAATTTAAATATAATTGATACTGCTTCTTAATCATTAAAAATATTTTTCAAAATTATTTTGATCGTTGAATAGCTCCTTCTGCAATATAAATAAAAGCCACACTGATAATATTTAAATTAGGTCACACTGAAAATTGAAAGAAATTTTCAATTTCCTTGTCAATTTGATTTGTCGCATGAAAAATACTTATTCTCAAGCAGCGTGAAAACACTTGTCAGTAAAATGAAAACGCTACTGGTCTCAAAAAGCTCCCATTTCTTTGCTCTTTCCATCACTGTATTGCTTCCAGCAGTTCCTGGGGAATTGCTTTCAGGGTCACGCCAAACTGGACCCAAGAGATTGCAATAATTACATCCCAGTGGTGTTGACATTCAGCTTTGTCCCACAAGCTGCTGAGGACAGGCAGGGCGCCATCTGTTATGTTAGATGACCACTAGCTAGCTGTGAGTTGTGGAGATTACTTTTCTGACATGCTACAGTTTACTTCTGAGCCAACCTTGTAAAGTCTGAAGCAATTATAGTTATCTTGGAAAAAGATAATGCCAAGATTATGAGCATATATTGATCATATATAGTTACAAAATTTAAGCATAATATCACAGGAAACATACGTAAGTCACTCTTAATTATAAATTTTCTCTACAGTGGCTACCATATATTTTTAACAAGTGTGCTAGTTTATTATACATTCCCAGTTATAACATTTGTTAGTCACGCCCTACTAATTTTTTCTTCAAATTTGAAATGTTTTGCCTCATTCTCCTCCAACTGCTAAGCTCTTTGTAACCTGAGGTTCTTTAACTTTGGCAGAAACACTTTCCTTTATATTAAATGTTTATTTTTAAAATTCCTTTAAAGATTAATCTAAAATGTGATTTTAACTGCCATATACTCTACTACCTAATCTTATCTCAGTGTTTTCATGCCATGTGGTGACAATGGCCACTGATGTTTCAAACAGTATTTTTACTACATTTCTTTTTAAATATACTTATTAGTTGACATATGGAACTAAAATAAAAAATACACTCACACTGTTTTTCCTCTTTTTTTGAAATTAAATTCCATCTTACACAGTTTTAGTGATTATATAATTTAAATATATTTTCCCATCTAGTCTTTTGTTCTGCATTGATAAGAAAACTGATTTAACAAAGTATTTTGTATTTTAAAAAAATTTCCCCAAATTAACTCTTTCACAGATTTTGAAATGTAAAGTATAGTTTATGATGTATGAGATTGGATGTAGTGCAGTTGGACGCAATATGAGTCAAAGGAGGTAACATTTCTCTCAGTAGATCTTACATAATGAATTCCCACTAAGGGTGGAATTATTTCTTTCAACCTAAATCAAACTTTTGATTAGTGTTTTTTGTAATGACAAGTTTAAAATTTATATTCTTCATTTAAATTTAATAACTTTTTATGATTAGAGCCTCTTCCATTAATGTGAATTTTATTTTCACAATGGCATTTATTGTAGCTGTTTCAAGTTTTATAGAATAAAAAATAAACATAATTTCACAAGAAGTTACATTGGGACACCGAGGTAATTTAGGAAGTTTTATGTTATAAACTATAAAAGTCAAAGTAATTGATCATATAGGAGCAGTGAAAAAGGAATCAAGAGTGGTGCTCACAGGGAAAATATTCTGTATGATACTATAGTGATGGATACATGTCATTGTATATTTATCCAAACCCATGGAATGTATAACACCAAGACTGAAGCCTAATGCAAACTATGGACTTTGGGTGATAATATTGTGTCAATGTAGGTTCATCAATTGTAATAAATGTATCACTCTGTTGGGGGATGTTGATATTGGGGAAGGCTGTGCATGTGGAAGAGTAGGAAGTATATAGGAAATCTCCATACCTGACTCTCAATTTTGCTGTGAATCTAAAACTTCTCCAAAAAAAATGGTGCTCAGGTTCTTAGCTTGGACAGTGGGGTATTTAGGGCTGCCAATCACTAAATACAGGACAAGGAAGAGAAAGAAGTTGGTAGGTGTTTAGAGTTTTAGAGTTAGACATCTTGAATTTGAGGGTGTCTATGGGATATGGATTTTCACACTGGTGTCTAGGTCATGGTTCTATATAAGAACATTGGATTCACGGGAGACCTCAACTGGAGATACATCTGGGAAAGATCATAGCATGAAGATGGTGATGGAAGTTTTGCCAGGGGTTGAGATTGTCCAGAGTGTGGAATGTCGTCCTAGGGACACTGGTATTTATGGGGTGTGTGCAAAAGGAGGAATTTGAAAAGATTAGAAATAAGTTGCCTCAGAGGTAGACTTGAAAAAAATGACAGAATATTGTCATTGAAGCTAAAGAAAAGAATATTTTCAGGGAGAAAACTGGTCCATTGCCTCAAATGTTATAAATAGATCAAATCAGATAAAGAATGAAAATAATACTAACGTAGCAGTGAAGAGGTAGGTGACTCTTCAGTGAGATAATGGAAAAATCCCAACTGTAGAGGCCTGAAGACTAAAGGGGAGGAGATGATGTGCAAACAGCAAACACAGAAATGCATGTAAAGAGCTTGGTATTGAAAAGGAGAAAACAGGCAGGTGCTGCTAGAAAACGGGGCCTAGAAAGCAATTGTTTAATGATGGGGGACATCTGAGCATGTATTAATGGAAATGGTCATTTAAACAAGATTTGTTGGAGATACAAGGGACAATAAGTAACAGAACAAAGTCCCTTCACAGACAAAGGATACAGAATTCCAGAGCACAGGGAATCAAATAGCATTAGAAAGAGTAACACTTGATTCTTTTCAGTCAAGAGGGCAAGAGGCAGAGATATAGAGGCAGCAAGATTGCAGGCACCTGATTGTGTCCTCAAGATGCAGAAGGAAGGGGAGGCAAAGGAGCACAGATTCCAAACACATATAACACTTTGTAAAACCCCATTTCAGGCCATGCATTCAACTATTCATGGAATTTTAGGGATCCATAAATTTATGGAATTATTCATGAATATTTATTTATATATATAAATATAATTGGACCTAGAAAAGAATTTTCTTTCTGTCTATCTATCCATCCATCCATCCATCCATCCATCCATCCATCCATCTAGTTTTGTGTGCGTGTGTGTGTGTGTGCGTGTGTGCACGTCTGTGCTAAAGCCACACCAGCATGGAGTAAGAATATAAGAGTAACAGGAGACAAACCATGAAGAGGTTAGCTGATATTTAAAATGAATTTGGACACATTACCAAACCTAATTCAAGTGACCTTGAGCCCACAGGCTTAAAAGGCTTCTCTATCCGGTTTTCATAAAATCCAGTTCTCGTCTTTGAAGGACACTCATCACGGTACTGCTGTAAAGAGATCTGCATCAACCCCCCTTCAACTCATTTTGACTTTATCCCTACTATTCTCTCACTCACTCTGCTTCAGTCACACTGGGTTTCTTCTTAGAATATTCCAGGAATGCTCCCTTACCCCTTTGGGTGTTACTCTGGCTCTTTTCCTCTGTCTGGAATGCTCTTCCCACAGATATTCCCTTGGTTATCCCTCATCTTCTTCAAGTCTCTGCAAATCTCACAGTCTGAAAGAGACCTACCCTGACTACCATTTTAACACTTAAAGCTGCCCTCCCCCATCTCTGCAAAACACCATTAACCTATTCTACTTTTTCTTTTCCATAGTACCTACCACTGTCTAAGATACTAATTTATTTATTTGTCATGTTTTGTGTTTTTTATATGTCCCCTTCCACAAGAACATAAGGTCCACTACAAAAGGGGTATCTGTTCTGTTCACTTATACGTTCTGAGTGTCTGTAAGAATATCCCACACATAATAGTGCTAAATAATACACACTTGTTAATTAAATGAATGGATTTGAATGATGTCCTGGAGATTTACTATGTTTAAAAATCATGGTGGTTGCTTATCTTAGAAATACATATTACATAATTTATAGAAATCTCTCAAAAGATCTGTGCCTTTTAGGATATTGAAATGTTCACTCTTACCTCCATTCAAAATAATCTTATCCAAATGTAGATCATACTACAGCAAGAAATAAATCAGCATGTCTTTTAGGGAAGTCCCTTGCATTGTAAATATTCAATAATAATCATTCTTATGGAATTATAACTTTGATGAAAAACAACAAAAGTTAATTTGATTGCTAGGATGTACAGTGGTGTTTCTGAAAGAATGATCTTCTACCAAGAATTTTTAAGCCTAATTGTTATTTTTATTGCCTGGGGAAGGACACACACACATACACACACAGTCTCAAGTTTATCAATCATTTTACCCAAGAACTCATCAAGACCAACATTATTATTCTTCCAAAGGAAACCCAAATGTTATTCTATCAATAGTTTCTTAGCTAATCTTGTATCATTTTTATATTCAAAAACAACCTATAAGATGTGGTTTCTGATGAAGTTTTTAACACTAACGTAGCAGCAATAGCTTCCAAGAAAACAGATTGATAACTTCCTCTGAGTGCACTCTGAGTTTTACACACTGCTTGCAAGAAATAATGGACAAGTTATGGCATCACTGGAGGAGTTTTGCTTGTGTAATTGATTAGGAAACAGAATGCTACAATTGCTACATTCTCCCAGGGATTATCTTTTGTAGTATGGAAAAATCAAACCTCTCCTACATGTGGTGCTTATCTTAGTAATCATGGAAACAATTATCTGCATCTACAATCAGCTTCGCAGCAGCAGCAGCAGCAACAGCAGGAGCAGCAGCAATGAGTTGAAATAAAGTTAAAGAACTGGATTCATAGTGTTCTTTGTGGAGATAACCAATGAGTAGGGCTAAAAACCTCTAATTAGCCGGTACATTACCATAAAGACAGTGTGAGGAGAAAATGTCAAGCCACATAACATTTGTAGTGACAAAGAAAGCCTGCTGAAAATCATAAAAGCCTGAAAAAGCTCATCCATAAATGAATACAAATATTGTTTATTGGGGGAAAATAATGAAATAAACTACTCATGTGATTCTGTTGATTTAATATAATAATAAGTATTTTGGAATGCATTATATTTAAGTAAAACATAAATATAGCTGTAAGGGGAAAAATGACAGCGTACAGAAACCTTTGGGCACGCAGGAAGTGACTCTATTCTTTTAAATGTCCTGATCATTTTTTAAATTTACTGTGATCATATGAAAAAGAACCACAATAGAAGTTGACATTAGTCATTATAACTGATCATATAGATTACTACACCTAGTTCCCCAAATACTATGATTCAATACTGCATGGCTTAGACCACTAAAATGTACCCCCCACCCATCGCAAATAATCTCAATATATGAAATGAGATGTGTTAGTCATGTCTATGAGCACAGTCCTCATTTCCTGGGAAGTGTTTTCATGGCCTGAAATGCAATACACCTTCTGGTATTTTTATTTTCTCAGAGGCTAGACTGTAGCAAGAACTTTGAATCACTGTATAGCATTGAGTAAAACCTCAAAATACATTCTGGAATTTTTAGGAAATGCATTTTTTCCTGGTACTTGACACTGTCAACTATGCCTCATATATTTACATATTTGCTGAAATGCAATCATATGAAGAAAAGCCATTTAACAGAGCTCCTGACTCATAGTAAGTATTCATCGAATATTTGGTGATTTGTTAAGCATTAATGTCAATGAAACATTTCATCTCCAACCAGTACACTAGAAGCCAGATTAGTACTGGCTTCCCCCTTGAGGAGTCACTATTACCTCATGTCTCACTTCAGACAATTTATTTTTCTTGTATGCATGGCTGGGTTCAAGAGTTCTTTCCTTGTTTTAATTGGATATATTCTTTGTACCATTTTTTTAGTATAAGTCCTATAATACAGTAAAGACATCCAATAGAACTCTTTGAGAGTTCTCTGGAAAACTTTTATACACAAATGTTTAATTTGGACAGTTTCCACATAAAAATGGATCTACACATACAAAAATTTAAAAAAGAAAAAGATCCTGAAGAGGAGGCTCCTATCAGTAAGTGAAATTCACCTAAACCCATTTGTGAAAAAGAAGGAATGGTGGTAAACACCTGAAAGAGAAGAATGAGGATTCCATGCCCTGACATTCCATGACACCAGACACTCAGAAAATAAGAAGTTCTATTCCATCAAGTGATGACTTCTTTCATGTTTTATTATTATAATACTTTTTTTCTTGAGTATTTGCTAATATGCCACAACCTACCCTTTGTACTTTTTATATTTAGCAATCAATAAAAAATATACAAATTAATGAATGGTAATTCGAACATTTAGCCTCTTTCTAAAATTAAAACGGGCCTGGAAAAAGTAGATTCTACCTAAGTACATCACAGCCTACACAGAATTTAGATTCTGTTCCAAATCTCAGAGGGCAGAAGCACACACCTTAACAGCACCCCTTGTTTGGACTCTGCCTGATCTGGGATAGTTTCAAACTGAATCAGAGGTAACTCACTTGGAATATCAAATAAAAGTAATTCTAATCCAATGGTATAACCTTCTAAGGGAAAAAGTTGGTTTTACCCTCATTATGTGACCTTTGAGAACAAAACAGCTTACTTCCCCAATTCGGTTTCTGCATCCTCAGACATAAGGTCACCACTCTCTCTTTGGAATGACATTTTGTGTTTTTGTCCTATGACTCATGCATGCTTCTTGCTGCTCCTCCCACCCTGGACACAAATAAAGGCTCACAGTTTTCCCTAAGACAAGCTTCACAGGCAGCTTTGCACTGGTTCACTGCTCTGTAGTCCTTCATAGTATCAAAGCACATCTTTAAATCATGAGGAAAAGATCCACGATGTCAACAAAATTACCTCATGCCATCATAACCCATAATTTGCAAGAATCATCACTCATCTTTCATTTTCACTTGGTAGTCATTATTTCCTATAAAAGAAATGTTTCTAGAGTCCACACTAAGTGTGAGGCACTATATACCCTAATCTCTAGGGTTAAAGTCAGTGTCACGGCTACTTTGTGAACAAAAATGTCATTTCAGTATAAAACATTTACTATGTTAACTTAGCAGTCTTCATTTGAATTTTATTAGTTTTAAATTTAAATTTTAATTCATGGGTAAGCTTATTTTCCTTTTATAGTCAAAAAAGCTGTAAGCAAAAGAAATGTATCCCTAATTTTATATACTGGCATATATAAGTAAAATTTCATATATTCAATAAACTTGTTCCTTTTAAAAGGTGTGAAATATTTTAGATATAAGGATCCATTTGAATTTCTACATTTTATAGGTAAGAAAATTGAGAGTGGTCCAAGATCATAAGGCTATTAGTGAAAGAATCAAGGTAAAGTTCTTTTGATTTCACTATAGATGACTTTTAACTACATAACTAGCCTCTATTTAATTGCTACAAAAATTCAAGGCCCCATGAACTAACTTTTCAAACATGAGAGGCACTGAAGACTCTCTGATTTTAAAAAAATACAACTATGCTACAATATGGTAAAGAAATGAATAAAACCTGTGTTTTTACAGACTTTTATGGGCAATTCTATAGTGAAGATGAGCAGCAAATATTTTCCAGCAGTCTAAACAGAAAGGCCAGGCAGAGAAAAACTCCAGCCTTGGAGGGAAAGTGTTGATGGGAGAACATAAGCAGTACATTGTCATACAAATAGTGGCATTGTTTTTCATAGAAGCTGGTGCAAGGTAACCAAGATGTAAACTCTAGCCACATGTTCAGCAGAAATATTGAAATAACTGTGTTTCTTTGTAGAAGAATTTCTTTATGTGTTTATTACTGTTTTGATGTACACTATAAATTTCTACTTAAAGGTCACAAGATTGTGTTGAAACATCACAATTCAGGTTGTAATAATACGTTGACGGTACAGAAAAGCTGTGTAATGAACTAGAGAATAATAAATATTAAGGTCAGTGTATGGATTAAAAAACACAGCTTTAGTGCCTTTAAAAAAAGCCTTGTAAGGAAATCTTTGGTTCCCATGAGGTAGTATAAGTAAAATATTTTACTGTTGAGTTGAAGTCATTTTTTTAATGAAATCATTTCAGTTGCAAGCTTTCATAAGATTACAGTATCGTGATAACATTTTTCTTTAGAATGAGACAAAGAAGATGATTCTTATGATTAACCTGTTTAACGTTTTACAGCTCTGGATTTTCCCCTATATGTTGCTTCTGAAGCAAACTATTACCTGATCTCTTAAGTATAAATAGAATTTCTTTTTATGTTTTCAGATATCTAGAACATAGCTTTTTTCCCTATTTGATCCCTAGATCAATTGTGTAAAGAATAATTTTTGCCTTCTTAAAAAACCTGTACATTGGTGAATTCATATAAAATTACAATAGTTTAAAGTAAAAAATTAACAGCTCTTTGATAATGAGTTTTAAATACATGAGTCAATTCAAAGCGATTGTTACATCCATGTAAATTTGTTATGTTTAAAATCTGTTTTCAATACTATATCCCAACACAGGTACCTATGAACTCTGGCCCACACTCCTGCCTGCCCCTCTACCCGCCAAAAAAATACTTCATTTATATATTTGCATGCCTTGCTGCCCCAGTGATTCTGCCTATGCAGTCCTTTAATTTAACTGTCTCGTCATTGCCTAGTGAGCCATTAGTTTATACAAACCTGCTGTGCTAAGTATCTATTACAACAAACCTGCTGGTGACATATTGATTTTTTAGTTTCAGTTGTTCCCCTTTGAGACTTTAGAGCAGTTGTGTTTTTTGTAAGATTCCACTGAGTCCAGAGCATACTCACATTATCCATTCAAACTAATTCAAATTGAGGGACAGTTAATGAATGTCCTGTTGAAGACGGTATCTAACAGTAAATACCAATGAGCAAATTAATTAATTATAGCTTTGCACATATCTATTTTCTTTTTTTTTTTTACTTTTGTGAGTTTATTTCTAACATCTGGTAAAGTGTTTCTAAGTTGGCATTTGTGCAATAAACTTATACTGTATATGCAGTATGTATTGATATGTCCATGTATCTAAGAAAAAAGGCTCAGCTGAGTGTGTACTTAGTTAGAAATTAAATTTCTTAAGGATTACTTGCATTCTCAGGATTTCCCTTAGCAAGTATTGCTTGGTGGGCAGAATTCTAGGAGTTAGTTAAATGTAATATCTTAAAATTTATTAAACCAGCCTTGTGCTAAAAAATCACCAGAAATCAGTCTAGTCCTTAATGCTGAAAATATAGTTGAATTTATATAACTATTTAAAAATCTCAGTAAGTCAATATTTCCTTATAACAAGACCAATAAGAAAAGAATTAGAGTACTTCTAAGTAACAAATACTGACAGATTTTCCTCTCTTTCCAACATTGACCACTAAGATCTTTAAATGTGTACGTGTATGTGTAAAATCAATAACAGGTTATGTTAATTAAACTATGGCATGCATTGTCCTTCTCTCAGTGCTTAGTTTATACTCAGAATTACTAGATAGTTAAATTAAAATATTGCATGAAAAGATTTCTATTTAATGTAGCTATGTAATTTTATAAAGCAGATCCAATTTAAAGCATGATACATCAAGTACATTTACATTTTCTCACCTGAAATATTTATTTAAATAGTTATTTAAATGTATTTAAATATGTAAAGTATTTAAAACAAAGTTTTAAATGGACAGAGATATCAAATATCTAAACAGTTGAGCTTACCACTTTTTAGTTAGTATCCAAAACATTTATTTCAATCTGGTATAACAGAAATAGACAGGTTGAAGAATAAATGTTAATAAATAGAAAAGAGTGACCTATTGAAATTTTATAACTGAGTTTTTGAATGCCTCTCACTAAGGTTCTATCTCCAGGAAATATACTGAATTTAGAAAAAGTAGAAAGATTAAATCAATGGTTCAACTCCATAAACCAAGATTAAATGGATGAATAGAATCACCAAATCAAAGCATTGGTAGTATGTCTAACAAATTACAGTATTGAAAGATACAGTAGCCTTGAAGCAAAGGTTAAAGACAATTACCTTCGGTCTGTCAAACCAGTTATCGAGATGCTGGTTACAGGTTTCACATTTCTTAGAGTTAATTATATAATAACACAGATTTGAAAGCACTGCCTACCCTGAGTATAAAGAGTAATTGAGATTGGATAACTACCTGCAATTGCATACCATGGAAAATAATCTGAAGACTCCAAATATATTCATCTCTCTAAAGAAATATTCAAATATTTAACATAGTCTACTATAGAAGTTTTATAAATATTGATATTTTATGTTATCTTAGACATCCAAAGACTATAATTTTAATTTTAGTTTATCAATTGTAAACCATCTATATAAAGAATGTAGTTTGGAAGACAGAAATATAGACTAATACTATTTCTCTAAAGAAGCTTTAAAGATTAATGAATTTATAATTATAAAATAAACAAAACATTTTTAGAAAGATGTGTACTGGCATTTTTTCCCCTTAAACCACTTAAAGTCAGAGATGATTCCTGAGATGGCCTCTAGGAAACTTAAAGTGAAATAACTTTGTAATTATATGAGATACTGACATGAACACTAAGTTTACAACACTAATTTAGTGAAGAGACATCTGAAAGGACGGAGGTATACAGTGAATATCTATTTACATTGTTATTAACAAAGAATGAAGAAGGTCTGGTACCATTCTTAGGTGTCTGAATTTTTGTCTACACCACTACTTCTGTTCCATGTCTCAAATGTATAAGGATCCTTGAACTGATTTTGATTATGCTTAGACATAATAAACATTTTAAATATTTATAACCACAATTATTAAAGAAAGTTATTAAATCTAATTAAGGAGATAACGTATGCTGTATTTTGTCTCATAGTTTAGTGCAAAAGCATATTTTGATTTGATCTTAAACTTGAAATATGTTTTGAATTTTATATTACAAAAATAAATGTTTTTTTTCCATTTAATCTCTCAATAGCCCTGTCTGAGAAAGGGTAGCTATTACTATTTTAATTTTGATGTGAGAAAAGGAAAGATTGTGAAGTTTAAAGGAATAAGACATAGTAAAATTAAAACTACAATCTAGGTCTCATCCTAATCCTGTATACTTTGTGTTATATATAATCATCTTTTTGTGTTATAAATAAATCTGCAAATAATTATTATTCATGATTTCCTTTTAGTATAGAACGTGTCATTTTCCTCTTTCGTGTATTACCACACATCCCTGTAATAGACTTGACACCTGTTATATTGGTTCAAAATTATAATTTAGTTTAACCTGCAAAATATATTCTTCTTAAAGAAGTATGGTTACAAATTCATTATGCATTATTAGTTAAAATATATATTACTTTAGATAACATGAATACAAATCAAAGTAATTATATACATTTCCAAATAGAGCACAGTGTTTTAAAGGCTGAGCTATAGTTATCTTAAGCATAAATATGACGATAGATATGAGGACACATCATATATTGTTAAAAAAAAAAAGGATTTATTTGTAGCACCCTTCCTAAATAATACCCAACAATATAAATATTTTTTCCATTTATGACAATTTTTAATAACACAATGACAAATAACTAATTCAGTGAAGTCAACTGTATGGAGTTGACAGTGGGTGAACAATCATTCAAATTATACCTCTGGCAACTTTAAGCAAAATTAGAAGCCATATTATTCATTTTTTAAATGTTTCCTTATATGTAGTCTATTGTCCTCATAATTGGAAAAAGTAATTAAAATGTGCAGAAGAGAATCAGATTAGATGTGTGTTAGAGGAAACCATTTGCTTTTAGAAGTTTGACATATTGAAGGCACTTACATTGCGGCTAAAAAGTCTGTTGTCTTTGACAATCTGGGCACTTGTCCAATTTAATCTATCACATTTTCAATACATAAATTTTTAACGCTTGTTGCTGTTACTTTCAGATAAAATTTTACCATGGCTCAAGCAAGGGCAAGCAAAAACAAAAGCTTATTTTTATTTCTGATCTCCTCAGTTGTTGATATGGGCAAATGCTTCCTGAAGGAAGCTGAGGACCCTCCAAGGTTCCAAAAGTATCCCTCCCTTTACTTGCAGCACCCTTTCAACATAGACCATAAAGCTCAATAAAAATTAATGACAAGTTTAAGAGTGTATAAAGAAAAATGAAAGTAAGTTCAGAAAGCTTAAAATCTTGAAATGGCACTTGGTAAGATAAACTTTGGAAACCACTTCTAAACAACCAAATCTAAAGGCTCAAAAATGACCAAAGTTGTTTTTCACTTGAGGTTTGGCTGAGTTATTTTATTATATATACTTTCTACTTTTTAAATCTGTTGCTTTCAGGCTGAAATATACATGTTCAGTAGTGACTGAACTTTCCCCAACTAGTTTGGCACACAATGAACTACACAGTTCATGGAGTTCCAAAAATATGAAAGAAGAACCAAGAGCTCAGTGTCAGAGAAATATCTCTATAGAGAAAGTTTAGATTCTGACAAGATTTTAGGAATACTATCATAGGCCATATGATATTACTAGCATATTATCACTTTCTCCAAAATCCAAAACAACAGTCAAATGTCCTGTGCATCAAATGTATGCATTATCTAGGTATAATGCTATTATTTTATGATCATTGCAGTATTGGATTTCAGTGGGTTTCTTTGGGAGGCATATGCACAGGCAATCTGTATATTACCAAGGTGCCCTGCATGACTTACAAGACTTAGTGAATCTTGCTTCAGACCCCATATTTCTGGGCTTGATACAATTAAGAGTCTCCCAGGGAGCTCAGCTCGGTGCTCTGTGAAGACCTAGATGGGTGGGATGCGGGGGTAGGGAGGTCCAAGAGGGAGGGGATATATGTATACATATAGCTGATTCACTTCACTGTACAGCAGAAACTAACACAACATTGTAAAGCAATTATACTCCAATAAATAAAAAAAAAAGTCTCCCAGGAATTCCCCATCTCTTGTGCTTTTTCTCTGCTTCGCCTGTTGGTTCAGAAAAGTCAGCACACTTCTGCACCATGTGAGATAGGGCTTGGAAATTTCCACTTTTTGCTGGTTTCCACTGAAATTTTGGACACATTCAGCATTTTGTGATGCTTAGCAAATTTACAAATAGTCTATGAGTGAGATAGGAGGGGTCTCATCAGTCACTGAAACCCCTCTGCCATATTTCCTGTGCACCCCTTCTTGAGTCCAAACTCCTGATGGGTGTCCCTCTTCACCATGCACAACCTGTTGCAGAGTGAGTCTTGCCCCCCCCTTTTCCACCTCCCCTTGATACCGCTACTGTTTCTGTAGTAGTAGTAGCCTATAGGACCAGCTTATCTTCTCCAGCCTTGCTTATAAATGGACGTCATCCATTGCATTACACACATACAAAATCTTCAAATAATTTGGGATACACAGAGAGGAATGGGAATGAGGCAAAGAGAACAAAAAAACAAAGAAAAACAAGAAGGCATAAATATGTTCGCTTTTCACGCTTTTTCCCTTGTTTTAAATAAAATACATAAGCGAGATGAATTGATAAAACTATTTATATTCAAAGAAGAAAATATCAAATTTCCTTAAAGAACAAACAAAAATATGCAAACTATTTTCTTGAGTCCTGGGAAAAAATGTCCTATCTTTTTTGCTGAATATAATAGTCAAAATCAAACTAGAAATTACAAATCTACAAGGACTAGTAATTTCACCCTCTTATCTAAAAAACGTTCTCCAGATAATTGAACTATTATACTTTCCCTAAATGATTATTTTTCCCATGCTAACTAGAAAATGGTATTACTATAACATTTATTCTTGAATGTAAAAAGCATTAGAAATTGTGGAATTCAGGCAAGAATGATCAACTAGGAAAATTTATTTATTTTTTCCTCTCATCCTTCTAAAAGTAACTACTATATGCTTACGATAATAACCTCAACAAAAGTCTGAAGTAGTCAATGTTTTTAAAAACCATATATTCCTCTCATTTATTTTTCTATTGGTTATAGGCTGTTTCATTTAGAAATACAGCTTTGCAATCACTCTTAGCATAATGGTACTACCTTAGGATCACATATAAAATCATTGGCTTGTGTAGGTAATATCTTTACAGGAGACAATAAACTATTGCTATACAAATTGACTAAGGTCACTTTGACATTTAATTTATCTTGCAGTTCTCTGTAATCTTTCATAGTTAAAAGTTGAATACATAGCAATGTTTTTATAGGAGACAGTACAGATTATTGAAGTGTATTTATAGAGATCATTCTTCACTTTAACAGTTAATGTGAGTCTTTTTTGATTATTATAATACCAAGGTAATTTATATTCTGCAGTTATATAGATTCTTTCCTTGGGGGTATATGCACAATATTTCAAAGATAGTCATGATATTTTCTTCTTTTCAGATGATTCTCTACTTCTTATTATAGACCTAACTGTGATTAAGTTCAGTGTGTACATTGTCTAAAAAGGAGACAGAAGTAGGTCCTAGACATTGTAGGAAAATGATACACTAAAAAACTTTGAAACCAAACGGAAAAAAAGAGCAAGATAGTGTCCTACACCTAATAGACACTATAGAGACACCAATATTTTTTGAGTTGAGAAGTATAAACCACTAAATCATTTTCACAAATATAGGCTACTGAAAATTATGTTATCTAACATGCATTTTTTTTAAAAAAGGCGTTTCTAATGATTCAGGTGTAAGTACTTTGCTCTCTGTCTCCTCAGGTTCCTAACAAAACTCCCACTCTGAATAACTAACTCCACTGTTAAAGTTTGGAATATGTGGCTATATTATGATCATTTTTTCTCCATTTATTATTGCTGTAACAAGAAAAGATTAAATTTCTTGTGATTTTATTCTGAAGGAATATTTCAACATTGACTATTGATTATTTTTCCATTGTTCAGAAAAGGATGGAAGCTAGGAATGGTGCTGCATTGGATAGCCTGAAGTTGTACTTCAACCTTATGAAACCTTTTGTCCCTAAACTCTTTCATCAGATAATTAATGAGGAAGAGGCAAAAAATGTGATACCTAGAGTTTTTACTTATTTTTAAATCATAATAATCCCCTTTCACTAGTCTATTTATATTGGTTTCCTTTTCTAGCCCTCCGTTTCTCCTACTGTTGTACCTTGAATGCCACCCAACTGCCTTGCCATGGCAACTTGCCTCACTATTTGGACCACATGTTAGACAGGTTAGTTTCTCCAGTTCCATTTCATCCTAATCCCTATAGTCAACATTGTTCAAATCCATCACATGGTAAAGACTTGATCTTAGACTCAAACAGATCAGGTTGAGAAATCGATTTCTACACCATTGCTCTATCAGATGCACTTTCTACCATCTTTCTTGCTTGTATATTTTTAAACTATATTCTTTCTTCAGGTAAAGCTCAGATTGTACCACTCCTCTTTCATTTTTTCCTTATCTCTTTAGCCTTCAACACTAATTAACAGTGTCATCTATTGCATAGTTATTATTCTCTTCATCTCCTTAATAGGACTGTAAATTCCTGGAAAGCAAGAAATCTATCATTTACTGATATTCCACTCAAAAGAGGAGATAATGCCTTAAATGTGATAGGTTCTCAGTCAGAATATTTTAAATTAGAAAATATCTTGAAAGGCTGAGGGAGGTGTCAGATTTATGTGTACCATTGTGAACTGTGTTAGCTGTCATCCTGTATTGATGTAGACTCTAGCTCTGAGATTACATGAATAATTCAGGGAGTTATATTAAGGATATTTCCAAAGTATATCAAATAATTCCTGAAAACTAAAGAAAGACCACCCTATCAAACAATTAACTTAAGTTGCCCCTCAGCCATTATGAAACAGCCAAGCACTTTTAAAACATAAACAAACCCTTAAAAGTTACAAGAATTTTAATGCTGTACCATCACTGAAAGGTAACTGAAGACATTTCTCTATTTTGAATACTATTGCTATGATTCACTTGAGTTTTAACCTTTGTCACACATGAATGCTGAGAAAACTAATCCTACCTCCCAAAGATAACCCACTTTTGCCATTGTTATGAAATAAATACCCAATTTATAGTACAACAACGAGATAATTCTTCCCTTGGTAGATAGTACAAATACTTCAGACTAGTTTCTGAATATTGTGAATTATCATTTTAATTATGGCAGTTGAATAAGAGAGTGTATTAGAATATACTATTTTTTTCTTATTTAATGTGGTGGCCTCTATTGGTAAAGAATATTAAAAAAATGCAGTGAATTTGATTTGGATACATGTAAGTTAAGTTCCTTGTGCCTCCCTGATAAAGTGGAATATAAGCTGTATTTCATGTGTTATTCAGTTATTTCACTTTATCATTGCAGTAGGATGTTTGTTAGAATTAAACTTACATGATTTGTTTTTTCAGATTCTTTTTCCCACAATGATTATGGGAATTTTTCAGAAATGTAGAGGTCATGGATGCATGTTTCTACCAACAGATGCTATTTTTTTAAACAAAATTCATATATTTCCCTAAAGAGCATGTTTCCAAAGTAGACAGATTTGGACCTTCTCTGATACTGGCTAATTAGCACTTAATGGGTTTTTGGAGGCAGATAACTATAAATGCTTTCATTTCTTCTTTTTTTCAGATCTAACTGCAAACAATAGGTGTTTTTCAAAAAATCAAATAATTTTCATTTGCATGTAGTCCAAAAACTCTCCCAATTTATTGGTGTCAGTTTATCTTTCACAGTTATGTATTAAAGCCTGATTGGCTCCACTCTATCCTCTCCCTTATCATCCTTCACACTGCATTTCCAATTTCTCCATATACCCCTTTAGCAGATAGGTAGGGAAGAGAGTGATGATGATGTGGGAATGCTATGTACAAGTAACAAGTATACCCAAGTTCTAGTTATTCTGCCTAGTGGCCGAGACATTTAATCTCTTTGGGCCTCAGCTGTAATATAAAAGGGCCAGATTAAGTGATATCTAATTTTTCTTTCAGCAATAGAATTCTGATTCGAAATACAGTAAAGTGATGCATATTCTTTCTGGTCACTACGATGCCACTTGGCATTTTTACTACGATTAAACTGTTAGAAATAAGTCTGTAACATAAGATATGTCTCAATGACTAATGGCACCCAACCCAAGCACTATGTTCTGATTTCTTCCTTACTGATTTATCCAAACACACAAACACACACACACTCCATAAATCCTCATTCTCTTTGAAAGTGCCATTTATTTTAGTTAAAACCTTTCTTAAACTAGTCTTTACTAATGGTGCTTAATCTCCATGTGGCTTAAAGTAACAAACCAAGGAGTCTGTGTGTGGTGAGCATGTGGTCACGAACAAGAGGAAATCTGAATTTAAAGGGCACAAAGCAATGGAAAATGGAAGCCAGCAGACTAACTCTGTTTTTCCAGCTGTTTCACTAGTAAAAAAATTCTAATAAAACAGATAGTATTTCTTTATAGCCTCATTAGTTTTCCCTATGTAAACTGACAATGCAGGGCAGTGTTCCCTGCATCCAATGTTCAGATACAGCAATCTTTTAATTTTAAAAATGTATTTCTTGACCATGCTCAACAAAGTGGCAAACTTTCATAAAGGTGTTAAATACAAATATGCAGAAATTCTAATCACTGATAAATAAAACAAATCCAAATTCCTAATATGCACATCAAACTACACATTAGCACAGAATGATTAGAAAATTGCAGAGATTAAGTTTAAACATGAAAGGGTCTCAGTAATACATGCAATCTATTAATTATCTAAGTCTAGAAAAATGAGGGACACTAAAAAACACAGAGGAAAATGCCTAAAAAAATCTCCTGTTAAACATCCAAACAGTTACCTCATTTTCTAAAATATCTCTGCGACCTGGAAAAATGAAGGGATGATTTAATTTAGGCTATCTAAGGCAAAGTTTATCCTACAAAAATCAATTATTTCAATTGCTCTCATTTTAAAAATTTCCTTACACAATTCATCCTTACATTGACTGATCTTTAGGCATATGATGTTGGTACATAAATAAAGTTTGTAGGCACTTCTTAATTAATGCTTTTCATAATATTTTCTAAAATGTTATGAAATAAAAAGAGAAAATACAGAGAATACAGTAATATGAATGTAAGATTTGTGTTTAGCTTTTCCATGTTGATTCTACTCAATATTCCCACACTATTTTTAGCATAATCACAATATTATAATTCACTTTACAATATGATTTT
The DNA here is from genome assembly GCF_009873245.2 of Balaenoptera musculus. Classification (NCBI taxonomy): domain Eukaryota; kingdom Metazoa; phylum Chordata; class Mammalia; order Artiodactyla; family Balaenopteridae; genus Balaenoptera; species Balaenoptera musculus. The sequence goes on along the minus strand of NC_045793.1, from coordinate 83,763,949 downwards.
TATTACAGCTTTTTTTTTTTGGCCGTGCCACATGGCTTATGGGATTTTAGTTCCCCACCCAGGGATTGAACCCGGGCCCTCGGCAGTGCGAGCGTGGAGTCCTAACCACTAGAGCGCCAGGGAATTCCCACAATATGATATTTAAATTGCTTTAATTTTTAATTCACTTAAATAGTAGATTTTTGTCTTTAAAATAGCCCTACAACTATAAACATTGGATTTATTTATTAATTTATAATAACAATGCATTTGCAGAGAACTTGAAAATGCTCCCAACTTCAATAAAATCAGGATCTTAATGTGATTATTCTGGGTACCTATAGGTATCATCATTTTCATTAAATCAAGGTAATAGTAAAAATTCTTGTCGTTGCCCTTTAGTTACTCCAACTATGGGAGTTCTTCATTTCACTATCTCCAGATGCTGTCATTTAACTAGGCTTCAATCATATACCTACTATCAAGAACAGGTATATCTGAGTTTACCTTTTGTAAAAGGATCTATGTAGAAAAAAAAAATAATAGAAAGGGAAAGCAACAAAGTTATCTTAGCAGCCACCTGGACCAGCCCAACAGTAAACTGGACCTCAACTGGAGTACACTAGTAGCTCTAATAGTTGAATGGATCTCTTATGACCCTCAATCAACCCTAGCGGTTGTTCCTTCAGAAGTGGCCATCACTTCTGTGTTGTCTACTCTAGTCTTGCCATCCTGCAAAACAGCTAGCCTACATCTTGGCTCCTTTTCCTTTTGTGCCAGCTTTTATTTTGTATTCAGCTTCTTCCTGAATTAACCTCTCAATAAAGGAGATCTGATAAGACTGTGTGTGGCAGGGTGGCAAGGCTTGGTGAGCACCACCTTTGGAGGGAGATGGGGCTGAGAGAGGCACAGAGTCACACAGACCCCTTAGGGCAGCATGGGGCTATGCAACCATCCAGCAGCTTGCATGGCCCAACTAATCCACCAGCCTACATTTTCTGAAAGTTAGTAATTCTATTCTCTTCTTCTCCCTCTAACTTCCCTTTTAGTAGTTACTAGAAAAATGAAGATCTAAAATAAACTAGGGCTAGATAAAATTATTCATTTTTGTTTCCTGGGTTGTGCAGCAGTGTATGGGGTTGTAGGGCATTGAATGGAGACATTAAATTTAGGAATTTCCACCAAAACATAAAACATAAAACAACAAACAATCCATTAAAAATCAACATCCTTTTTTTTACTTCCTTGAGGAATAAGCAGATATCCAGAGGGAAGTAATGTCTCCTTTTGGGGGTTGGAGACTATAGAAGATGTTTAGTGGTAAAATGATTGCTTAGGTAAGCTTTAAACCACAGTCTTCAGACTTGCTTACATGCCTAGGTCAATTCTGGCCTCCCTTCATGAACACCAGAGAAGAAAACTGAAGGAAAAATGAGAGGAGGTGTGCATGGCAGAACACACAGGTAGAAATGAGTGCTCAGCGGTGAAGAAGAGGGAGAAATGAAAATCAGAAAAATCAAAGAGCAGAAAGATAACTAGCTGAAGAAAAATACTGAAAAACAGTGTGAAGCTATTAACTGACTGCAAGATTTGCTACTGAGGAAAACAGAGTTGAATGAAAATTCAAGCTAAGAAGGTTGTTGCATTTACAGTTTAAAGATTAAAGCTACTGTGCTACTTTAACTATAAACTTTTAAATTAAGACTTTTTTTAGTTTGTTATTCAGTACCTTTATTCATTGACAGTATAGTCAGATAGTGCAGAAATTATGTTGGAATGAATACATAATGAAACTTTCTAAACTCTTCATGAACTTGGAAATTGTATTTTTTTTTGTTTGTAGTTACAGCTTAACATGACTTGCTAAAACTCCTGCCAACTGTCATAAAGAATAACAAGAGAGTATTTAGATGCAGTTTATGTTGACCATTTCCAGAAGATTTACTTTTTCTATATAATTTCCCAGATTAAAAGATGAAAAATATATAAACCCAAATACTAAATGTGAAATACTTCTTATTAAAGATGAGTAACATTGAGCTCCATGTATAAGAATAGAAGCAAAGATAAAGATGTGTCGTAATAATTAATAATAAAACAAGAATTATTGTACTCATTAGGATACATATGCTCCAGGCAGTGTTTTTTGTCTATCAGTATTTAGCAAAATATGGGTAGAACCAAATCACACCAATCTTGCAGCTCACAGGACTTGGGAATCAGACTTCTGTAATAACTTGGTATTGAGTATCAGGAAACTTATGTAGGATATTTCTTTCCTTAAATAAATCTGCATGAAGCTAGGATAGCTGACACTAGATTTTCATTGAAATGACTAAGTAAAAAGTTTTGTCAATAACTTGACAAATAAGAGAATAATAGCCCATATTTTCACATCATTAACCACAGCCTACCCATAACTTCTCTGAGATCAAAAAACTAGAACTGCTGATCAGAGAGTGGCTCAATAAATTCTTTCCCAAAGTCTGTCAACATAGCCTAGACTATTTTATAGGTGATTTATGCCTTCATGCAAAGCACAACACATGTACATATACATATATATTTATGAAAAAGAAATGCTGTTGTTGATTCCCTTTGAAAGAAACCATTAGATTAGTGGGCTCCTATTATTTAAGCATTCTTACATGCCCTATATTCTCAACTTGTTTTTTTCATAACAAACTAATATTTTCATAAGCAGAGACAAAAGTTAATGTATTATATTATTTTCAGTGTGGGTATCATGAAAATGATATACGTATTTTTAGGAAGATATGATATGTCTTGTTTTATGATTTTATTTCCTTTTTTCCCTAACTATATGTTCCTTGAAAGAAAGAATTCTATTTTTCTTTTCTTTTATGCCCCAATACCACCAAGGAGACAGGATCCTTACAAGATCTATTGCTTTATCTAGAAATTATTTTTTATCCATCATCGTGTCCCACTCTAGACCCAAGAGTAGAAAAGTCCATGTTGGTGAGGTTCAGACAGGCAACATGAGTGAATAAAGGAAACCAGACTAGAAGGGAAAGTCCTACTCAGCCCCTGTCAGTGCTTCCTAGCTCCTCTGACTTTTCAAGAAAAAAGAGAAATATACATTATAAACTAAAATCTCCTGATTCTTTTTTTTTTTTTTTTTTTTTTTTATGGCTGTGTTGGGTCTTCGTTTCTGTGCGAGGGCTTTCTCTAGTTGCGGCAAGTGGGGGCCACTCTTCATTGCGGTGCGCGGGCCTCTCATTATCGCGGCCTCCCTTGTTGCGGAGCACAGGCTCCAGACGCACAGGCTCAGTAATTGTGGCTCACGGGCCTAGTTGCTCCGTGGCATGTGGGATCTTCCCAGACCAGGGCTCGAACCCGTGTCCCCTGCATTGGCAGGCAGATTCTCAACCACTGCGCCACCAGGGGAGCCCTCTCCTGATTCTTAAATGTTAGCATCTTACTCATTTTTAAATATTATGTGAGCCAAGAACATCCTTTTCTAGGCCAGTGTCCCACAAGTTTTCCACATCTAGAATAATGATTCTTAATATAACTAGACAATACATTTCTTAAGGTGATGGAATATATCCTAGTCATCTTTTAATTCTCTCACTTTATACAAAATAATTATAATAATATCTAGCATTTAGTATACTTTTACTGTTGTCATGTCTTGCTAAGTGTTTTATATACGTTACCTTGTTTAATATTCACAATGACATTATCAGGTGGGAACTAATTTATCCTTATTTTATAGCCTAGTAAACAAAGTTTAAAGAAGTTGATGGAACTGCCATGAGCTGCATGTCTCATAAGTGGTAGAGCAATGTTTCAAACTCAGGCAATTTGCTCCTGGGCCTGACCTAGACTTGAGCATTTGCGTTAGCTAGTAGAGATTGTGCAAAACAAAATAATTTCCATTTTGGTTTAAACAAGGCAAAGATAACAGGAAGGCCCATTCACTACTGTCCTATAAATTGTTCATTAAATATAAGTAAAGTCCCTCTATATAACAAATGAATTTATAAAATATAGTTCTTTCATGACTAGTTTATCACCTTTCCCCTCTTTACTACTGAGATAACACAGAGACAAGAATGAAGTATGGAAAATGTGTAATATGTGTTTTAGTGTGTGTTCCCTAGAACAGAAGATGTTGCATACATTGCTTGAGTGGCTCAAAAATAAATTGGGAAATATTGTACTATCACAACTCATTTTGTAACATTGCAGTGAACAGTTCTGGAGTAACTGGGTGGGGGAAATGAGTCATAGTTTTGCCTGCTGAAGAAGGTGGTAGAAAGAATTACCACACTTTATTTTGGTGGATGAACTCCAGAAATGAATTAAGAACCTCAATGTTACAAGATAGTCAAGCAAATTTTCCGATTGTCAAGTTAGAATTAAATGATAATTTGGGTTTTAACAACAATATTCCAAAACAGATAAATGATAAGTGAAATACTCCAGGAAAAATAAAAACTACCTTTGACTACCTGACTCCACAATTTACTAATGTAGCTATTTTAGTATTTTACAGCAGTAATTTCCACTAAGCAAAGCGATACCCTTCAGAGAAGTACAGTTGTGTAACTTGCATTTTGACACACACGGAGTTGTATTCTTACAGTCTGCTAAGCCAGATATTGGTATTTTACCCTGGAAATATTTTAAGCATTTACCTCTTACTTGTGAGTTCCTCATTTACTTTGCCAGACCAAGTCCTAAATAATAGGAGCACACTAAATCTAATTCTTTCAAAGGCAAGATACATATCTTTCCATTAAAGATCAATCAATAAAGTTATAGGTGGAAGCATGGAAAGAATGATAACTTAGCTTGATGTGACTAGAATCCTAAAAACCCACACTGTCCTAGAATATCATTTGCTGTTTCATTTAATAAGATAGCTGCCTGTTTGTTTTCTTTCCTAAACTGCATCCAATAAGCAAAACATATTTTTCTGAACTTGCCCATTTGAGGTATATTGTGCATTTTAAGGTGTTAAACTTACATCTTCCACAAAAAGAGAGTTTTTTCCCTATTTCTCCTTTAATGAAAGACATCATTTTGGTAAACAAACATATACTATAAAGCTCCTGACAATGGCCAAGAAAACATTTTAATTCATGTTGTTTTAATAAGAACAGGTAAACATGACATGTCCTTCACAGCAAATACTGACATTTTCAAAGGCCCAAAGTTCTCAGTTTGTGTTCTGTTTACTATTGACCTGCCCATAATATTGCTTAGTTTTTTTCTACCTAGTAACCCCTACACATAGTTTTTTTTCTCCAGAAAGTCTTCAACTGTGAGTATTGCAGATAATTATCATAAACTAATGAAAGCTTTCCATGGCTTTCCTGCCATCATGGCAATAGTAGGATCACAGTACAAAGGATAGAGATCTAAACCAAGATAATTTGCCAAGAGGAAGGTTAAAAGCATATTAAGAAAGGCTTCTCTGAATTATTGGCAACTTATGATCCTGGAACACAGAGCTGGACAGGGTTTGATTCTCCATTTTTGTGTTTTCTGACCTACTTCTGCTCTCTTCCAGTTCTCTAAAGCTGCTAATGCAGACATAATTCATTCATTCTTTTACTTTCAAGAATTTATTAAGCATCTACTATGTATCATACATCATTAAAGAGACTGGAAAAAGAATGGTATACAAAAAAGGATCAGAATCTGTTCCCATTGTCATAGGCGAAATATTTTTTCCTGAGTGAGAAGAAACCTTCCCTATCTTCCACTCCCACTCTCCCTCCCTACCACTACCACTATAGACGGCCTCTTTGTCTTAGAGAGTCTGCTATCCCACATTTAGACACAAACACATACAAATGAAATTGTCTGTGAGAGAGTACATACTGCACAGATCTTTACCGAATTTTCTTAGCACCAGGCTCTGTTAGACCTGACGACATAACCTAAATCAAGACTAGCTTAGGTTGTCAAGAATCTCACTGAGATGTCACTACATTTCAAAATATAAGGAAATAGAAAATAGAACATAATTTTCTAGGTCATAACTTTTACATGACTTTCATATTTCACAAAGAAATAAGTGAAGGGTATTTGTTCACTCAATGGGTAGTGAACACTCAAGCTGCATTATGGCTACACTAATGATGATTTTTCTGGCATTGAAAATCTCCACTGTTGAGTAAAGTGGCTATATTTCAATGTTTAGCAAAGACTCTATCTTGGAAACCATTAGAGCAATAGACTGAATAGAATTATATTTCATTGTTAAAAGAACCTTGGAGATTTCATGTTCTCTAACAGAAACTGAACTTTAGGGATTTGGAGGCAGTGGTCTCTAAACATGACTGCAGATTGAAATCACCTGGAGTAGTTTAAAAACAATAGTGGCTATACCTCATCCCTAGAGATACTGACTTAATTGGTCTGGGCGTGGCCTTGGAAGCAGAATTTTAAAGCTCCCAGGTGACTCTAATGTGTAGCCAACATGGAGAATCAGTGTTATAAAGTCTTGGGTTTAACATGGTCAGTCGTTCCAAACATTTAGAGTTATAGATTTTTCCCTGGTCTAATTTCTTCTGTCTTGTAGTCTTATGATGAGATGCAAACTGCTGATGGGAATGAAAGCCCAGAGAAAGGAGCTTCTGACCTCTGGTATGGAATTCATTTTCGTGTATAAAAGAAGATATTTCTGAAGACCTAGTTATTTTGAACTTCTGATGTTTAAGACAGGCTGCTTCATGTCTTTGTTCTATGCCTCACACATGGCCAACATTGTGTATTTGTGTGTGTGTGTGTGTGTGAGTGAGAGAGAGAGAGAGTGAGAGAGAGAGAGAGAGAGAGAGAGAGAGAGAGAGAGAGAGAGAGAGAAATCAAATAAGAGAACAAGAGAGATTTGGAAACTGAGAAATGGAGAAGACTCTAAAAACAGTCCCCTGCTCCTACCACCACTATAGACAGTTTAGGATTTTAAATGCTCTGGGCATTTGGAGACAGTTTGGCAAACTGGTGCCAAACTGTTTGTCAGTATATCACTCATAATGATTCTACATTGTACAGGACTGCTAGAGATTTAGAGGTGCATAACAAGACAAAACAAACCCTAGCAAAAGAGCTTTGCCCCAGAGGCTTGGAGAACCTTGGTTAAGTGCAATAACCTCTTTCTTGGCATTCCAGTTGAATGCCCCTCTCAGTCCAGTTTATAACCATGATAATACTGTAATCCCTGCTTGCAGAATGATTAATGCCCACAATGGGTTTAAAGCCAATTTTCAAAACCAACTTAAGATAATGTTTTTATTTCAAAACTGGCTTCTTCTATAAGTTGCTTGTGTCCCTTTTATGGCACACATTAGGCTGTGCCTGGTGTAGTATTTATGTAGTTGGCTTACCCTGCTGATTAGAACGGGTGGTTACTGAGGACAGGATTCATGCCATACTTCTCTTTGTACCTATAGATGTAGTAACCACATGGTACAAGGTAGGTTCTCTAAAATATTCGTGGAATTCAGTGCAGTTCTTTGGGTCTTTTTAAAAAATGGAACAATGTATTTAATGGAATCTCTCCAAAGTCGGGTGGATGAGAGGGGAGTAAAGGGATAAGAGACAGATGGATACAACATTTTTTATAAAAGCCTGAAAGCTTTTCCTTATATTGACCCATAATTTGCCAACAATCAATTCTAACCAGATTTTCCAGCTTCCACTTTAAGGTGAACATAATGTGTGCTGTTGGAACTTAATACAGATACTTACATACCTTGAAAAATATCTATGCTTTATTATTAATGGGCCTCAGCAAATTTATCTTTGGTTATTAAAATTCTATTTTTTTAACCCAGAAGCAATTTTAGAAAAGGTTTTAAAATTTTGCCTTAGTATCAAATATTTATTGTAAAATTTGGAAACCAAAGATGGTTATTGCTTTAAAGGTAATTTCATCTAAGTGCTTATGGCACTAAATTTCATTTCCAAAGCATATATAAACGATGCATCTTAACTCTAGGCCATCTTTAACTCAATTCCTGCTACATGTTCCATCAGCACCTAGGCTCTGAGGCTTTCACCATTTTGTGAATGAGTCCAGGCTAAGCTAATAATCTTTTTCTTAATTCAACTGAAATAGAAGAAAAACCAAAGAAAGAAAGTGAGGAAAACAAATGCAAGGTGATAAGCTGCTAGATAAATACATTTTACACTTTAAATTCCTAATGTAATATCTGAAATGTCTATACATAACTATAAGTATAGAAAAGTGTCAAATACATATCAAAAAAGTAGAAATATGAGATGAAGTAAATCAGTGCAGATCATTATAAAATATCTATAAAGACAAAGTGTTGAAAATAAGCACATTATAAAAGGGACATAGATATTATACACATAATAAAAAGATCATCATTTCCTTTCACCTGAAATCAGAATATTTTATTATTCTATAGCAAATAGGTATGTGCTCCTTTGTCCTTCAACAAAATAGAGCCCATTGAATGTTCTTCTCCTCCTGTAATAGAAAATTGCTTACACCACTGTAGTCAATACAATTAAATGAATAACCAAAGTATATGACTAGCATAAAAATCTATGCTAGATATCAGAATAAAAAACATAACTTTGTAGAACATATGCATTATCAGATCTCCCTGGAAAAAATATGCATAATTAGATTTTCACACAAAGGTTTTAAAACTCCAGTCATATCAGCAGGTTTTGAGTACTAATGGAAAGTGGAATTGATGCAATTATGTTGAACAGTGGCAGGAAGCATGGCTTTTAAGAGAATCAGCTTAAACAAAAAAATCCCAGTTGCATGTGCATTAAAGCTGTCAAGACTCTAAGCTAAAGATCTGCCCTCTGTGCCAACTAAACCCCTACCCGACTCCGGAAAGTATTGTAACTTTCTGAAGTCTTGCCAAGCCCTTTGCTTGAAAATAACATCTTAATTGGTTTCTTCTAATAAAATTCAAAATGCTCTTCTGGTGATGATAATACGCTCATTGTTTTATTCCAGCTTAATGTTCTGGTCTCCTGAAATGTTCTGAGTATTACTGTTCAGGGAAAAGAAAAAAAAAATCCATGAGTTTGAGTTTATGGAGCGACAATCTGGCTGGATAGACCAATAAAAGTTGGAAACTTTTGATGCCAGAAAGACTGCTTCTGAAAGGAATGGTTCTATTTAAACCTAGATTTGTAGATAATAGCAATGAGCTTCCAATCTCTTCCCATTGTCTGCATCATTATTACATAATAACATTTAGGTGTGAATACAGAACTAGGTTGATGATGTTTAGAGAACACTTAAGGTTCTTATTGGCAACTGACACAATTAATTATCCAAAGAATCTTTCAAATCAAGAGATAATTTAAGTCATGAGGTTTTGTTTTTGCTTGAATTATGACAACTAGTGTATATTTAAGAGGATGGAAAAGTTATAAAAAGAGCTTCAAAATATTCACCACATCATATTATCAAAACTTCTGCATGCCTGGTCATCATCTTAAGTTTCTTTATTAAAATATTTTCAATCCAGTCTATTGAATGATTTGCATACATATAGACGTAACTCTAATTCCATAATGAAATTCAATGAAAATGCTTTTTTATACAAGCCAATTTTATTATCACTTTACTACTACTCACTTCTTCATTAAAAAAGTAGTCCCTGTGTTAAGAATTACAGTTCTGTAGAACTGTAATAGTCTCTACCATTTAAAAGAAACTGTGGCCACATACACCACTTCTTTTTTTTTTTTTTTTTTTTTTTTTGAACAGGCATTGTTTCCACTTTTTATTTCAGGAAGGACAGCCGAGAGATTGGGGGTGCAGGGCGGGGTGGTATTTAGAGAAAACGCAGAGCCCAGACTCCAAATCCCCCAGCCCAGGTGTCTGCACCGGGCTGGGTCCTGGGCTCTGTGCTGGGCAGGGGGTGCCCGGGGATGGGGGGCAGATAGGGGGTTTTGTCCTGGGCAGCGCCCTCCCTGAGAACCAGAGAAGCTGGCAGGAGCTGAGGGGCCGCCAGGGACCCAAGTAGGCCCAGCTCCCCGCCCGGCACCAGGCCAGCCGTCTGCACTAGGCCCTAGCGGGGGGCAGGTGGGCAACTCGCTCACTCTGCACTGGACGGGGCCAGGGGTGGGGTGGGGTGGGGTGGGGGGGAGACGGCGCAGGCCCAGGGACCCAAATAGGACCCCTTCCAGAGTCCAGTCTCACGGGAAACGCCGCCAGCCCAGCCCATCCCCAACCCCATCCCAAGGCCCCAGCATGCTCTCCACCATCTGCCCATTGAAGAAATTTCTGCAAACAGCAGAGACGTGAGAGGCCCCTTCCTGGGGTGCATTTGTATTTTCCCAGTTTAGGCTCCGGTGAGTCCCACGGGGGGCGGGGGCGGGGCCACTACTTCTTCACGATCTGGATGACGTCCTCGTGCTCCATGGTGTGGGTCAGGCCCACCCGCTGCGGGCTGTACTTGGCATACACCACTTCTACCTGACCCAAATAAGCAAGGAAAGGAATACTAGGATGTTCTACTCCTCTTAGTCTCAGTTTCTAATTTTGTTAGTGCTGTCTTAAAAGCTTCAGACCCTTGTATTCATCATAAAATTTCAGCAATGAATGAAGTCCCAGCTTGGTGCACTTCACACAGTTTGTATAAAGTTATGTCTATTTACAAAAGAAAAAAGGGATTTTCTAATCTAAATTTTGCAAAGATTTTTAGAAAGGAGAAGCTCATAATGAAAGATTATGTTTCATACGCTATAATTGGGACTCTGCTAAGTCTTTGGTAATAGATGCTAACTATAATCACACTAGCCACTTGGGTTGGAAGACTTTACGGTTATAAAAGAAGCAAATGTTGTAAACAAATTTAGGTATTTATTTTACAGTGCCTTTACATACTATTTTTTTCCATTCGCTCCCTTTAAGTTCCTGTTTTCTGTGCTAAGGATGGATTACCTCCTTCTGGCAGCAAGTCATTTTGTTCTCACTATTACTAGCCATAAATAATGGGAGGGAGGCAAAGCTCAAATACACAAGCCACCAGAGTTTCTTGTCCTGGTCCTCAGCTCACTTGCACTAGCTATTACTGTATAACTAAGTGTTACAGTAACATTTAGAGTACTAAAGTGTTTGCCAAGCTAATTATCCAATTATTAAATGATAAATTTGTGCTAATTATAACTTTAAAGTAAGAAAACATATGAGTAACACATTGAAAATGATAACAGGAATTCAACTTTTTTCTTCATGACTTCTCAGTTTTTGTTATATGCACTTACAAGAGAACATATACTTAGAAAACACCAAAACAGTAATGAAATATAATTGATCTTTACCCACAGAGTATGTGTATACATGTATGTGTGTGTAAAGATTATGCATTTATCTTTACTCAGATATATACCCCCTCTCCATAATTCATTTATCTTTAGAAAGTGAAAATCTATACCAAGGAAAGAGGAAGTTTTTCATGAAAGAATTTAACAACTGTTTCTTTAGTGCTATTACTCCTAAAGAGACTCAAGGTTTTCTTTTCGCAGGATCAGCAGTCTGACCCTCTTCTTAGATAAATAGCAATTATCTTCTGTAAAATTATATTGCTTTGACTCCTTTGGCCTATCAATTCCATATAGGCTAGAGAATTGACATTAGCTATTACATTATATATAAGCTTAAATATAAGCAATCTTATATCCAAAGTCTGGTATCTGCTAATTTTTTATAAGAAAATAGTTTCAGTATAGTAGTAATTTAGGAATTAATTAGGTAGAATATTTTACACTTTTATTATCAAGAATCTTAAATGCTAGAAAATGTTAAAGTTGAGAAAGGCAAGAATATTAGGCACTTTCACTGGCATCACTTCAAACCAGATCTTAAGGTTATTTTAATGATTGTTTCCTTCTAAGATAAGACATAGAAAACTCTGTTCTAAAGATTGACAAAGGGGAAAATGGAATCCTAATGTACACAGCACAGCAAGTGAAACTCTTGACTACAAAAGCAGTGACTTGGGGAAGGCAAGGCAAGGAAAGTATGTTCATTAACTTACATGAATTAGAAACAAAAATATGAACTTCTGGTATTTACGTATTGCCTCAATCTTTTCAAAGAAAATTTACAGGCATTTCTAATATGTTGTTCAATATATTTGAAGCCTGACATATAATAATCCATAAATTATTGCTAAAAATCAGTAGTTAATTAAAAATTTAAGGTATGTTAAAGCTACAGTGTTGTGCATATTTTGGGGAAGCAAATAGCATGTGACATATTTGCTAATATTGAAATTAATGGCCTGGCATTTCTGCAGATTTTGTAATATACATTTGCAGAATGTCTCTTATTCTCTACATAATTAATTTTCTTTTTCCTATACCATTTCCCTCTTCCAGTCTTGTCTCTGTTACCATCAAGCTGTAGATCCTTAGCCAAGACATTTAGCTCCTTGGGGCCTCCATGCCCACCTATTGCCTAAGCATTCTGTAATAAATGAGATAACATGTGGAAATTCTCCAAAAAGTAAAAAGCACCCTGCAGAAGTAAAATATTACTACTGAGTGCTCAAAGGCAGTTAATTCTTACTGAATAAGGAGGGAGTGTAGAAATGACTGTTTCTGAGCATGCTTCTTGGAAATGTAGAATGTACTTGCCATCTTTTACAGCTCAGCACATTGTTTCATGGCTAGTGCTGCCCTAAAATAGCACATGGCTCAGCACTCAGCTCTGCCTTTTATATGCCCTTCTTGCCAACTCATACTCTGCCTTAGAAAACGTCTAACCTTTCTGTTCCTTGCTTTTAACTGTTTTCATTAACAGCAGAGGTTCTCAGTAACACATAAATGGAAATGCAGAAGGCAAAAGAGTCCTGGAGTTTGCCCAAAGCCTGCAGCTCTCTTTATGAATACTTTTATTTTTTGACAGTAATGGAACTAAAATAAAAATGACTGGAGTTTTTTAAACCTCATTATATAAGAAATATTTGGAAATTGAAAAAACTGAGTGTGTCTCAGTGCTATAGTTAGTTGACGCTGCAATGGTATCCATAAAAAAGAACACCTGAATTTTTTTTTTTCTTTAAAAGAAAGAATAGGCCATATTGAACTTATGGAGACACACCCTGATAAATCTGTATAGTGAGGTAAGGAGAGTGAATAATAAGTTTTTCTATAGTTATCCTTTGTCTGAGCTCAGATTTGCTCTCACAGCCACAAAAGGAGACCTCACCTGCAGCAACAAAATAAACTTGTTCCAGAGGGTGATTCCCTCATCCTTACCTTGATGAAACTGAAATTGAAGAGGGAATTAGGAATGGTGTACAGAATGAGTTTTATTTCCTTTATTTTCAGGAAGGCTTGCTGTTCCAAGAGAAGAGCAAAAATATACTGTGACACCCTTAACATGATAAAGTGAGTTATAGTGTGACTTCCTCAGAAAATGTTTTTTTATTTAAATTGTGATTTTTGTGGACCTTAAAACTAATTCTAGCAGCATCTACAGAAATGGTTCTGGCTCTGGACTCTGACTGCTTGTGTTTTATCGTGTCCCTTTCCATTCCTGTGACCTCAGGTAAGTTACTTTCTCTGTACCTCCATTTTATGAGGATGAAAATAGTGCCTAATTCACAGTGTTGTTAGAGAATAAAATGAGATAATGTGAAGTATTTAGAATAGTGCCTGGCACAAAGGCAACATTAATGTTAGTGATTATTATTATAATGAATACAAATAAATTATCAAAATATTTTAGAAACACAGAAGACAAAATGGTAGCACACATCTATGAAGGATGGAAAAATGCATATATTTAGTTCTAGGTATATTTTTCTAAGTCAAAACTGCAAAGAAAGTCTATGTAACGTATCCTATTATCCACACTTGTGAAAAACATATCCACATATTTGATCAACATGTAAAATGGATTTAAAATAATCTATCAAGCATCACGTGAGCCACCTTCATTTGACAGTTCAATCATAAATATTCACATGTATCTATGGATAATCATGGAATATGGCACATTTTTTCATGGAATTGCTATAGTTGGTTGACTAAATTAACAGAGCACATAAGCTCACTCTTCTGATTTCAGATTACTGAAGCATCCCTCTTTGTTCCCAACTGCAGGAACCCTGTACCTCTAGGAATGGCTTAACATCACAACATCATCTTTTGGCAACAGAATTAAGCTTATTAGATTCTGAGAAAACTCACCTAGAACAAGAATTACTTTTTTATGACAGGAAAATATGTTTCCAACTTTTTTTCTAAAAATCATTTAAAAAGAGATCCACGGCATACATTGTAATACATTTCTATCCTAATATTTCCCAAGAGACATTCTTTGCTATACTTAAAACTTCTCTCCTCCAATTCAAGGCTATGAAACAGATTTTGTCTTATTTTGACTACCAGAGTCCCATGTCAATATATACCTTAGGGCAAAATAGACGTATGAATTTTTTGGCAATTTCTTCTCATTTTCTATTCCCACAGTATTTTACAACTGTTTTAACTTGCTCTTTACATCACAAATTTAGTGCTACTCTAAAGACTCTTTATGCTTTAGGTAACATCCAACTCACACTTGCATTCATCAATCCCTTCCTGAGTTCAGTGACTCTCTCACAGGGGAAGAATGCAAAGAGCTTCTTATTCACACAGCACCCCTTGTTGAGTTAGGTTTATTAAAACATGCAGGTGTTATTTAAGATGTTTAAGTGACATTTAACTGAGACCACTGGAAGGGAAATTAAAGGAAATTGTAGTAACACAAGTTTTCCCAAGAACTAAGTATTTCAGAAGATTCAATATAACCAGAGTGAGCATTCTCCAAGATTAATGGAATAATCAAGGATTTATTTTTATCTCTTGGGCAACCAGTAGACAAACTGTTCTCAACAAATGTGCCTTGCGATGTTAATGCTACCAGAGTTCATAAAGAGGCAATTTATTGTTTTGAGTTTATTGTCCAATAACAATTTATCAGCTTTTGGATTCAGCCTACTAGTTCACAGGGGTCCTTTCATTTATTGTTTAATTAACTAAGCTTTTTGTCAAATGAGGCAGATATTAAAAGATAAAAGATGTTTTGTAAAATTCCATCATCTTTCATTTGTATACTATCAATGACCTGGAGACTTTGACAACTTTATTAATTAAAATTCAGCACTGAAAGAAGGCAAAAAGAATCACAAAGTAAATAACTGAAAGAGCTTATAATCTTATGCAACGCTAGTCTCTACACTAAATACACTTGTTTCCCAATACAACTCACACTGACATTTTTATGTTTTTAAACCACTGTCATGCATATGTAAATGTAAATGTAAAACTCAACTTTGGGCTGGAAAATTGGCCAATATTAGCTAGGTATCCAAACAGTAAAAATCTTTATGGAGTTTTAATCTTTTAATTGTTTTTTCTTTTGAGTTTTAGGTAGTCACAGGCTTACATGGGGTGAGGAACAGTTTAGTAGTACAAAGTCTTTACTGAACATAGCAAGGAATTACTAGCAGTCACAAATAATTGACTTTTCTGCCATGCATTTAACTATCAATGAATTTATTTTTGAGCATTCATAGCTTTATAAAGCAATTTAAAATATTTCCATGGTTATCTTGATAACTCATAAGAGTTTTTTAGAAACTCTAAAAAGAAAACTTGAAGTGGAACCAGACAGCTGCCTATTCAGTAAAATGATATTTAGGCTTTTCGAAGCTTGTGTTTTATTGAGTGTACCTTAGTCTTATCCTACTTCTTTATTTCAGAATATTATCTTTCTAGATCTAAAAACATAAACAAAAATGATAATCCAGTATTTATCAGGATTACTTAAAAAAATAAGGTCTGATAACTTAGAGGTTTGTACTAACAAAACCAAAACATCCACATGACTGAATTAGTGCTTCTTTGCCAAAAAATCCACCTCTGGCACAGCAACCCATAATTAGGAGGGATCTCACAAATATGGAGCTTCTCCTTGAGGAGTGAATGGTTTGTGCCCCATATCAAGCACCCCAACCCTTGGGACTTGCAAAGGAGACATGAGGCCCCATAATATCTGGTTTTGAAAACAAAGGGGCTTATGTCCAGGAGACCCAAAAGGCTGCTGGGAAGTGAGATTCTGCTATTAAAGGGCTTTTACATACAGACAACTCGCGTTGGGACTCAGCACAAAAGTAGCAGTTTGAAAACCTCCTAGTCTATATGTGAAGGCAATTCATTTGCTAATCTTAAAGCATCTGCTGGAGGGGTAGTGGCCTTTTAGGACTCTCTCTGGGGATGGAGGTGTTGGTGGGTGACATTTTTTGCGTTCTCCCCTCTACCTGGCTAGTGCCACCAGGCACATACAGTCACAGCACTTTCCTGCGGCTCCGCTAAATCTCTGGCATTCATGACCTGCCCTGTGTTCTCCTGCTGCCTTCTAAAGCTGGAAGTTGCATTACTGTACTCTCCTGCTCCATCTCTAAAGTTAACATCTGCAGATGCATCATGACCCTGAGTTCTCCTGCTGCCTCGCTAAAGCCAGCAGGTGTGCACAGTCCACACAGGAGATGCACCCTGATCACCTGCCTCTAGTGGCCAGGGGAGCTTTCGTTTCTGGGCCCTACAGGACTGAATCAGAGAGTCAGTTCTTGGAAGGCTACCACACCCAGGGCATTGAACAGACAGCAAAATGAAACACAACCCCAGTCTTTCTGTGAAAAAAGGCCTATTTTCTTGAGCTTCAGCCTGAGGGGGAGACTTAAGGTTTGCCACACATCTAGAAGCTATGGAAGTGCTCTCAGGGAATGTAGGCCAGGGAATGCCATCATTGTATTCTCCTCCCTTGGCCTCACTACAGCTCACTGGTGCCTCCCAGAAAGGAGTTTATACACTCGTCTGGAGCCCTGAGTTTTGCAACTGTCATCCAGGGGACACCTCCACATCACCTGATCTGGAAGACAGCAGGGCTTACATTTGTGGTTCCACAGAGCTGTATATATTTGCATACTTTAAAAGCTGCTACCTGAGGGTATTCTTTCCAATCAGCCTGAAACTAGGTGCTCTCTGAGATCCCTCCCTATGGAACACTGATGGGGCTTGGTACACCCTCAACATCTGTGACATATCAAAAATAAATCAGGCTGCTTAGACAATCACAAAGGTTTGAGAGACAAGCAAGAGTCACTGCAAGGTTGAACAACAAGGTTCATCTCCTACATAAGACCACTCCTTTGAGACTGAGAGAGGTAGCTATTTCATCTAATACACAGAAACAAATACAGAGAGTTAAGCAAAATGAGGAAACAAGAATATGTTCCAAATAAAGAACAAAATAAAACCTCAGAAAAAATCTGAATTAAATGAAGACAAGTAATTTATCTGATAAACAGTTCAAAGTACTAGTCATAAAGATTTTCATTGAATTTGGAAGAAGACTGGATGAACACAGTGAGAACTTGAACAAATATAGAAAAGATAAGAAAGTACCAAACAGAAGTCTCAGAATTGAAGAATACAAAAACGAAACTGAAAAATACACTAGAGGGGTTCAACAGCAGACTAGATGAAACAGAAGAAAGAATTGGTAATCTGGAAGACAGGGCAGTGGAAATTCACACAAACAGGGCAGCAGAAGAAAAAAAGAATTTTAAAAAGTTAAGATAGTTTACAGGACCTATAGGACAACATAAAGAGAAACAGCATTTACCTTATAGGGGTCCCAGAAGGAGAAGAGAGAGAAAAAAGACAGAAGATTTATTTGAAGAAATAATGACTGGAAACTTCCCTAACCTGGGAAAGGAAACAGAATCCAGATCCAGGAATTCCAGAGAGTTCCAAATAAGAAGAACCCAAAGAGATCCACACCAAGACACATCATAATTACATTGTCACAATTTAAAGATTGAGAATGAATATTAAAAACAGCAAGAGAAAAAAAACAACTTGTTACATATAAGGGAACCCCCATTAGACTATCAGCAGAATTTTCAGCAGAAACTTGGCAGGACAGAGGGAATAGCATGATATATCCAAGGTGCTGAAAGGAAAAACTTCCAACCAAAAATAATCTACCCCACAAGGTTATCATCCTGAATTGACGGAGAGATAAAGTTTTCCAGGCAAGAAAAAGCTAAAGGAGTTCATAACCAGTAAACTGGCCTTACGAAAAGTTAAAGGGACTTTTTTAAGCTGAAAGAAATGGTACCAATTAGTAACAAGAAAACATATGAAAATAAAAATCTCACTGGTAAAGGTAACTATATAGTAAAGGTAGTGGATTAATCACTTATGAAGCTAGTGTGAAGGTTAAAAGGCAAAAGTAGTAAAAATAACTATAACTATAATTAGTTAAGGGATACATAAACTAAAAAGATGTAAAATGTGAAATCAAAAACATAAAAGGTGGTGGGGGGAGTAAAAGTATACAGTTCTAGAATGCATTCAAATTTAAAACTTGTTTTCAACTTAGAGTAGACTGTTATGTATATAAGCTGTTATATGTGAACCTCATGGTAACCACAAAGCAAAAACCTATAGTAGATACACAAAAGATGAGAAAAAAATCTAAGCATAACACTAAAGAAAGTCATCAAAACACAAGGGAAGAGAGTAAGAGAAGATGAAAGGAGCAGAGAAGAACTACAAAACAGCCAAAAAAACAATTAGCAAATTTGTACATATCTATTAAACATTACTTTAAATGTAAAGGGCATAAATTCTACAATCAAAAGACAGAGTGGTTGAATGCATTATAAAACAAGTCCCATCTACATGCTTCTTACAAGAGACTCACTTCAGACGTAAGGACATACATAGACTAAATGTTAAGGGATGAAAAAAGATGTTTTATGCAAACAAAACAAAAAGAAAGATGGGGTAGCTATACTTATATCAGACAAAATAGACTTTAAAATGAATAATGTAAAAAAAAAAACAAAGATGGTCATTACATAATGATAAAGGGGTTAAACCAACAAGAAGATAGAACATTTGTAAATATTTGTGCACCCAAAATAAGAGTACCTCAATATATAAAGCAAATATTAACAGACCTAAAGGGAGAAAATGACAGCAGTATAATAATAGCAGGGGACTTTAGTACCCCACTAAGATCAATGGATAGATCATCCAGACAGAAAATTAACAGAACATCAGTCTTAAATAACATATTAGACCAGAAAAACTTAACAGGTATACAGAACATTCCATCCAAAAGCAGCAGAATACACATTCTTCTCAAGTTCACATGGAATATTTTCCAGGATAGATCATCTGTTAGGCCATGAAACAAGTCTCAATGAATTTAAGAAGACTGAAGTCAATTCAAGCATCTTTTCTGATTATAATAGTATAAAACTAGAAATCAATTACAAGAAAAAAAATGAAAAAAACCCACAAATATGTGGAGATTAAACAACACGCTACTGAACAACCAATGGGTCAATGAAGAAATCAAAAAATATCTTGGGACACATGAAAATGGAAATACAAGAAATGAAACACACCAAAATCTATGGGATAGAGCAAAAGCAGTTGCAAGAGGGAATCACAGTGATACAAGCCTACCTCAAGAAACAAGAAAATATCAAATAAACCATCGAACTTTACATTTAAATGGACTAGAAAAAGAAGAACAAATGAAGCCCAAATTAGTAGAAGGGAGGAAATAATAAAGATCAGAGTGGAAATAAATTAAACAGAGACTAAAAGACAACAGAAAAGATTAATGAAACTAAGATCTGGTTCTTTGAAAAGATAAACAAAATTGGCAAATCTTTAGATGCACCAAGAGAAAAAGAGAGGGGGTTCAAATAAATAAAATCAGAAATGAAAAAGGAGACTTTATAGAAATACAAGGAATCATAAAAGACTACTATGAACAATTAAACACCAACAAATTTGACAACCCAGAAGAAGTGGATAAGTTTCTAGACGCATATGATCTTCCAAGATTCAATGATGAGGAAATAGAAAATCTGAATAGACCAATTACTAATAAAGAGATTGAATCAGTAATCAAAAATGTCCCAACAAACAAAAGTCTAGGACCAGATGGCTTCTCTGGTGAAAGCTACCAAACATTAAAAGAAGATTTAATATCTATCCTTCTTAAAACTCTTCCAAAAAATTGAAGAGGAGGGAATGCTTCCAAACTCATTTTATGAGGCCAGCATTACCCTGATACCAAAGCCAGTAAAGGAAACCAAACACACACACACAAATTACAGGCCAATATCCCAGATGAACATAGGTGCAAAGATCCTCAACAAAATATTAGCAAACAGAATTCAACAATACAATAAAAAGAGCATACACCATGATCAAGTGGGATGTATTCTAGAGATGTAAGGATGGTTCAACATCTGCAAATCAATCAACATAATATACCATATTAACAAAATGAAGGAGAAAAATCACATTATTAAATAAATGCAGAAAAAGCATTTGACACAATTCAACTTTCATTCACAATAAAAACTCAACAAAGGGGGTATAGAGGGAACATGCTTCAACATAATAAGGACCCTATATGACAAACCCACAGGTAACCTCATATTCAATGGTGAAAAGCTGAAAGCTTTTCCTCTAAGATTAGGAACAAGACAAGGATGCCCACTCTTGCCACTTCTATTCAACATAATATTGGAAGTCCTAGCCGGTGCAATTAGGAAAGAAAAAGAAATACAAGACATCCAAATTGGAAAGGAAGAAGTAATACTGTCACTATTTGTGGACAGCATGATTATATATATAGAAATTTGTAAGACTTCACCAAAAACCTGTTAAAACTAATAAACTCAGTAAATTTGCAGAGTACAAAATCAATATTCAAAATTTGGATGCATTTCTATACACTAACAATGAACTATTAGAAAGAGGAATTAAGAAAACAATCCCCCCATTATAATTGCATCAGAAAGAATAAAATACCTTATTTCTATTAATCAAAACCATTTTTGATATTCCAGATAGGAATCATGGATTAGGGCAAAGGATAAAGGACCAAATGAATGCCGGTGAGTTTGTGCATTATGTAAACCTTACCTAGTATCTTTCTCTTATATCACATTGGCTAAACTTGAGTCTCATAGCCACTCATATTTGTAAAGAAATTTGGAGGACCAAGACAGCCAGGGAGCATCCCCACTTCTATCATCAATGAAAACACAGACTGTGGCTTTGGAAGACTCCATACACACTACCTCACTGGATCACTACATAAACTCAGTGAAGTATGTATTCAGCACCTACATTGGTGCTATGAATTTTTGAGTGTTAGAATATTACTGTTCCCCATTATTTTCTGTTCTTACAAAAACCAGCATCAGGAAGAATGCCTTAAATATTAAACTTTTAGTTGTGCATGGCCCAAGACCAAAGACAGAAGCAGGAGAGACTAATTTACCACAGGAACTATGGAGGAGCTTCTCTTTGTTTTGCTTTGAAAAGCAGATATGAGAGGAGCTGAGTAAGACATGATGACTAAATGCAATGTGCTATCCTGGATTGGATCCTGGAACAGAAAAAGGACATTAGGTGAAAACTAAGGAAATCTAAAAAAATGGACTTTATTTAATACTAATATATCAATATTGGTCTATTAATTGTAACCAATGTACCATATTAATATAAGATGTTAGCAAGAGAGGAAACTGGGTGTAGGGTATATGGAAGCTCCCTGTAATACCTTCTTAATTTTTCTCTAAATCTAAAACTCTTCTAACAGTAAAGTTTATCTAAAAGGAAAAAAAGAGTAAATACCTAGGAATAAATTTAACCGAAGAGGTGAAAGACCTGTACACTGAAAACTATATACTGAAAGAAACTGAAGAAGAAACATGGAAATGAAAAGACATTCTGTGCTTATGCATTGGAAGAATTAATACAGTTAAAATGTCCATATTACCCAAAGCAATATACAGATTCAATGCAGTCCCTATCAAAATTCCAATGACGTCTTTCACAGAAATTGAACAAACAATTCCAAAATTTGTATGGAACCACAAAAGACCCTGAATAGCCAAGCAATCTTGAGAAAGATGAATAAGGCTGGGATATCATGTGCCCTGATTTCAAACTATATTACAAAGCTGTAGTAATCAAAAGTGTATGGTATTGGCATAAAAACAGACACATAGGTAAATGTAACAGAACACAGAGCCCAGAAATAAACTCAAGCATACACGGTCAATCATTTACAACAAAGAAGCTAAGAATATACAATGGGGAAAGGACAGCCTCCTCAATAAATGGTGTTGGAAAAACTGGACAGCCCAATGCAAAAAAAAAAAAAAAAAAAAAAACCAGACTATTATTTTATAGCATACACAAAAATTTACTCCAAATGGATTAAAGATTTAAAAGTAAGACCAGAAACAAAAAACTCTTAGAAGAAAACACAGGAAATAAGTTCCTTGACATCAGTCTTGGCGATGATTTTTTGGGTCTAACTCCAAAAGCAAAGGCAACAAAAGCGAAAATCAACAAATGGAACTATATCAAAGTAAAAAGCTGATGCACAGCAAAGGAACCCACCAACAAAATAAAAAGGCAACCTTCTGAATGGGAGAATATATTTGCAAAACATATTATATATCCAATAAGGGGTATTACCCACAATATATAAAGGCCTCATACAACTCAATAGCAAAATTACAAATAATTTGACTAAAAATTGGGCAGAAGATATGAATAAACATTTTCCAAAGAGTCATATAAATGGCCAAGGGGCACATGAAAAGATACTCCACATCACTCATCTTCAGGGAAATGCAAATGAAAACCACAATGAGATAGCTCACCTTAGATCACACCTGTCAGAATGGCTACCAACAGAAAGACAAGAAATAAGTGTTGGCGAGAATGTGAAGAAAAGGGAACCCTTGTGCACTGTTGGTGGGAATGTAAATTGATGCAGCAACTATAGAAAACATTGGGGAGGTTCCTCAAAAAACTGAAAATAGAATTACCATATGATTCAGTAATTCCACTTCTAGGTATTTATCCAAAGAGAATGAAAACCCTAACTCAAAAGATATATGAACACCCAAGTTCATTGCAGCATTATTTAAAGTAGCCAAGATATGGAAACAACCTAAGTTGCCGTCAATGGATGAATGGATAAAGAAGATATGGTATGCATATACAATGGAATATTATTCACCCACAAAAAAGAATGAAATCTTGCTATTTGCAGCAACATGGATGGTCCTTGAGGGCATTATGCTAAGTGAAATAAGTCAGACAAAGACAAAAACTGTATGATCTAATTTATATATGGCATCTTAAAAAAAACAAATCCAAGTCTTAGATGCAGAGCACAGATTGGTTGTTCCAGAGGCAGGGGGTGGGGGGTGGGCAAAATTAGTGAAGGGGTCAAAAGATATAAACTTCTGGGTATAAAATAAATACGTTATGGGGATATAATATATAGCATGGTGACTACAATTAATAATATTGTATTTGAAAGTTGCTAAGAAAGCAAATCTTAAAGTTCTCATCACAAGAAAAATAATTTTTGGAACTTTCTACAATGACATATGGTAACAACCTGTTGCAGTAACCATTTTGCAGTGCATACAAATATCGCATCATTATGTTGTACACCTAAAACTAATACAATGTTATATGTCAATTATATCTCAGTAAAAATGTAAACAAAAGAGAAAAGAATCTATCTCATTTTTAAATAGAAACAATATTTAACACATTTAAAGCAGTCATCAGATTTCATATCTATTCAAATATAGACAATATTTCCATTTTTCTGAAGCTCAGCACCTTTTCTTAAAATTACATGCAACTGATATCTTCTGTCAAATTATGGAGTATTTATTCCTGATTTTGTAAAAGATTACGTGCTAAAATTTCTTCTTGATAAAGCAGAATCTTTTCAACAATTATTTCCCTTGTATATTAGCAAGCAAAACAAGTTTTGTCTATTTATATACATAGCCTTGCCTTTCCTTATGACCCTTATTGATCTTAAAGATTTTCTGGAAAAAAAATAGGACAATAATGTTATGAAATGTGAATTTGTCAAACAATTGGAATTTTTTTCAAGAAAAATTCAACTCAAACAAAAATAATTTGCATGAACTTTTTATTCATTTGAAAAGGTATATGGCATAAAATAAGAATTATAAAAATTATGAAATGCAATATCTAAGAGGAGTCACAGTTCTTTTAACATGCAAGATTTATCTAGCACAAATGTAACTAATTAATAGCACCTGAAGTACATTCTCCCGTAGTAGTGATAACCATCTGGTTGACCTTGCACTAGATGAATAGGGAAGGCAAATGTGTAAATCATTGTTTCCCAAATGTTATCACCACCACAAGAAGGGATGGAATTTGGATGGGAGAAGAGATCTCTTATTTCACACACCTTTAAATTGACTGTGATTCTTAATTGGACAGTAAGACAAGACTGAGAGGATTCTTCTAATGTGTCACTCAGAAATTTTTAAATATGAAATAAATGAAAGTATGTATCTGTATATATTTAAATTAACATATATTCATATATATGTCAACCCTGTACAAAGTTCTATATTTTGATGTTAAGACTAAACCATTTTGGAAGAAATTTAGTAACCTATTCAGTGTGATACTCAGAGAAGTCATAATAAGATCAAAGAGACACTTTAAGTGATAAGAAATTTGGAACAAGATCTCAAGCAGGTACACTGTCAAATCTCTTAAGAAAATTACTACGAATTAATGATTAAAATATATACATTTTAACAATTGGTTTTGCTCAAGGTACTTTTCCAATGATACTTTGTCTATTATACAGTTCATTTTTGGAGTTTTTTTGGTATTAATTTAGCAATCGTGGCATTTCATTATGCTTGTTGATATATCTCTTTAAAACAGTATTCTAATTAAGTGAATTCTATCTCTCTAATTATTTCCTAGTAAGACTCTTGGGAAGAATAAAATAGGAATTATAAGACTTTCAGATCATTAGCTTATCTAATCATGCTGTATTCTGCATATGTTATAAATTAAAGTATTATTCTGTAAGAATCTGTTTTGAGTTTAAGAGCATTTAAAATTTTAGATATGCAGAATTTTAAAAAGCCCATCATAATTTCTAGTCACTTTGTAAATAGCAGTCATTGTCCTACATGGTATTGAAGTTTGGTTTTAAAAGATTGTATTACTTAATTTCCTCTGTAAAAGGTAAATTGTAATCATCTTTTCAAACACAGACTTGATGAATTATCTCTAGTGACACACTTGTTTTTAATATTTACATATTTTGGCTTAAGTTTCAGTTAAAAGAAGTTCGATTAGTTTCAATGTAATAGAGAGAGCAGGTTTAGATACCTCATCTATGAGACCACTCCATCTTCCTGTATGCTGAGAGAAATACAGAAAACTGGGGAGAAATTGTACTGTTCCTTAATGCCTTTCTTTTTATTTGATTAGGTAATACATAGTTCTCAACTTGGGAGAAGAGGTGTTAGCAGACTGCAAGATTTGTTAGTAATTAAAAAAAAAAAAAAGATACTTCAAAGGTCTGTTTTTCCTTTCTTCCCAACTTAACTGGATAGCCATGGGTTTTTGAGGGGAATGCCTAACTCAGAAGCTAAGGAAACAATTAGAAGCTCACACACTCTAAGTTCTAAATAAGGTGCCATCAGTGCTTACAATGACCTTGGGGAAAGCACTTGGTGATTTAAGAAAGAAAGAAAAAAAGATAGCCATTTGAGTGATAAGTGTCAGTCATACTGCTGTTTGACATTCAAGATAGAGTTTCAAAGACATCCTGCTATATAAAGCTTGAGAGTATACTATTTCTCAAATGAATGAAAATATGCCCAGTGACACTGAGGTTTACGCAGAGACAGAGCTGAAAGAAGTAATAAAAATATAAATGACCCTGACTGGCAGGATGATCTTCCTGATCCATTTCTTATTCCATCTGTCCAATTAGTATGGGTTACATGACTGACCAAAATCATCCATCTACAAGTCATTTGAACTATATACATTAAAGCTCATGCACACATTTGGCAAACCATACCCTCAGAGGACCTTAAGCCTTTCATGTTTGTGAAAATTTGAAATCACACTCGTTTCCCTAAGGTTCTGAAGAGAACATTTGCATACAACAGCAATCAAAAGCCTATTTCCAACTATTCTTTTAGGTCCTTTTCAATTAATTAGGAGACTTTGCCAACCTCAGGAACTCCTCATGGAAATAGAAGAAACACCAGTAGAACAATGTATGGAGAGACCAGTTTTGAGGCTAAGGCCCAAAATGTATTAGAAAAAATTTCAATAATTAAACCTGCATAGCTCTTTCTGCTGATGAGGATTAGCACTTAACGGGTGTTCCTCAACAAAGCCAAATGACTACTAAGATCAAAGACCTTAGGCTTTGAGTTCTTCACCATCTCCTCATACATGTGCATGCAAACACAGAAGAAACTTCAGAAAGGGCAGAATATACTTCAAGCATTTTCATAAACAAATGCAATAGAGGCTTTTGTCTATTAACCAATAATTTAAAATAGCTGTCATCCAAAAAGCTGCCCACTAGATATTTTTAAAGCTAATCAATACTCAATAATATTTTACTGTCTTTAGTAATTTTTGAATCTGGATAAGAAAAAAAGACTTCAAATAACATTTTCCTCAGAGTGTTTATCAACTTTCTTACCATCAAATGTTAAGTAAACTCTTGCTTGGGGCTGAGATGATCCTTTTACACAGGTAGAACAAACAAATACTCCAACCAAGACCCAAATTGCCTGGAATGCCATTTCTTCAGATTTGCAAGTTAATATCCAAGGGAAAATACCTTTAAAATAAAGATAACAAGTTTGTTATATTTCACTTCACATTTTAGGAGCACACCCCCCCTCCCCCCCACACACAAAAAACCAGCAATCTAGACAGAGCACTCTATTCACAAAAGACACAGCTGAACTTTTACAGTCATGCAAACAGTAGGAGGTGCTGTGACTGTTTCTTAGATGTGAAAATTTGGATTTGATTTCATTTGTGTCTGGCAGTCTTTGTTAAAAGTGAAATTATTTCATCTTCCAGCAAAATAATGCTAATATAAAACAAGGCAGCCAGGAAAAAGTTACTGATTCCCAAAGGAAAAGCCGATATTTAAACTTGTTCTTCTCTTTAAAAAACACATTACATTGAAAAGACTTGAGAATGGTGCAAATAAGTATTAGTGGATGAAAACTTCTCTTTCTACCATAAATATAGTAGCAGTAGGAAAATCCCACATGAACATTCACTTCCACACACTCATTAGCTCTTTTGGAGTAACCATCTCTGAAATGATATTTCTACACAGAGATCTACTAGTGCTCAATCCTTGATCACTGGAATTAGTTATCTGCCGGTTTATACAGATGACCATACAGCTGTTAAATGATGTAGATGAGGTAACCATGGATTTGTGCCAAATTCAAACCAATGACTTAGTGGTGAGCAATCGAGTGAACCATATATACCTCAATGCATATTTAAAATAAATCGACTAGAAAGTGGGCTGTCAAAATGTCAAAAGATAAATCAGAGAGACAGGTATTACTGTTTGAAACTATAGCTATAAAATTAATACATGCTATTAACTAATGTCTGAATAACAAAGATCAGGTAATGTGTAACTTCATATCTGTAGGAGCTCTAGTGGCCACAATATGCAAAATAAACTCAGGACCATAAAAGAAACCCCATCATTTTGAATCTACCACAATTATACAATAAGATGACATGACAGAGTTTAATCTAGAAATTTATTTTTACAGGTTACAACAATACTGATCTTCAATATTATGTGGCTTTTAAAATTAAAATTTTACCACTAATTTTATTCAATAAAGAAATGCCACTAAAATTTGAAAAGTAACAGAAGCAATAGAAAAGCTTTAGTAATACAGAAGCAAAGTAACAATTAAACCGAACATGCCATTGTAAACAAAAATTATAAGTTGATTTCCTAGGTGGTACATATGTTATAAGAGGCAGAAACAAAATTGTATGCTTCTTTTACCACACAGATGGAGGAAACCCTAGAGATGTTTGTGTTGGTAATTTTCAAAAGAAACACTTTCTTCCTGCTTCCACAACCTCTTCACCTTGTCATCCCTAAATTAACTTAGAAGAAAATTGATTTTATAGGGTGACTTTCCCTTAGTAATTTGCTCCCTGGTTTTGTTGACTTTATGTATAAAGTCCCCCCCGCCCGCCCACAAAGCTATAAATAAATATGCCTAAACTTTGTCTCTTTATTAAGCAGGCTGATAATAATCACGCATTTCTACATATTGCTATTAACAATATCTTATCTGATATGCCTCCACTAGAGCTACATATGCCACAAATTGCAAAGAATAATATTGGAGATGAAATGACAGGTCAAGTGGAGTGAGTATACAGAGCAATGTGATTTCAAGCCAACCTAGAGTTGAGAAGGGACTGAAAGCCAAGTGTCTCATACACGCCTCCGCCCCTCATATTTTATGACTTCTTCCCTTTAACTCAAACACTTAAGACATGCTGCTTGTTGTTTTCACTTGTACTGATTGAACGCTAATAACACGTAAGAAAAGGACTCTTCTATAAAATCCTCTCGAGTAATTTTGCCTTAGAAGGCAGGGAAATACTCAGCTTTAAACTCTCTGCAGGTGTCACAACCTAAAGAAACAATTCCAGCCGGGCTCTCAGCAAGGGAAACACTTCCATGACAAACTGCAAGCGCTCTTAAGAAAATATCCAGACCTGAGCACATCGATATGTGAAAAGTCTATACACAGACCCAAAAGTTATATTTTTCTAAATTTGTAATGCTGAAACAACGAATCCAGCTTACCGAGGTGGGACGAGATCAGCACGGAAAAGTCGTCAATTTGCTACAGGTTTGGATCCGCCTGTTTGTAGTCCTTTTCCCCAAAGACCGTAATTTCTAGGGCGTCCCAGCGGTGAAATTCTTTCTTCCCGGTCCTCTGAGTTTCTTTGTAAAGGAATCCTCAGCGTTGCAGTGGCGCGGCACCCGGAGCCCTGCTCTGCGTCGCTCAATCAAGCACTACGGAGTGAATGGAAAGTGGCCGGCGCATGGGGCGAGCGCTCGGGTGTCCGATTACAGCGACGCGGCGCGCGGCTCTGGCTGCCCCGGCGCGCCGCCCAGCCGGCTCGCTTCACCCGCCCAGCACGCTCGGCCGCATCTCCACCCGCCGCGAGGCCCCACCCAGAGCGCGCCCGCGAGAGGGTGGCAGGGAGCCGCCAGGGCGGGGCCGACCCCAGGACGAGCCGCCCTAGAGATACAGGAATGCGCCGCAGCAGTCTGGGGGACGAACTGAACACCTCTGCTGCTTTCGCGCTCTGCAGTGGAGTGAACAACTTACAGGGTGTGCCCCAAGGTTTTTGTTTGTTACCGGCTGCTCTTGGAAGGCATTCAAGATTAAGCTTGGCCTTAAATATCAAAGTGCAAAGCAGCTTTTGCAAGAGAAGGATCACTAAATCCTTTTAAGGCAAAGAGATGCGTTTTTAAAAGGGCATGAGTCTCGTCCTTTTCCCGTAGAAAATTTTCTAAAACCGGTCGAGATGAACCAACAGCCTCATCGCAGAAGTTTATCCTTTTAATGGGTATTGTTTCCTATTGTGTTTCCTTAATGTCCGAAAGGCAGTAACTCTGTTGACCTCACCACGTTGACTCATAATACAATACTCTACCTCTACCCTCCCAGATATTCCCAAAACATAATTACAAGAAATTATTTCACAGTTTTGTAGAGGAAGGCTGTTCTCAACTATGCCAACAGATAGAGGTTTACAAATCTAGACCTCAGGGGGTATATTTCCAGCACTACTTTCAGGTAAACTTGTTAAACTCTGGAATGACTTTGATGTTTAAGTGAAAATTATTTCTCCGGATCACAATGAACTAGATATTTGAACTTAGGGAGAAATGAGCTTCGACCTCCATAAAATGAGCAGGTACTTGCTTAAAAATCACTGTGGGCTATAGCCCAGCAGATGTCACTATACAGAGGGAACATGGAGTGTAATTTCTCCACCTTGTTCCTCATAATTTTCTTTATGAAGTAAAGCAGATCACTAAATTCTTATAAACTATCATAGAAAACACTTCTGAGAGTGCAAAATCTTTGATGGAGTGGGACAGCTGAACTAAATCTCAGGTAGGAGGAAGTGAAGAAGTGATTAAGACGTATCTTTCATGTATCTAAGCACCATATGTTATGTCGACGTAAGTCATGTCCCTAACTCTTTCTGTATAGCTGAGATATGAAGGGATCATGTCAAATAAGAATGCAAATTTAAGTGTTCAAAAATTATATTCCAGGGCCAATATTATCTTCAAACACAACTATGTTTATGAAAGAAATTTCCAATTCAGTGGATGTGTTCTTTTAAAAAAATCTAATACAGTTAAATTATTTTTTGTGATAATTAGTGCAATAAAAATGTGAGTAGCTCCTTGACATAAGTTTGTAATAATGAATTTAACCCACAAAACATCTGACAGTATCAAAAAACCAGATGCAAACATGAGTAAGCACTATGCATGGTTTTCTCTGAAATACTTCTGAAACTGATTAAGACCCAAGTTATACTGACCACTATTATCTTCCTACTGATGCCTGAGTCAGCATTTGTAAATTAGGAAGACAGGGAATAAGTCATTAAGAAAGAAGAATGCTGTGAGCTTTAACAAATTATGTAATTCTTAATTTCAAAATGTGGAGTCATTAGACACTGATTAATCTGTAAATCCATGTAAAGTAGAATATATTTACATATTTATTTTTCAGTTTCAGGGAATTGAGATGAAGAAATGCAAGGTAAAATGCATGTCAAATGGTGTTTTTACAGGGGAGTTTACTACCAAACTCAATTTACAAAAACCCAAAGCATTAGCTCAATTTCCCATATATACTCAAAAGAAAGTGTGACAAAGAGCTTAGACTTAACCACAGTCTACGAAACTTGTGCTGTGATTCCCTCTATCTTTCTTGAATAAACTTCTTTTCTATGCATTTAATTGAATTGTATTTGCCTAGTACTGAGACACTGAATGCTATTTGCTTAGTACTCAGACATTTACCATTGGCCACACCTCAAAATGAGTCATGAAAATATTGATAGGCATTAGCCAAGGCAGATTCAAGCACAAGGGTGCAATTACTTCTCATGTTTGATTGAAATTTGGGCCATATAGTGAAATTTTAAGAGTGGCACTAAGTGCCCATAGCAAGATTTATCTCTGCTCCCCTTTCTCCAAACTGCTTAGGAGCCTAAAACACCTTGACAGGACTTATATAAGAAACATTGCTGGCCAATGCTACTTTTCTCCCATGCAGTCTTTGACTCTGTCCTTACAGGTGGGAAACAACGTGAGCTAATTGTGTAAGCTAACTTGGGAAAGGTGGACACTACATGGATGTACAAGAGTAATGACACAATTAAATTTCGAGGCTACTAATTACAAATTTTGCCCTCATCAAAATGTCTTGGGAAAAGAAATCCAAGTTAAAATACTAGAATCACTCTCATTGAGATGTTATAGAAATGTTATAGAACCTTGTACACTGAAGTTTCTCTATTGAAGTATAGTGACCTTATTTTTTAATATTTTATATTTTTGGTGGTCCTAAAGATACTATTTAACTTAAACTCTTGGACTGATTTTGAGTAATGTACTCATCTTTATTTATTTTTTTTTAATGAGTTGTGCAGCTATGAATTCTCTTATTTCAAATTTAAAGAAAATAGATTATTTTCAGATTTTCTCCATCATACAGATGAACTATATAAATAAACTTTACCTCAAGAATCTCAGTCCTTCAGAGATTGAAAGTTGTCCTCTTATTAGTTATAACTAGTATTTGTCACAGGAGAAGATAGTTCATGTATATTCTAGTCATTTTGCGTATTATATGAACAGCATTCTTAAGTGAAGTTACTATTTTACATATGAGAACATTGAAGGTTTGCCCATAGTCACATGGATAGTAAATATTGGACTAGAAAGAGACACTGGGCATGACTGACTCATCATTTCATTTTTTTCAATATGAACCTGAGCAATGGTTACACTTGTTTCTTCTCTTTAATTCTCCTCTCCTCTTTACCTCTCCTCTCTCCTATCTTCCTCCTTTTCTCAAATTCCAGATGACAGCCTTTTAAACCTCCTGAACTATATCTTTAGAAAGTTTGTACTTTAAATGGTTATTTACATTGTTCACATCAGCCTTACTTCTCCTTGGGTTACCTTAGTTGGTCTGAGAGCAAGCCGGTCAAACAGGTCTGGTCTAGAAATCTGTGTGTGGAATTGCCATCTGCATGGATGATAGGCTTTAGTATTTCCTCTATTTAAATCATTCCTTATTTTTCAATAAGATGAGTGTATCTCTACTTTCATTCTTAACCCATTGCTAATCTATATCCCTGACCCTTGATCTCTTTCTCTTTTGATATGTACTAGACCCTAGGCTTCTCAAATTGTACAGTCCCTGGCACTGAACAAAATAAACTGGTGACAGTGGTTTGCACTGGAGAGGGAAACTGGCCAGAAAGAGAATTTTCGTTGTTTTCCCCTTTTTGCCTTTGTAATTTTAAACCAGATGAATGTATAAGCTTTTACAAAATTTGAAATTTAATTCTTCAACATTACTTTAAATACCTTTAAACTTCTCAAACACAATAAAGTGCTGTATTTCCCAACTCAACCAAAATAAGAGCATGTGGCCTCTAGTGTCTATGTATTATCGTATTTCAAATGTAAAATTAGAATAGTAAGGAATTTCAGTAGTAGGAGCCTGTTAGTGATTTTATTTTATTTTTTTATGTGCACATGACAAAGTTGTAAAAGAGTGTTGTGATCACTCACACTTTCATCACAGGGGTAAAATGTGAACTCTGTTTTGTCCTTATTGGAATATTTCATGGGAAACCTCATGAGGGGAGTAGTATCTGTCTTTGAGATTAACTATCAATATAAACAATTGCAGTTGCAAAGTAAGTGATAGTTACTTAATAAATAATGTTTGTTAGTTGAATATATGCAAATGGTGTTTGTATTTTCCCCTTCAGGCCACATTTGAATTTTAATTTGCATTTGTAAAAGCTGACACCCACAGTCAGACTTCTTTTAAGAAAGGCAAACCGCTTTGATGGATCTATTGTATCTAAATCTCTCTTTCTCTTTACCTGACAATATAAAACCCTTTCCCATATCTATTCTCACAGGAGAGCTAAGAGAGGCCCATGGAAGTGCCTCTGATTGTCATATGTATGTAAGGAGGCTCAAAAATAATAACCAGCTGGAGCAATGAATTCAGGACTGTTAGTTACAGCTAATTGACTCCCATCTACAGTCCTTCAGCCTGGTCAAAGGCCTTTTCCATGTCATCTTCAGATTTTACTATTTTTCTATTATTCATGGACTTTAAGTGGTTGATTAGAAAGTAGAATATTAAATTGTATAAACAACTTTCACATCCTAGCAGAGGCATTCTCGTAATGAAAATCATATGACCAAGTCATCTATACCAGTGATTTCTAGGAGATGGAGAAGACTGTGAAGTAAATTTAAGAAGCATCAGCTACTTATTATACTTATTTAATTTTAGTCATGATACTTAATGCTTTGAAATTTCAAGTGACATCTAATAACTTTAAAGAAGGACATACAATTTTCATTTTTTAACAAATGCAACACAAGATATGCAGCTCTTGGGGTACATTTCAGTGAAATATTTTTCCTTTGATGGATTGTGTCTGTTGCAATGGGCTCACTGAATTTTAGACGAGAAGTGTACCAGAAGGGGAGTATGATTTAAAAGAGAATATGTTATTTAATAGATATTTTACAAAGAGTATTTCTTTTAATATCCATAACAGTCCTAAAAGGAAGGTATAAGTATTGACATTATACAAACAGGAAAGCCAGTGCAAAAATTTGAGTCACCTTCCCCTACCTGGGCCCTATCCCTAGGCAATGAATTCAGATCTGCCTGTGCCCGAGTCCACACACTTCCCACTTTCCACTGCCGTTGGTACATTAGTCCAGTCCAGTAAGTAGGAAAAGGCAGTGGAGACCTTTACCTTTCCTCCTAGGCTATTTAGGTCCTGAAGAAGGTTTTCTGTTTTTGTTGGATACTAAACACTTTATCTCACAGATCTGAGTTATGAATGCAGATGTCTTATTATCACCATGAAATTATAGACAGTTTCAGAGCAAAATCAATATTTCTCCTTCGTATCTTTAGAATAGCTAGAACTGAGATGATTAATGAACAGCCTTGAAATATAGATGGAGAAGGATTTCAGGGAATATGGGTGGAAGAGAAGAGGGAATCAATAATAAATTGGCTAGGTAAAAGACCACACAATTATAAAACAAAAATTCATGCATATTCTTTTTATCATCCATCCAAGCACATTTATAGTTGTATAAATTGATTCTCTTCCCTTATGTCTATTTTGTTACTTATGCAAATCAGTAAATGCCAGTCCAGAAACAAATTTGCACAGTGGATTCAGCCTAAGTAACATGAGGTTCATTGATATCAGGGAAGGTCAAATCTGATTATTACAAGTCACAGGTTACCTGTTATGCCAAATGTCACCAGGGTTACTGAACAGTCTTTTGTTCATTCACTGAGGATAGTGTTCCAGCCTATCTTCACGGCTCAGACATTCCCTTTGACTGACTGAAAGGTCCAGGGTCCAGGTTAAACCCTCATCCCCTCTCATCCATTCCTTCCCCTGGCACCTTAAACTTCTATGTATCAAATGCCTTGCCTTACAATTCTTCGACCACACCATACCTCCTTACACTTCTGTGGTTTTGCACACCATTTCCTCTGTTTTCCCCCATCTCACCCAGCTTTTAAATTCTTTCTCATTCATTGAGACTCACCTCAAATAAATCCTCTCTGTTGAACGTTCCTCTTCTACAACCCTAGGCAAAATTAGTCAAGTCCTGGATGTTATATATAAAGTGGTAACAATATTAATTTTGATGTCAAATAGATTTTGATTTACATTTTTGATACCTAACTTACTATTTTGAGTATTGTTTGATTTCCAGTTCTCTTTTTGTTATTTGTAAAATGAGAATTATAACAACTACTGTTAGGTTGATGGTTAATTAGATACTAAAATGTATGATGATACCTCTCTCTATTGTATTCCCATAAATTTGTTTATCCCTCTGCTGTATACTTAGTGTTACAATCATGCGAAAATGTTCTCCATTAACTCCCATTGCCACAGGAAAGGACATAGGACTCTAGACATTTTGTAGCCAAAAGCAAAGCCAAGTCTTGGCACACAGTGACTGCTGGATAAATGGTTACTCAAATAACTAAACCGAACTTTTGAAATGATAGTGTTGCATTTCAATACATGCAGTTTCTTACCAGCTTGTTAAGTAACCACTTTCCAAGGTTCATAACTTTACTCCCAAAGTAATTATGTTTGTATTTTCCCCTTCAGGCCACATTTGAATTTTAATTTGCATTTGTAAAAGCTGTGAACTGTAAAAACATTTGAACTGGCTTGATTCTTGATAATCAACTGTTATAGGAACAGGTGGTGTGAATTAATTCAAATTTTTAAATTTAAGCTTTAAAATTAAAATTCAGAAAACATGTTCTGAGCTCTCTGTTTAAAAATTTAAAACAAGGTTTTGTGAAACTCTTATCACATTAAACAAAAAATAAGAGCATGATTAAAAAGAAACCAGTAGCAGCAATTCTTGGCATAGAAAGGGAAAAATTATCTATTTCCACTAATTGAATATAATTTTGTTTCTTCTCATGTTTCACTCTAGAGGTGTTTCATTCTAGCTTTCTTCTACCAAGGTCTTAATTTGAAGCAACAAGAACATAATCTTTTAAGAATTAAATTTAAAATATTCTATAGATTTCCACCCAATTTTTTTTTTTTACTTTTAAGATATATATCATTTAACATAATATCGTATATTAAAAATCTGGGGTTATCTAATGCATTAATAATAGCATGATTTTTAAAAACTTGCTTTACCAAAGGGTTCTTCAATTTATCCAAAAGATTTCTTTAGTTAGCAAATTCCCTGAATGCATTCATGTTAAAAAATGTATATATCAATTTTCAGGAAATATCTATGGTTTAAATGAAGAGTTACAAAAAATATCACCAATAATACCAATTCAGTTTTAAAATGCTATGATGGGTAGACTAATGCAAAAGTTTTAAAATTATAAGCGTATTACTTCAGGAACATATGGTATATTATTTGTATTTATCTACAGCAAATCCATATCAACTAGGAAAAAAAGCATTTATACTTCATGATAATAGAAGATATGAAAATTTTACAAAAGTAAACCTTATTAAGAGACATTGAGCTCCAGCCATAGAATTAAGTGCTAGTGTTGGGTATTTTTCTACTGATCCCTTAGAAAGTATAAATGTGCACCTGTAACCCCAGAAAATTCATTACATGGGTAAGATTTTATCTAGAGAACTTTTCTTTTCAAAATGAACCATTTCTCTTCTTGGATTTAAAAAGCCCACCTCCCCTATCCCCATACATATCCATATAATTTGAAGAAGTGTCATATTAAAAGTTTCTAGGAATATTCTGACCCTGGGTCTACAAAGTTTAAGAACGAACACTAAAAGATACTATAATTCTATTACAACATAGATATACTGAAGGCATGACCTCAATTTTGAAAGTACGAATTAGAATTAAGCAACCAGTTATTGATGTTGTCATTTGTCTAGGTATGTATATATAGACCCATTGGAAAGGTTTCTAAAAGGCAACAATTTTTGATTGGAAATTTTTGATAGAAAATATTTCATTATTTGACTTCCATTGAATTTAAGTCTCTTGAGGGCACATAAGCTCCTTGGTCACAATATATTGTTTCTCTATGGGATTTATGTTCTTTATATACTTTACCTTTATATATACATACATACCCTGGGGTATGATTTGGTTATATGACACATTAATACAAAATGTGCATGTTTGATTCTTTTAGGCTTTCACTTTGATTTAAGGCACTTTAACCCCCAAATCTTCTGTTGTTTTTATTCTTTTTTACATTTCCTCCCTTATCAGACTTTTTTTTTTACTTTAGGATTATTATTTGAATGTAGCCAAAATACGATGAGAGTATCTGCAAATCGAAACACAAGAATTTACTTTTAGTGGAGAATGTAGCCTTTGGCAATATTTTAAACACTGACTACTTAAACAATGCATGGGCTAATAGTGAAGTTTTGCATGTGTTATGATTTAATCTTCTCAGATTTTGAAGGGCAAACAAATGTCCTTTACTTTTAAAGTTTAACATTTTCCTCATATTTAGACTTGGAAAAAATAATCTGTTCACTGCTCAGTTTCACCATTTTTAAGTTAAGATCCAAAATCACAGATTGGCATAAATTTAAGTATAAATCTACTTTTCTCAGACATCGCAGCCTGGTAACTAATCAAGTCACATAGATGGTCCATATTTTACTGAACTTGTCAAATTATACAATAGTTTAACCCAAATAAGGTCCTTTACTAGAATAATAGCTTTTCTCAAAATGTTTCTTAAATCCTCTTACAAATAGACAGCTACCCTGCTACTTACTGTCTCTTTTCTCTTCTAATGGTTGCCTCACCCTCACTTTTTAGTCAAAACCCCCAAGCCTGCTGCTGAAATATGGATTATCTTTAAGGAAACAAAGTTTTGCTGTGTACAATACCAAAAAGGGTTGGAGGTGGAGGGAAATGCTTTATTTCCCATTTTTGATACTTTCTAACAGAGAGCTATATTAGTTCAGTTTGCATCCTACTGTCCTAAGGAATTTTGCAAGGAATAGCTCTGTTAGCATTTATAGCTTGTATATTCAGCATATCTTACCTTCCACCTCTCACCTAAGATTTAAAAACAAGGAAAGCTAAGCAAGGAAATAAATCTGAATGAAACACAGGAAAGACAGAAGGTAGTACTCAGAATCTACATCCCCCTCCACCTCTTTTAAGTCGTCACTATCTAGCCCTGCTACAACCTATGGGATGTCCTTTTTCTATGCAGGTGATGGCCACATTGTCTTGACTACAGTTTCAATGGCTTTCTGAATTATGCCAGTATCACTCGGGAGGAATCGTGGTTTGAACCGTGTCCCTCAAAAAGGTATGTTGAAGTCTTAACCCCCGTACTTGTGAATGAGACCTTATTTGGAAATAGGGTCCTTGCAGAGAGAATCAAGCTAGAAGGGGATCATTGGAGTGGGCCCTTAATCCAATATGACTGGTGTCTTTAAAAGAAGAAGGTCATATGAATACGGTGACAGAGATTGGAGTTGTGCTACCACAAACCTGGAACTACCTGGGGCTACCAGAAGCTGGAAGGGACAAGGAAGGATTCTCCTATAGAGAATTCAGAGGAAGCATGGCACTACCAGCACCTTGATTTTGAACTCCTAACCTCAGAACTGTGAGAGAATAAATTTCTGTCGTTTTAAGCCACCCAGTTTGTGGCACTTTGTTACAGCAGCCCTAGGAACCTAATGTTAATTAGTTTTCTGCTCCTGCTCCCTGCACTGTGCTTCTTTCCCCTGAATCATACTACTTGTTATAAATTAACATTCAGCAAGGACTTGGACAAGTTCTCTTCTCCCTGAGCTTCAGATTCCTGACTTGTACAATATTATCAATGATGTTTCCCTCCCATAACTGTGTAGCTTAAGCAAAATAAAAAAACATGAAATATCTAACATGTATAAGAGTCATTATTTCCCTGCTTCACTATTTTCAAACATTTTCTAATTATATGTAATGTAAAATCCTCAATTTCATATTGATTAATGAAAGTCTAAGATGTTTCATGTCTTAAAATATTTAACAAAAAATGAAGAAATATTTACCAAATATTTGCCAAAAATAGCATTGAGATTGCATTAGAGTCAGAGACATTATCATGAACTCATGTTGAGTTTAATATATAAATATGTATGGAAGCAGAAACAGTTACAGATATTTATGCGTGATGGCTAATTTTATGGGTCAATTTGGCTGGGCCACTGTGCTCAGATATTTCATCAAACATTATTCTGGATGTTTCTGATACGAGAATGATTTTGGATGAGATTAATGTTTAAATCAGTGGACTTTGAGTCAAGTGGATTGCTCTCCATGATGTGGGTGGGTCTCATCCAATCAGTTGAAAGCCTAAATAGAATAAAAAGACTGTCATCCCTCAAGCAAGAAGGAATTCTGCAGCAAATGACTATTGGATGTGAACTGCAACATTAGCTCTTCTCTGAGCCTCCTACCTGCTGGGCCATCCTGTAGATTTTGTATTTGTCAGCTCACATAACC
The DNA here is from genome assembly GCF_009873245.2 of Balaenoptera musculus. Classification (NCBI taxonomy): domain Eukaryota; kingdom Metazoa; phylum Chordata; class Mammalia; order Artiodactyla; family Balaenopteridae; genus Balaenoptera; species Balaenoptera musculus. The sequence goes on along the minus strand of NC_045793.1, from coordinate 83,724,639 downwards.
ACATGAACCAGTTCTTTAAAATAAATCTCTTTCTATGGTGCACACATCCTACTGGTTCTATTTTTCTGGAGAACCATGATACAGTATGTACACAGGGGTTAGTATGTATATGTATACTACTTAGCTATATATATTGAGAAACAATGACATACAGTAACAACAAGCACATCTAATACCTTGATTTTGGTTTAAAACACTATTCTCCAATAAAAAGGTACCAGGGCTCCTTGGAGAAATAGCTGATTCTAGAACCAGGGCAGAAAAAAATAAAAGACAAACCCTGATCATCTTGTAGCTCCAAAAAGTAAGGAAATGTTAAAAAATGAAAGGATGGGGATACTTCAAAGAGACATGACTAACTTAAAAGGGTTCCCAATGGCCAAAGCTGGAACAATTTGAGCAACAAAATAAAAAACATTGTACTGGGTTATAACCTAAAGTATAAAATAAGTATACATGAGTTCATACTGATATAAATAAATGACTGAATAAATAAATAATTGAGGAAGAAGAAACAAGTGTTTCTTCCCAGAGGAATTCAAAATAATATGTGTTGATACTCCACACTACAAGAGGTAAACAGTAATTCTTGTCCCTATCCTCAGTTAAGGGTGGACTAGACTTAATGATTTATTTCCAAAGAATAGAGCATCAAAAGGGGAAATAGTGACTGTAGAGTGGAGAATCATGGAAAACACTACTTTAACCAAGTAATTAAGATTAACACCATGAATGATGTAATCTAGATAGCATGTACTTCTGATATGATATGAAGCGAAGGGCACTTCACTTCTTTTGTATTCTTTCCAAAATCTATAACCACAGTCTAATCATCATTAAACAACAGACAAACCAAGATTAGAAGACATTATGCAGAATACCTGGCCAGTATTCCTCAAGATTGTCAAGGTCATAAAAACAAAGAGAGGACTTCCCTGGTGGCTCAGTGGTTAAGAATCTGCCTGCCAATGCAGGGGACACAGGTTCGAGCCCTGTAAGATCCCACATGCTGCAGAGCAACTAAGCCCATGCACCACAACTACTGAGCCCGTGGGCCTAGAGCCCCTGCTCCGGAACAAGAGAAGCCACCTCAATGAGAAGCCCGCGTACCGCAACAAAGAGTAGCCCCTGCTCGCCACAACTAGAGAAAGCCCGCGCGCAGCAACAAAGACCCAATGCAGCCATAAATAAATAAATAAATAAATAAATAAATTTATTTAAAAAACAAAAACAAACAAACAAAAAAAAGAGAGGCAGAGAAACTGCCAAAAACCAGAGAAGCCTGGGGAGGCCTGACAACTAAATGCAATGTGCTACCTTGGATTGGATCTGGAATATAAAGAGGACATTAATGAAAAACTTGGTGGAATCCAAATAAAGTCTACAGTTCAGTTAACAGTAATATATCAATGTCAGTTTCTTAGTTCTGATAAATGTACCATGGTAATCTAAAATGTTAATGGGGGAAACCAAGCAAGGGTATGTGAACTCTGTACTCTCTTTGCCAGTTTTCTGTAAATCTAAAATTATTACAAAATAGAAAGTTTATTTTTTAAAAAGTAGCACCAATTTTAAAAGTAAATAGTAGAGATGGACTTATAATTCTCTGGCCAATTCCTCTCTTCCTCTATTCCTGTTCTCCACTTTTAAACATATATAAAGGTCTATGCTAATATTTCTTACATAATTTTAGAGACGATCTTTTGTGTTCATGTAATGATAGGTGGAAGCAGAAACTTGTATAATATCTAATTTACTTTCAATCTTCTATCCCTGTAAAAGTGAGATTGCTATCACTTTTTGTTACTTTTAAAATTTTAGTTCTGTTATAAATTATATTCTTACACTTTTATTCCTTTTCCCATCAACAATAGACAATATCTCCTGAGTCCTCATTTTGTAAGATTTGCATGTTATTATCACCCACAGCCTCTCCTCCAGCTCTTCTCTAACTTCCTCTCTCTAGTCACTTGAGCATTTTCTTATATATTGTCAAGGTTGGTTATACCATATTCTGTTCCATAACAATAAGTAACCCTTCTGGTCTCTATCTACAGCTTAGTTTTAAAACTGAAAGGCAATATGAGGTATTTTTTATTCATGTTCATCTAAATAGTGTTTATCATGGAACTGTGTCATACTGTGATAACATTTTCTTTTCTATATAGTTTTATTCATACTTTCATTCCATCATTTATATCTTTCCTGTAGTTTAAGGTGACTTTCTTTTTTTGTAGCTTTTATCACATTTTTTCTTCTTTAAAATTCTCAAAATAACAAACCTATGAAATCTTTTTTTTCCTCATGAAATAATTCCCTTCTCTAATCTTCTATTCTCCTTCTCCAATGTGGGCTGATTACTGTATAAAACATTCTGGTCCATATCTATATGACTCTTGAGGATTGAATTATTTATTTTCTAAATTCCATATGTCCATTTCCATTTTTTGGTGTTAGTTTGCTCATTTACTCCTTTTTACTAGAACTCACACTTAAGGAACTGCCTAAAAAAGGGTATGTGGAAAGTAATCTTTTGATAGCTTAATTGTGTTGCAGTGACTTTATTCTGTCCACCATTCTCTCCATATGGTCCAGGATGAAGATTGATCGACTTTGAAGGCATGTACCACTTTCTTCCAGGATTCAATTTTGTTGTTAAGAAGTCTGATGCTAGTTTGAGTATTATTTCTCTATCGTTTAAGCAGTTTGGCCTTATAGGAACTCCTTTTTGTCCTTGCCATACTGAGCTTTTACAATACTTTTCTAAATGTGTATCTTTTTCATATACTCTGCTAAGCACTCAATTAGCCCATTTAATCTGTAGATTTATACTGACATCTTTCAGAAGTGTCTATTAATTTATTTTTAATCCTTTTCCTTGTATTTTCTCTCTTCATGCTTTCTAGAGATTTTTACTAGTTTGACGTTCAGTCCCCAGGATTGATCTTCTATGTCTTTTATCTTTTTTATCTTCTTGAGAAATTTCTTTGACTTTATCTTTTAAACTTCTTAATTAATTATTTTAGGGGCAATAAATTGTTAATTGCTAAGAGATCTTTTTTGTTCTCTGATTACTTCTTTGTCATAGAATCTTATTCTTATATCATGGAAGCAATATATTCTTTACAAAAATCTAAGGCCCCTATTAAATTTTTTTTTTTTGATGATTCTTTTTTTTTTTTTTTTTAAGCATCTTTATTGAAGTATAATTGCCTTACAATGGTGTGTTAGCTTCTGCTTTATAACAAAGTGAATCAGTTATACACATACAATATGTTCCCATATCTCTTCCCTCTTGCATCTCCCTCCCTCCCACCCTCCCCATCCCACCCCTCTAGGTGGTCACAAAGCACTGAGCTGATCTCCCTGTGCTATGTGGCTGCTTCCCACTAGCTATCTATTTTACATTTGGTAGTGTATATATGTCCATGACACTCTCTTACCCTGTCACATCTCACCCTTCCCCCTCCCCATATCCTCAAGTCGATTCTCTAGTAGGTCTGTGTCTTTATTCCCGTCTTGCCACTAGGTTCTTCATGGCCTTTTTTTTTTTTTTTTTCCTTAGATTCCGTATATATGTGTTAGCATACTGTATTTGTTTTTCTCTTTCTGACTTACTTCACTCTGTATGACAGACTCTAACTCCATCCACCTCATTACAAATACCTCCATTTCATTTCTTTTTATGGCTGAGTAATATTCCATTGTATATATGTGCCACATCTTCTTTATCCATTCATCTGTTGATGTACATTTAGGTTGCTTCCATGTCCTGGCTATTGTAAATAGAGCTGCAATGAACATTTTGGTACATGACTCTTTTTGAACTATGGTTTTCTCAGGGTATATGCCCAGTAGTGGGATTGCTGGGTCGTATGGTAGTTCTATTTGTAGTTTTTTAAGGAACCTCCAGACTGTTCTCCATAGTGGCTGTATCAATTTACATTCCCACCAACAGTGCAAGAGTGTTCCCTTTCCTCCACACCCTCTCCAGCATTTATTGTTTCTAGATTTTTTGATGATGGCCATTCTGACCGGTGTGAGATGATATCTCATTGTAGTTTTGATTTGCATTTCTCTAATGATTAATGATGTTGAGCATTCTTTCACGTGTCTGTTGGCAATCTGTATATCTTCTTTGGAGAAATGTCTGTTTAGGTCTTCTGCCCATTTTTGGATTGGGCCCTATTAAATTTTTGAATGTTTTATTCTCTTTTGTAAATTAGCCATTTCCTTAGGGTCATTTATTCATCTGTTCACTTTGGCTTTTTTACATTTCATACTTTTCTAAACTTTCCTGTCAACTCTAGTTATCCATTTATGTGGATTCATGACTATGAGTTTTTCTGATGTGTGAGGTATTTGCTGATTTCCAGACTGTTTAGAATAAGGTCAGAATGTTGAATTGCTACGTATTTGGATCCTTAAACCAGAATATAGATGGTCTTATTAAAGGGCGGCAACTTCCGCACATGTTAACAACCTTTAAAAGGTTAATTTTTGATCTCAGAGTTAAAAAGCTGGCTGTCAAGTGTTCTATATTTAGTTGTGAGAAATGGAGTACATTAACTATTCCATCTACCTACTGTAAATTAATCTTCACCTTTTATGGTAACTGAGACTTCTGGTTCTGAACTGTCCTGTAAGTTTGTAGCATATATTGACTCTCTCCTCACCCCTGTTGCTTTTTCCTCATATTCTCTAGGCCACAGATTTTTCTATCCTTTTGCAGTAGTACCACTTTACCATCTGCTTTCTGTCATCTAGAAATGTGTCAAAAGCTCATGGATAACCCCATTCTGCTCGCTTTGTTGTTGCAAATCACTTTAATGTAAAGTTAAGTGGGGAATGATATAAATACAAATGTTCCATCTACCATTTTGAACAAAGCTTCCCCTCTCCCAATCTTCTTTCTATTTGGAATTACTGTTCCTCCATCTCATCTCAACATTGGTAAAAATTCTGTTTTGCACTGGGAAGATTTACTGACTACGGAAAACAGAATGCCAATAAAATTGCTTTCAGTAGGCCTTGCTTATTAGATGTTGGCTGTTCTAAGAGTTTACTACATAAAAGAAACTAGACAATTATAAAAATGAGGTACATTATATGTGATATAGAGAAGACTATCTTCTCTCTTAACTCTTGGCCCCAGCTCCTCACCTACTGAATTAAAAAAAAATGTATCTCTGAGCTCTCTGCTAAATTTGATATATTTCAATTTTTATACATAAACCCTCTGTTAGAAATATTTTTCATAATTTTAAATAACATCTCAATACTATAACCAAACAATATTTTTCAACACTTTCAAGGCATTCACAGAAATGGTTTTGATACGTGAAAGGAAATCATATCTTGGAATTTGTCCACATAAGTCTTCCTATCTAAGTCCACATGTGAACTTAAATGGGGCTTCATTATACACTATGCCTTCTAATTTAATAACTTAATATATAATTAATAAATAAATAAGAATATATGTACTAAACACATTCATGTAAGATTTTTCATGCATTCTCTAGTCTTGAAGACTATGTAGGTCTCTACATCTCCTTATAAGGATATTTTTCTTTATCACTAGACAGTATAAGTATTTTCTCATGTGGAGTGGGGCCATGACTTCAATGACATTTTAATGGATTTTAAGTGGATCTTGACCCTGACCTTATCTTATTTGTATGTGACTTTCTGTAAACCATTAGACCTATGTCCTTTATTCAGTTAAATTATGTGAAGCAAAGCTGGTACATGTAATTCACTTCTTTTGTTCTGTGAAAAACAATATTTGTAAATGACTTTTACTCATATGGTGAATTAGTGATAAAATTAGATAGTTATTTTCAATTATGGCATAAAAGACTATTGGGGAGCGAATTTTGGATCAGTGCATTTGAGCTGAACATTCCATTTGATGTCATTTCCAATGTCAGGAATGGCCTCTGTCTAATGTATGGCCATTTCAGTGAGGGCTATGCCACCTTGTCTTTCTCAGCTTGGGGTATTTAAAGAGTTTCTTTATGTGACTGCCTGGTATCTTTGAACTATTTATTGTAAAAACCTGGCCATCTTTATATTTTTATGTAAAGTTAAAACAGAGTGTTTATAATTATTGTATTTTGGTTGTGATAATTAATATAAGTTTATACAAAATTATCAATAGACACTTTTCTTAATCCAGAAGATTTCTTTAATTTTTCCTCTGGGGAGAAATCATGTATTATCATCTTAAAACCAGTTTTACACTTGATTGAACTAAAATTTGGTCAAAGCACCTTTTATTCCTAAATTGTCTGTAATATTTAGAATCCTAGAATTAGAAGGAATCTTTGAGATCATGTTGTCTAATCCATTCTTTATACTTATGGAAACTGAAGCTTGAGGTGACTGGTGAATTGTTAATATACTAAAACCAGTATTCAGCAAAGCCTCAGGTCAGATAGAACCATTATGTGTTGGTTACCAGTCCACAGCTCTTTCCATTGCCACTTTGTGTCCACCACACTCCCATACCTCAGTAAATCAGATATTCATTCCTCATTGGCCCAAAGAACTGACATAAATGAGTAAGTATGTCAAAAGCTCTTTGTCATTTATCATTGTACAGGAATTCACAGAGTCCTGGTATCATAGAATAAGAAAGATCTTAGAGGTCATCCAACATTATATTACATTACATTATACTACTTTATATTACATTCTATTCTATTCTATTCTATTATAGTGTGTGTTATATGTAATATTACATAGGCTTAATATATTATTTTTGTATTAATTTTATATCCTATGTATACATTTAAATCTTGATTTTTTATTCAATTAAAACTACTTATTCAGTACGTACTATGTAAAAGATATAATGCTTAGCACTTTGCATATATTATCTAATTTAATTTTCACAATCACCTTGAGAAGTTTCATTATCGCCAATTACAGACAGACAAGCAATGTTGAAGAGACAGTCTTTGAGAGAGTGAACATCTCACTTCATATCTCACAGAGCAGGAAATCAAAGTCAAGTCTACCTTTCTCCATGGTCTGTATTGTTAACCACACTTTTCTTTGGCACTTCACACTATGTTCTGCAAAACTGTCAATCTTGTTCTCACTTTAGGGTATTCAATGTAATGGGTCCCTCTGCCTGGGAATGCTTTCTCCTGCATCCTTGCATCGTTCCCAACTTCCAGTCATTGAGATATCTGTTCAAATGTCAGCTCTTCAGAAAATTGTTTCTTGTTCATTTGTTTATGTTTATTTATCATATTTTAGTTATTCATTTTTAGGGTTAGGGTTAAGGTTGTGGTTAGGGTTATTTACTTTATATTCTTATTTATTTTGATTAAATTTTCCATAACTTCTTTTTATCTATATTTCTTTCTTCCTTTCTTCCTTCCTTTGTTCCTTTAGTTCTTTCTCTCTCTCTCTTTCTTTCTTTCTTTCTTCTTTCTATTGTCCTTTTTAGACATTCACTAAAATGTAAATTCATGAAAGCAATACATTTGTCTCCTTTACAACTATAACTTAGTCCAATGCCTGGCATGGAGTAGCTCTCAAAGATTATGACTTGAATGAATAAATGAACTTATATGATTTACAGACTCTTAGCATTTTTTGTTATTATAATCTCATCATAAGAGTTAATGATATTTTTAACAAAATAATTTATTTTCAGATACAGTATATAACCTAGGAGATGCATTATAATTTACTTATTCTCTACTTTTAATTTTTTAGATTTTTAGTTTGCTATATATATATATATATATATATTTTTTTTTTTTTTTTTTTTTTTTTTTTTTGCTCTAGATTAAAGTTTTTCAACCTTGCCACTATTGACACTTTGGCCTAAATATTTCTTTGTTGGGTATAAAGGTGGGATGCTGCCTCTTGCACTTTAGAATGTATAGCTGCATCCTTGGTCTTTACTCATTAGTAACTAGTAGCTTCTCCATCCGCAAGTTGTGAATACAACAATGTATCCAGATATGGCCAAATCACCCCCAGTTGGAAACCATATCTCTAAATTATGCTGCAATAAATACCTTTAGTTATAAAGCTTCTTTCCATATGTAAAAGTATTTCTAAGGGTCAACATCTCAGATATGTTTTGTAGATGGAAAAGTAGAGGCTTAGAGAGTAAAACATCTTGCCAAAGGTTACAGTTATGAAGTGGCAAAGTTGGAACTTCATCCCCAGTCAGCATGAGTTCAGGACTTTGTGTTTAACCACCATGTTTCAGGACTCCTAAATGAAGGCCCCATGAAGTCTGATCCCAGACTACAGTATCTTGCATTTCAATACTTTCCTTCACCGTACTTCTACTCCTTTTTCCCAGATTATCTTGCTCTTCCATCCTGGTTTCTGGTAATCTATTTTCCTATTTTGTTCTTGGAGATTCCTATTCTCCCTGTCTCTTCCCTTTCACTCACCTCTCCCTTTGTTTTGGTCAGGTTCCAAAGAAGCAGACCCTGAGCCAAGGACGTATGCATAAGTGATTTATGAAGGAAATGACCACAAGCGTTACTGGTTAATGACCACAAGGGATAAGGAGTTGGAGGAATCAGGAGAGAGAAGGGAAGGAAGCCAAGTAACAGTGCAGATGCAATCTCAGGCATAAGTCCTGCAGAAGGTAACTTACGCCTGATTCTGCAGGGAGCTCTGGAGTTATATATTATGCCTTAGAGGTGCCCCATCTGGAGGCAAGAGAGCTGGTTTTCATAATATCTGTCAGTCTTTTGTCATTGTTAAGGGGTAGAAGATAGGTTGTTTAATACATACCAAAGCATTTATACCCCACCACTTCCACATAGAAAAAGTGAAAAGGATCCAAATGGGTCTGTGAAGAGCCCCCACACTGTCCACTACATACTTCTCAGGTATTGAGTCAGCTCTATCCTAAAATTCACCATCTGCTTACTGTTTTCTGTTGCTGTGACCATTCTACTAGGTCCTGGCTAATAAACCAGGAACACTTAATGCTAGATGTGAGCAATGGTTCTGAGACCATGAGTTCTAGTATAGCCTCCTTGGGAATCTTTGGTCTTTATCACAAAAGAAAAAAAAAAATTAAGTTTGTTCATGTGTGTGGAAATTCATTGACACTTTGATAAGAGATCCCTGGACCAAATGTGGCCTCTTGGGGACTCCCATTTCAAGGCTTTGTCTTAGGTAGAACTGGAATTTTTGGCCTGAGGAAAATGGCAATTACCTTACTTAGGGACAGCTGGTACCTTCATGGGGAGCTAAATTTAACTTTACAGATAGAAATTAGTCATCTTGTGATTCATAAATATGAACTAATTGTTATAAGGAGTATACCAGGGGCAGGCAGGAAGGCCATAGCAAAGACAATTACAGTCTTATTTCAGTGCCATAAAGAAATTGTCACATGAGCCTTGACACAAATTCTTACTAACTGAGGATCATGCAACTATTGCCCAATAGAGTTAAACAGAATGATTGTACTTGGTCTTAACTGCCCAGTTTCTGTCATAAAAATTAGGCACTGAATAACACCATGATACATAATGGAGTGAGAAAATGTTGAATTTCTTCATATCAGAGACTGTGAAAACAATCCTAAAATAAATATCAAGCTATCAAAACCCCAATGCAAAATACATATCAATTTGCATATCATATCACTTGCAAGAAAAATTTATACAATTGATATCCTATAAGTGTCATTTATGACATATTTCTTTCATACTCTCTGCTCTGTTGTTTGGTCACCTTCCTTGTCTCCCTTCTCTTTCCTCTCCTTTACTTCCCTCACCAATTTAGTATTTATTTCCTAAGAAACAAGTTTACATAAACCTTAGTTAACTCTTTGCCAACAGAGATTTCTCACTTTTCAACTGCAAAGATCAAGGTATTTTTCTAATGAATCCATTCCAAAGAGGAATTCTAATGTCCACTTATTAAATGATAATTGTTTTCAATGTGTTTCAAATATATTGATGATATTTGAGAAAGTTATTGTAAGCAGAAGACTTCTTAATATTGTAGTGCTGACAAAAAAGTAAGTTTGTAAAATCAGATTGTGATTTAAGAGCCCTGATTCTGAATAAAAGGCTCAATTTTCTCTTCTATATCCAGGAAACACTGGTTGATCCATGGCTCTTGCCAGCTCTCTCATAGCTGCTTCAGACAGCCTATTGCAGAAATTCTGGCTGAGTCATGTCTCTGTCTCTCATGTCTCAGCTACTCAGTAATGAGCCATCTCTAGGGACATTCCTGAGACGTGCCAGAGATGTATTTCTAGTCTCCACCTATTTCTCTGTTATGCCCCAGGCCATGTCCACATTGGTGGAATTTCCAGTGCAATGCCCACTCCGGAGGATAAAGGGAAAGTTTGCAGAATTGCTACTGAATATTACTCAATAAATCAAGAAGCAATGAATGGAATGGAATGCAAAATTCTTGGCTGTTAGCCCTAGATGGAACCACTTCCTTCTTATAAGCAAATAGTGGTTAACAGGTTGGCTTGGAGGGCTGTGGGAGTAGGATAGTTTCTAAGTAGTTAATTTTACTCTGAAGATATGGAAAATACCTTTTTCAAAGGGAGGAACTAAGCTATTTCTTTTTTTTTTTCCCCCTCAGAGTAATAAGTATTTACCCAGGTAATATAGTCAGTGAACAAATGTTTGCTGATTTTAATTGTTAAACAAAATGATTCAAAAGAGTTACTAAATGAACATTTGCTGATTTAATAAATAACATTATGATTCACATATGAAATGTGTTAGGTTCTGCAAATACTACATTCTCTCCTTTCAACCAGTATTCTACTTTTGTCCCAGGAGAGCCTCCAAAAGAAAATTGCTACTGCCCATCTAGAAAGATAGCCATCTGAGAATAAAAAGTATAAAACATAATTAAAAAGATGTTGGAGACAGTGAATTGTAGAGAAAATGCAGAAATCGCTCTTCTTTTCATCCCTATTTTGTTAATAGTCATATCTGCACCAAAACCAAAGTATAGGAATGGACAAATTTTCTTTCAGACTCAAGAAATCTGCTTCATATCACTGTTTCCTGATTATCTTTTTCAAGATGCCCTACTGCTGTTAACTTTTAAAATATTTCTTCAATTTAAGCACTCCCTTTGGTCTCCCGACCCCATCTCCCCGCAAATGTTCCAGTGTTATTAGAACTCCTCCCTCCTGAACCTCTCCCTCTAGCCAGTGTGTTCATGTTCATGTACTCATGCACCACACCCGTTTCCCACATATGGCAGATATCACTGTTGGATCAACAATATTTCCTGCAGAGATCTCATTCTGAGACCTCTATCTGGGTAACTGTGATTTACAGATAAAATCTACTTGATGCAGTAACTGTAGTCATTCATCCTTTTAAGTCCATGCTTCAAAATACGACCAAGTTTTTGTGGTTTTTTTTAAATAAATGTGAGTATTCCACTTCCCTGTTTAAATCCCGCACGGCACACAATTTCCCAGAATATAAAATATAAACTCTTTGGCATGGTAAAAGGGCTTTCCAAGGTGACCTTAACCAGCCTTTTCCTCTGCCTGTCACATACAGGTTCCAAGCTCAGAGTGCTCTAAATCACTCTTTGTTATCAACATGTGGTCCCTTTCAAGTCTCTAATGCCTTCGCATTTGCTCTTCCCTTTAGCTGGCATAACTTCCTCTCTTGTATTACCACTTCTTCTCAGTTTTAGGATTTGGTTTAAATGCTATCGTATCTGTGAAGTCGTCCCTCAATCTCCCAGACAGAGATAATTATTCACTCACTCTGCTCTTCAGAAGCTAACAAAAACACTGAGTGTCTAAAGTGTGTTAGGTTGCTGTACTAAGGATAAGACATTGTTGCTGTCCTTTGAAAGATCATGGGCTACTGGAGCTATGAAGGTATTTCAATTATAACTTTTGTTTTTGCTCTATGTTTTTATTATTTTTGGATAGTCCTCCCTGAACTCTGAGCTCTTTGAAGAACTGTTTGTCAACACTGATTGTGAAGTTTAGGCAGAAGTCGCTGGAAGCCATAAGCACACTGGTGTCAAGAGAGAGGCAGAATGTACGTGTAAGGAAGAGGATTACAGGACCTTTCCATAACTCAATGAGTATTGGTCAGTGCACTAATTAAAGATAAACATTTCCTGTTACACCAGCTTTCCAAATAGGCATCAGTTTTTAAAATTATTGAAATGTAGTAACAACTGAAGATCTGCCTGGGAATAAGCTGGCTATTGATTATCTTTAGAACAGAGTTAGACTAGGACTGAGAAGCATTAGGTGATTAGGAAAGTGGATTATGGATGTAATTTTAGAAGAAAGCCAAGCCATTAGAGTTACTCCCTTAATAAAGCAAATTTCCTTAGAAGGGGTAACACATTAAGCAGCATCTTAGTATGCATTTGTTTATTATCTTTTCAAAAAATGTATATTGATGATCTTCCTCTGTGTAAAAGATTGTGCTGGATAGAGTTGGCACAACAGATATAATCTTTTATTCTGAGGGCAAAAAAAAGATAATAAAGAACTAATGTGCAATAACATAAATTACAAATAATCAGTTAACTATTTCACTGTAATTTTTTGTTTGTTTTTTAATTTAATTTTTATTTTATATTGGAGTATAGTTGATTTACCATGTTGTGTTAGTTTCAGGTGTACAGCAAAGTGATTCAGTTATACATATACATATACCCATACACACTACTACATATAAAATAGATAATCAACAAGGATCTACTTTATAGCACAGAGAACTCTACTCAATATTCTGTAATAAACTATATGAGAAAAGAATATCGTAATTTTGAGACACGGGTGAAGAAAGCATAGAACGGAATAATAAAATTTAACCTTGTGGTCAGGCAACTTTTCTATGAGGAACTGATATCTAAGCCATGATATGAAGAATGGCAGGACTTAGGTGAAGAAGGGATGACAGAGTGTTCCAGGCTCAGCAAATAGCCTATGCAATTGCCCCATGGTTTAATAGTATAGAATGCATTCAAGGATATGAAGAAGGCAGATACAGTTTGGAAGCAGAAACCTAGGGTCAACATGTATTAAGATGAGTGTAGAGATGTAGAGAGTAATCAGATTTTGGTAGGTCATATTCAGAATTTTGAATTTTATTATAAAAGCAATGGGTAGACATTTTCTCTTCTCTTTAAGAGGAAGGGATTTGTTTAGAACGTTGATCTTAACAGATTTTCTGGCTAAGGAATCATAGCTTGGAGATAGATATTGCTGATGTGAGGAAGTCTAGTAAAAACGCTTGAAATATATTTGATACAGAATTGACAGGACTTGATGTTACATTGGACATAAAGTTTAAAGGAGATGGAAGTATCAAAGATGATTATCTGCTTTCTGGCTTAAGCAATTAGGTGGAAGTCCACGTTACTTTTTGCCAGTGGAACATAGGAGGGGGTCTGCTGGCCATGAGGTGATCTTGTGTTTACTTCTGGATATACTGGATGTGAGGTAGCTATAGTACATCTGGGTGGAGCTGGCAGTAGGCAAATGGTTATATTAGTGTGGAGTCAGATGACAGTTATAGGATTCAGATTTCTATTTTAGACTTTTCCACATATATTGGATAAATGAAGCCATTAGAGAAGATAATAAAGCCCAGGTAAAAATTATGGAGTGGTAAAGAAAGAAGGCTTAAGAAAGAGCCCTGAGGAACTTCAGCTTTTAAAAGTTTAATAAAGAAGGAGGTGTTAGCTATTAGACTGAAAGTATATGTGAAGTATTTTACCAACTATTAGCAAGCCAGCAATTTAAGAAGACAAAGCACTTTTACAAAGAAAATGCAAAAGACTTAATGGTTTTTTTTTTTTTTTTTTTTTTTTTTTTTTTTTTTTAATGCTATTCTTGTCTGCTTACATTCTTTTTATTTATGTATGTATGTATGGCTGTGTTGGGTCTTCGTTTCTGTGCGAGGGCTTTCTCTAGTTGTGGCAAGCGGGGGCCACTCTTCATCGCGGTGCGGGGGCCACTCTTCATCGCGGTGCGCGGGCCTCTCACCATCGCGGCCTCTCGTTGCCGAGCACAGGCTCCAGACGCGCAGGCTCAGTAGTTGTGGCTCACGGGCCGAGTTGCTCCGCGGCATGTGGGATCTTCCCAGACCAGGGCTCGAACCCGTGTCCCCTGCATTGGCAGGCAGATTCTCAACCACTGCGCCACCAGGGAAGCCCAACTTAATGGTTTTTTATTATGATTTTTTTTCTGAAGGAAGAGAAATTATTTTTCTAGCAAATTAGTCATGTGACTACTAGCATTATGTTATTAGAAAAGTCATATGACTATGACTATTAAAATTAAAAAGTTAAAAAAGTTAGCCTTGGAAAGAAATGAAGTATTTCATCCCACAGATAAAATCTGTAGGCTAAAAGTCAAACTTCTATGCTATATGTCACCATTCTCCATTGTCTAGAAAATTTAACTAATTTTGTTTTTACCAAATATTGACTTCATAAATCATCTCATTTGCCTAAACATAAGAGTTGGCTTTTAATTTTACCTCCGTATAATGAAATGACATCTTTTTCTGAGAACATAGTAATGTGGTGGTCTTAGAAGTCCCTGCTAGAACAGTAAACTGATGTTGATAAGTATGTTTAAGACTAATTTCATTTTGTACAAAAATAACATATGATGAAGCATATGCCAGAATACTGTTTTTATCTTTTGAGAATTAAATTTCCCTTTGTAAAAAAACAAGTCAAATGGCCTGGAGGCAACGTCACTATTGCCTATTAGTGCCATAGAGAAAGAGATTTGGACTAGAAAGTAAACTTTGCATTTACAAATCTCTCTAAAGCAAAACCAAATATTCTGGATTTTTGGAAGGCACTTGAAATAACTCTTGAAACAGGAGACAATTCAAGAAGAGGGCAGACAAGTACAAATGAATCTTTCCAAGAGTTAAGAGGGTTTCTGAAACATTCAAGCAACGATAAAGAATAACATTTGCTCTCAGAATCATGGCAATATTATTGTTAAACCTTTCATATAGTAGTAAGTGGTTTGAATATTTGAGAACTAGACAGTTCCAGAAAACCAATTCTCTTCTAGAAGAATTAACATTTGAGGTATACTTAGAAGAAAGAGGATTTCTATAGGCAGAGAATGACAGGAAGGCTGTACTGTCTGAGAGAAGATACGAAGGGTATGTGAAAGTGAAAATGTGTTGGAGGAAACAGCTAGTTTATGTTGTGTGCAGAGCATTGGGTGCCTAAAAGGAAGTAGTAAGAGGTTAGGGTGAAATGGAAGGACACTAGACAGCCACTGTTTGGTCTGCCTTGTATCCTTCCCTCATTCTGAGAAAAGCCATCTCCTCTCTCAATCATCTGATTCTCATCTAACTCAAAAATACATGATTCTATTTGGGGCTCCCAATTATGATATATTTATTGCCTGGCTCCCAATTCCATTGTTATCACTAGAATGGATAGGTGGCCCTTGCCAGGTTGATTGGAATTTTATTTTTAAGATGAAACGAAGGGCAGTTATGTCTTCATCTTTTCCGCAGTTTGGTCATTGTGGTTAGGCAGAATAATGACCCTACAAAGATGTCCATGGTCTAATTCACGGACCCTGGAAATATCTTCAGTTACATGGCAAAGGGGAATTAAGGTTGCAGATGGAGTAAAGGTTGCTAATATGCTGAATTTAAAATAGGGAGATTATCCTGGAGTATCCAATTGAGCTCAGTGTAATCACCAAGTCCTTAAATGTGGAAAAGGAAGGCAGAAGAGGAGGTTAGAGTAATAAATACCAGTTTATCTGGGAACCTTGAGAAACTACATGGCTTTCAAGTAATTTAGAATTTCAGTTTCTCATTCTCCCTTACATCTTGTGCTTCCTTGGGCAGATTTTCTTCCTTTGGTGTTCTTGTTAATACAGGGTTAAGGTACCATATTTCCTTGGTCCTCTGACATAAGCTTTATATCTTAAAATATTTATTAATTTGGGATGCATAGTACAGTGGACCCCTGAACAACATGGTTTTGAACTGTACCGGTCCACTTCTACACGGATTTTTTTTTTTTCACTAAATGCATACTACAGTACTACAGGTTCTAAAGTTGGTTAAATCTGAGGATGTGGAACTTCAGATAGGAAGGGCCGATTGTAAAGTTAATACTCATTTTCCACTTCAGGAGGGTGGGGGGCCCCTACCCCCCACATTGTTCAAGGGTCAAATGTGTAATCAATATCACATTTAAAATAATACATGTCATGCTCCTATTTTTCTTTGAATGCTGTTATCAAATCAATAGTGTCTACATTGATAATATCTTAGAATTGAGGAAATGTGCTAATTAATGTCTGTTTTTCATGAGGATTAAATGAGTTAGTAATGTAAAGCACTCAGAATAGTACCTAGAACATAAGTTTCACTTAACAAATGTCAGTCATTATTGTCAATAAACATCATCATGATTATGCTAGGTAGAATAGTGAAATCGTTAGGAGCACAGTTTTTGAAGCCTGAGCTCAAATCTCACTTTGCCATTTGTTGCCTGTGGGGGCTGACAAGTTATATAATTTCTCTGAGCTTTGGTTTCTTCTTATTAAAAATGGATAACTAGTGGGAAGCAGCCACATAGCACAGGGAGATCAGCTCGGTGCTTTGTGACCACCTAGCGGGGTGGGATGGGGAGGGTGGGAGGGAGGGAGATGCAAGAGGGAGGAGAAATGGGAACATATTGTATATGTATAACTGATTCACTTTGTTATAAAGCAGAAGCTAACACACCATTGTAAGGCAATTATACTTCAATAAAGATGTTTAAAAAAATGGAAATATAAGATTTACATTAAAACAGCAATGAGATTAAATAAGAGCATCTACTTTATGAGCCTATCATAGTGCCTGGAGCAAAGCAAAATCTTAGCTGAGGAAACAGCAATCTGTTCCCAATTAGCCGCCAATAATTAGAGCATTCAGCATTCTGAACATTGGGCTGTATTCACAGGACTAGCATTTGTCAGCAGGTTTTTTCAGGAAATGGAGAGATAAGAAAGAGCAGAATGTATCTGATGTTTCTGGTCTTGGCTTGCATCCTTATTCCTCTGTCCAGTATCATTGCTTTTGGATTTAAACTTGATGTCATCTCTGGGCCTAAAATGACAGATGATCACAGCCTTGCTGCTGCTGTTGTTTATGGAAAGGGATAGAAAACTGTCATGGGATATCCTAATAGTGACCTTGAATACAAGTTTTGGCAGATTCATGCAGTGACTCTTTGGCTTCTCTCTGTGTAGAGGTCTCTTAGTTTGGTGTGTGATTCCATATGTTTCCACTGTTGGCATATAATTGGCAGGAGGATGGGTGGGTGGTAAACGTGGCATGCTGAGTAGACTGGTACTGGCCTTGTAGAACTGACTGTTAAATTTTCAGTTTTGTAAATCCAGTTGTCCAAAACAGTTATTATTAAAAATTAAATTACATAAACTTACAATTAAATAATACTGAAAGCAAGGTAATAAGCATCCAAGCCCATCATTTCCTGATTATTTTACTACCTAATAGTACTATTTATGCTTTTGTGGCTATTTAAATCTATTGTCTTTGTATGGTGAAATGCCATTTAACGGTGTGCTACTGCACGTCACTCTTCAACACTGCTCATTGACAGCACTTTGGTAGTCTTAAATCAGCCATAATGTAAGTATACACTACAGAAGAGGGTCTTCTTTCCCAAGCTGTTTCTTAAACATTTACCAGGATACCACTTGAGTTAGCATAGAGTTGGGCACATTAGAGTGAAATGTTGTTAAGCAATCATCATGTGCAAGGGTTCTTTCTAGATTTCCTTGAATGCATTTGACATCAGAGTAATGGTAATTTAAAAATTCTGTGCTTGTGTTTCTTTCTTTCTCTATTTTTTTTTAAGACAAACTTGTGAGTTCAGGGTAGAGACAGGTTATGCTCCATAGGACATGAATGTTAAATATATATAGGAATTTCGATAGCCAGTGGTAAACTGGCTTGAAATTGTCTATGATGTGAGACTATTTGCACTAGAAGTCAGAGTGGTTTTGTTGTTGATTTTAAGAGGTGGTTTACCAATACCATGACTAAAATCCTTATTTTTGCCTAGAGTTCCAACAAAATGTTACCCGGTTTATCAACATGTTTAGCAATTAGGGTCATTCTTACTCAATCTTTGCACAATTTTAGTCACAGTCTATGAATGACATGAGGATAAACTCCATAAAACATTCAGAAAATACATTAAAATTGAACCTAAAAAAACCACACTACTATATATAAAATAGCTAACCAACAAGGACCTACTGTATAGCACAGGGAACTACACTCAATATTTTGTAATAACCTATAAGGGAAAAGAATCTGAAAAAATATGTATAATTGAATCAGTTTGCTGTACACCTGGAACTAACACAACATTGTAAATCAACTATACTTCAATAAAAAATTAATTAATTAAAAAAATGAACCTGATAAAAAACAGTGAAATCATTTAGTGACATAATACATGTATACAGTACAATTTTATATATGTTTTCTGTTTTTAAAATCTTATTCTCTGAATTCCTCTAGCATTTATTCCATTTGAATTCTGTCCCCTATTATGCACCTGAAAACATACTGGAATTCCTTTTGTCTTGTTAATGGTTTCAGTCAATAGATAACTTTCTTTAGTAGGAGTAAAAAGATACAGTAAAAAGCTTTTTGCTCAGTTTTCTAGATACTATTACTAAATCTACATTTTATGGAGTTTGAAATAGAATTATTTACAGTCCAATACATATGATGAAAATCAAATAAGAAAATAATTATAAAAGCAAGTGATCATAAGTTGGTTGCGAGACATTTTTTCTTGGTTGTGTTTGGCTTGGGTGATTAATGATTTATTAATTTGGGGGAATCTAAATATTCACTCATGGTTAGCCTAGAGGTGAAAACTAACTTATCCTCCTTTAATTACTACTTCATTTATAACACTGAAAATGCTAAAATAAGTTATCATAGAAATATTAAGTCCAATTAGTTTTAACTTATCTGATAATAAATATTTAATAAAAAAATGTCATTTACCAAAAAGCATGTTTGCAGGGATTTTTTTAGAGGCCTCTGTGGAGAATCTCTCTTAGAACAGCTTTAAGAGAAGAGAGAAACAGTTTGATAATACAGAAGATCATCAGAACTCTAGTATTGTATCTTTTAAAATCTCTAGTATAACCGGTGCTGTCTTTCCTATTTTGAGTATGGTGCATCATTGCCAAGAATTGCCAGAGCATGCCTGAGTCTTCTGAAACTTTATCCTCAAATTCCAGAGGGTCTATCGCATCACGGAACCCTCTTTGATTTTGCCTACTTAAGGCTCCAAATATAGTTATATTCATTCTTATTCAATTGTTGCTTTTCATATATTTCCAAGAAATGCTGTATCTCACCTAAAACACTTCAACTCATCAATAACTATTATGCATATTTAAATTAAAGTGAGTTGATTGTGTGTGTGTGTTTACGAATTGCCATGCCCAACATTGGCGACAACCCAGGAATGTAGCTCAAATTTCACTCCCTCCATGAAGCCTCTCTTCACCTCTTAAACATAAATAATTCTTCCCTCGTAAACATCTAAAATATTTTGTTACCAACACTCATGTGGCACTTATCATATACAGTTAAATAGAATATACTTTTAAGAATAGTTTTACTTTCATACCTTCTTAGTATAGTGATACCAATCACAGGGTCAGAAATTAGACTAACTGGTTTCAGTTCTCAGCTCTGCTTCTTAACTTGATGTATGACCTTCAGCAGGTTTCTAGGGCAAATTATCTGACCTCTCTGTACCACAGTTCCATCATATGTAAAATAATACTAAGTAATATTTATAATTTACTTAAAACTTTATTTTAGAGTGTTCTGAAAATTAATGAAATATATTAAAGCTCTTAGACTAGTTCTTGGGACATAAAACATGCTCAATTATTTATGAGTAGATAACAAAAATAGTAGCTATTTAAAATTGGTCACCTTTGTGTTGTACGTTCTTGTTAATGTTTATATATATTACATTTCATTTAGTCATCCCAATAAACTTATGAGAAAGCTGAAGCTTGTAGAGATTAAATTACTTGCCCAAAGGCACATCCTTAGTTAGTCAGGGAGTTGCAATTCTGACTCAGTTGGTCTCATGGTGAAACATCTGCTCTTTAGCAGCATACAGTTCCCCTTTCCAACCAGCACCAAATGACATGGGTTTCTTCTGTATAAATCTATAGATTCATATATGGCATGGGAGAAGGCTTATATAGACAACTCAAATATCACAACTACTAACACACATACCAGTGGTGCTCAAACTTTGCTGAACTTTAGAATCACTAGGGATTGGAAGTTTTTTTCTTTTTCCTTTTTTTTTTTTTTAAATCCCAGTGCCCAGGGTACTCCTAAACCGCTTAAATATGAGTCTCTGAGGGTGGGGTAAAGGCATCAATACATTTAAAACACCCTAGATGATTCCAATATGTAACCAAGGTAAAGAACCAGTGGTTTAGAACAGTGATTATAATTGGAATCAATCCGAATTTAGAGAAATGAATCCTCAAGTCTTCCAGAAGGGTCAGGGAGGGCTTCACAGAAGAGGTCATTCTTGACTTGATATTTGAAGGAGGAAAAGTTTTGCCAAGGAATCATGGGGAAAAGAAGGAGTAGGGAAGGGGAATAAATATGAATGAACAGAATGTGCAAATATACAGCAGAGGAGAAAAAGTTCATGGTAAACTGGGGCAATTGCCAGAATTCTGCACTCCTGGCTGTATTGTACTATCCCTCGAACGACCTTTTTTGTGTGATAATGTTTGCAATTCTTCATCCATCATCTTCATCTTTTATTCTAAAAACATGACTTTCTTTGTTTCTTCCCCACCCTCTCTCTGACAATGTGTATTTTGACTATCCAAACCAATTCCACTTGATCACTTTCTTACATTTTGTTTATCTTTTATCTGTAACCAGTTCTAATTAAAATGTTTACTGTAACATATTGAATTTTTGTAGCCTACTTACTTTAAAATATTGGATAATAGATTTGTTCTATTAGATTATGCACACTTCAATGTAGGGTCATTTATTTTCTTCAGTTATATATCTGTATATAGTATGTACACAGTAAATCATTTATACTTAAAACAGTGTTTGTTTACTGTGTAATTTGTTGCAAATAACCTGATTTTTTTAAGTTTTGAAAAATTTAATTATTGTTGCCTATATATCTTTTCTATATTTCATATTTCTATAAGTATTAAGTATCATTTTATTGAAAAGTACAAAAGAAATTTTAATGCCTTAAATGATATGTGTGAGTAAATATATATATATATGTATGTATGTATGTATATGAAACATGTCTATGAGGTAAAGTGCTAAGTTAAAAAATATCTGGCATTTTGAAAATGCATTAAAATTTAAGTCTATGACAAGAAGATATTCTGTTCCAATAATTCATGTATGTACCTCAAGCTGCCTTATTAATGAAAAATCAGAGATTTAAAAAAAAATGGTTACAGATGGGATAACAAGTTGGGTGTAAGAGAAATGTTTGTAAAGCCTATTGTTTTGCCTCAAACTTATGTGCAAATGACTTCCAGGAATAATTGGTCAGAATGTGATTTGAGTCAGAACTTAAAACTCCAAAGAAGACAATAATAAAAAACAAACTAAAATGCTATGAAAGTCTAAGGGCGAAAGAGTTGTTTACTACAAATTCAAAGTAGAAAATATAAATATAAAGCATTAATATATTTTCTTTTCAATGGGAATTAGTAGCAAAATGCAACATATGGCTTGTAATCACATTGTTGACAGTTTTTGGAAACTACTCACTGTTTTCCAATATGAAACCAAAAAACAGATATCATACTGTCTTCAAAATGTAGTAAGCCAACATGTGCCTGAACTACTAATGAAATCCTTCAGTGTTAACTGCCCCTGTGAGAGAAACATAATGTAAAAGTGGAATTGATAGATTAAAAAGTTAATTGACCAATGTGAACCTGGATCTTCATAATCATATGGTTGCCAGTCTCACATATTCAGAAGAAACAGCTGTTGACCTGACATTTCAGAAAACAGGAGAAATTTTATAGGCCCTTAGGAAATGCATGTGAAGTTTTGGAATCATCCTTTCGATGAAACCATTGGAGCATTTGTGAAGTAACTGCTCTGAAACAGTATTCCCTGGGACCATAGCTAATAGTTGCCAAATCCATCGTCACCCGGATATCCTGTTCTACAGAAAAAGACAAGTAAAGCAATCTATCGTGATTTTACCTCCATAACATGGTTCCCTTTACAGGTCAAAGACTAAAAAATCAGGATATGACAAATACAGTTTTTTTAAAAAAAGTTCCCATCATTGGAAAACATAATTTGTTAGGACTTCCAAAGTCAAGTCACTTTCATGAACAGTCCTCTAGAACTCTACAACTTTGTAATCACATTAAAAGATGAGTTGATTATTTTAAAAGGTGACATCATATACCTGCAAAAGCAAAGATCTGGGGATCAGGGGTGTGTGTGTGTGTGTCTGTTTATGTTTTCCCTCACAATTTTTGTGAGGGAAACCATTATATTTTTCTGAGTCTCTTTTAGCTTTTCTGCAAACTGGCCACTAGACTAGATCAGTGGTTTTCCACTTTTTTTGGGTTGTTGTTTATATGCAGTGAAAGGTTCATTTCATATAAAGTCAAACATGAAACATGAGACATTAGAATATGTCAGTTTGGAGATGTAGGAGTATAAAATCATTTTAGCTCCTTGAAAATCATGTAATGTTATTTCTGAAATTGCTCAAAAATAAGTTTGAGAAAAATAGGGTTCAACTAATGATGGTAAAAAAGGACACGTGGTATGTACTGAGGCATTTTAGTAGTCCTACAAACATGAAATTAGAATTTTATTACTTATGACATAGTTTTAACCTTTTAAAAAACTTATAAAAGATGACTTTTATTTACCAATTACTAAGTGCCCAGTGCTCTTATAAGCATTCTACAGATAATGATTAATTTTGACCTCATATCAACCTGAATTACAGATGAGGAAACCAAGGCACAGAGAGGTTAGGTTCCTTGCCTATGACCACACAAAGATTAGGTGTGGAACTGGAATTTGAACCCAGGCAGTTTGGCTCCATAATCTGTGTTTCTTACACTTTAGTGGATTATAAAATAAATCGATATCCACTGTAAACAATCAAGTTACTAAGTTATTCTGACCAGTTAACTCATTATATAGACCATGGAATAATGCAGCTTCTGCTCTCACTGTGCATCTTCCTCAACTTTCTGTAAATGTAGAATCTTATATCCTTTATTAAAAGCACCCAGTCTTGAGTATACCCATCTTCTAATGTAATACTCTGAAAGCAAGTAGATTACTCAAACACTTGCACATATGTTAATAGTTTCCAGGTTATCTTTTTTTATCTTTCAACAAAAACCCTCTTTTCAAGGTAACTCATAGGTGGACCTCAATTCACATGTAAAATTTTTACTTATTCAATGAATGTCAATGAGAAAACTTTAGTTGTCTTAGAGATATTAAAAACTGAAATCAAGGGCTAGAAAACACAGCTGCAGATAATATTCATTATTGCTCTATTTTGCTTTGATTGTACCATATATGGACCATCTCGACTGACATAGATGAGTAGTTGCAAAGATGACTTTTTTCCAGGGTTTACCTTTGCAATTTCAGGATAATCTTCTATTAAGGCTTGGTGGATGAGTGGTAGGAAATGTTGAAGTTGAAGCACTGTTATCACAAATATAAAATCAGAAAAGAAGACCTCAAAATTGACTAGAGGTAATACTCTGTAATATAATGTTATTCACTTGTTATTTAGCCATTTGCACTTTTATCCAGACATGTGAAACTACTGGGTCTTGCTAACAGGGCTTGATTCAGATACATGTCCCTGAGTAACAGACCCACTTGTACTGATGTGCATTACTGGATAGGCTCAGGACTGAATTTTGTATTAAAAAAATCAAGAAACATAGTGCTGAACTGCACTTTCTTAATTGATAACAACATTTACAAGAAGTTCAAGTATATGCACGAAGATGGCTGGAGACAGTGTAAGATCTGCATAAAATGGGTTAACCCTGAAGAATAAGTTAATGTGCTAGCCGTTCTACAGGGTTGCCATTTAACATAAAATACATTTGCTGTGGATGTTGTCTCTCATTACAACTTTAAGAGTTACAATACATTTTTCAAAATTTAAATTCTAATTAATTAGTTGTAGAGGTCCCCCAAATACCACAAGAGAACTTAAGTTTAAGTTTTGAAAACCGTTCAACTAAACAACATTGTACAGCACTTACATGATGTACAATTATGTAATTCTAAAAAATTCAAAAATATTATTGGCTACTAAATTTGTTTCTGGATTGGTTTATTATTGGCAGATATTTTGACAGATGTACTTTGCTTATTTTCTGTAAGACTTTTCTTTGTAAAGGAAACATGTAGAAAAATAAGTACCATATTTAAGTTTTGTTGCTTTCATGCTATATTATTGAATTTTTATCTAGTAAAATTTGAAACAATATGGACTTACATAACAAATTTCTATGAGGATCAAAACTCATTCTGAGTCCAAAGTGCTTACACCAATGCAAAAATGCCCTTTTTTTCATTCTTAAAAAAATGTTTGTGTTCTTGTGTATATGTGAGCACCAAGAATATCAGTGGAGCTTTGCACAGTCAAAAACTAAGAGCCTTGAGAAGGTATGAAAATCAGTAGACTGGCCAAGACTAATAGCATCTTATTTTTGGATGTGTTTATAAAGAAAGTTTTTCAATAGGTCTTTGAACATGTGTCATTTTGATCCTTTTCTTTTCCATTAAATATGTATAAATTATCAACTTGACAATTACTCCTTCAGAATGTCTTATATATCTGCTCCCTATGTTCATTCCCATTGTAATCCACAGAGTCCTGGCTATCTGTCTGCATTATTGCAAAAATATGGTCTCTGTGCTTGCAAAATTTCTGCCTGTTTTCTCTAAATTAATCACTATGAAAATGATTTTATGTTGTCAACTCTTTTAACAAAAATAATATAGAAATTCCACATTCCTCCTATGATAAATTCCAAATGGCTCAGCATGAAATTCATAACACACACACACACACACACACACACACACATACACAGAGCTTTCCAATCTAATCTATTAACATTCTTAGTGTAAACTCCCTGCTGCATATATTCCAGTCTCAATGTTTCACCTATCTTCTTCTCTTATTTAAAAATTCTTAAGTTTTGCTTAAGATTTAGAAAGATGTATTCTTCCCCATTTCATTAGAATTTTAGTATTCTTAATAGTAATGAGGGATTCTCATTTCATTGTGTTAATATAATTTTATTTTCTATTTATTTACTCTGATTTTATTTCTTCTTTTGAGGATGTGTTAATTTCACCTGAGATGTAGCTCTTGCTTCATTGATTTTGCTTCCCTGTGAGATTATTATTTTTGCAAACTTTCTGTACTTTTATTTCATGATATAGGAAATACAGTTGCCATACACAACAGTAACAGGACACTAGCCAAATGATGTGATAGAAACTGAAGCTGGTCATGTTGGTTTAAACTTATCTGAAATGACTAGCCTTGTAAATATCAGACCCAAGTGCAATTTACTCACACATGCCATATGATTTCTTAGTGATGGTCAATTACTTACTTCCCTGTAATTCATTTGTTCAACAAACATGTACTGTGTACTGTTCTAGGTGCTAATGATATAACGGTGAACAAAGAAGAGACAGCTTCCCACCTCTCCCAGAGTTTATAGTCTGGCAGAAAGGCAATAATCCAGGATAGACTAGTGAATATGTCTGGGGATAAAAAGGCATTGTAAGAGCTTACAATAGGGCATTGACCTAAGGAGGGATCTCAGGGAAATTTCCCTGATGGAATGCTCTTGCACTGAACTCAGAGTGTGAGCAGACATTAATTTGTTAAAGAAGGGAGGGAGAAGTATTCTAGCAGAGGGTACAGCATTGTGAAAGAACTTGCAGTAGAAGGAAACAGGACTGGTTCTGGGCCTGGAAGAAGAGCAGAATGGTTTAAGAAGAGAAAGTAAAGGGGAAACTGCTGGAATTTGAGGCTGGAGAAAGAGATGGAGGCCAGAGCCAGTGCTAATCTCTGGTGCTAATCTCTGGTGCTAATCTCTTGTAATGAGATTTCTTATCACTTTAAGAGCATAGGGAAGCCAAAGAGGGACTTTAAACCAGGGGAATGATATATGCAGGAAAATACTCAACACTAACTGGCGACCAAGAATATAGGATTTGTAGATTTTAAGCATTCACAATAAGAGTAAACACTTGGGAATTGTTAAAAAGCGCATTGAATGCTATGTTATTTTGTTTATATTAAACACTTAAGTTACAATGCAAAAGCACATTGTTTGTGCTGACATTTGGAGACTGTATGTATACCTAATAAAATGGCAACCCAGAGTCCTTTTATAAATAATCCATTAATTAAAATCTAGGAATGGCTCAATGTTTTTAAATTAAAACACTTGAACTGAGGAAGTGACCAAAATGTTTATGTGTTTATTTGATGTATCCATGGATTCTTAAGCAATTTTACTCCTATATTTTCCTTCTGGCTTAGGCTAGAAATGACTTGAAATTGTTACCTCCTGACAGCTGCTGACATATTTGAAATTAATGAATTCTAGGCTTAGCTCCTAGAGCAGATGTCCATGTAGTAAAGCTAACGTCCTAATTGCCACCAATTGGTTTCTTCTTTGGCTAAGTCAGTAAAAAGGCCAGGATCAAGTTGTCTAATCCCATCAGTAAGAAATGCAAAAGAACACTTAGGTCAGTTTTCCTCTTTCCTTGAGACTACAACAAACCTGCTTCCTACCCTTTATCCTTAAGTGTTTTGCCTAGTACAATTTAAATGTATTAATGATACGAATTTCTTGCTTCCCACAATAAAACCTCCTAATATTCTGCCTATCCCCACCCACAGCTTTTCTGCCTTTTTGCTTCCTAGTAAACATATTAAGAATTCCTGCTTTTGTCTCTGTAATTTCCCAGGATTCAGATTGGTAAACGGAGATGTTCACTTAAATCATGAAGAAGAAAGAGCTGGAAAAAATGAATAGCCTCCTAACCTCCAGTGGGTGGTCCTTGTGTATGGAAATAAAATGTTACCCAGAAGGGAGTGGGTTATAGTAACTGGAAGCCATCCACAATTACAATAACATAGACCTAATGGTCTCATTGATATACCAATCAAATATTGGCCAAGAAAGAAGAAAAATCCACTATAAATTCTAAAAAATGAAAATACAAAAGGTTGGAGAGGAAAATGGGAATCTGTGATCTGGAATATTCTATTTGTTTTATTTTTGAGGCTGAGTAGAATGCACATGACTGCAACAAATGTTTACTTTCAATAACCACACCTTAAAATGTGTTAGAGGGTAGGTAGTGTTGAAAGAAGTTATCAAATGTGCTACAGACTGAATATTTGTGTCTCCTCCCCACCCCAATTCATATGTTAAGTTCCAACCCCCAGTGTGATGGTGGTATTTGGAAGTCGGGGCTTTGGGTGGTTATTAGGTCATGAGATCAGAG
Organism: Balaenoptera musculus; assembly: GCF_009873245.2. NCBI lineage: Eukaryota > Metazoa > Chordata > Mammalia > Artiodactyla > Balaenopteridae > Balaenoptera > Balaenoptera musculus. The sequence continues at coordinate 83,696,995 of NC_045793.1, read as the reverse complement.
CATTCATGAATGGGATTAGTACCCTTATAAAATAGACCCCAGAGAGCTCCCTTCTCCCTTCCCATTCCACCGTGTGAACACACAGGGGGAAGATAGTTGTCTATGAATCAGGAAGTGTACTCTTACAGACATCAAATGTTCTGGTGCCTTGACGTTGGACTTCCCAGACTCTAGAACTGTTAGAAATAAATTTGTGTTGTTTGTAAGCCACCCAGTCTATGATATTTTGTTATAGCAGCCCAAATGGATTAAGACAACATGTGTTTGAAATTATCAGAAAAAAAGCATTTCTATTAGTAAGAATGGATTCTTTTTATATTATGAGAAAATACCTTTTAAAGGTGTTCTTTTCATGTTCTTATAATATGACATTATAAGATTTCTTGTTTCACAATGTAGGGAATTGAAATTCAGTAGTGTAGTAAATAAGAAGCAAATCTAGAATTAGATTCAGGGGTCTTATCTTTCAAAGACTATTTATTTCCCCCTTATCTATGGTTAAGTTTTTCCTTTTATGGTAGGTTTTTATCATATATGAAAGCCAAAATGAAACGCTTTTGAGCTATGACAAAGAAATTTTGAAGTAATGGGGATAGAAGTAAGGAGGGGGAAACCTTGTGTTGATGAGCAAAACATTTAACAGTTTGCTGTTTCACACATGGAGGAACAATCTTGAGGTCATCTCACACCTGTTTTACCAGATTCTGATATATCTGGCTTACATAAACTCCTTTATTTTCCTTTTTGTGTAAAGGGTTTTACTGCTAATTAGCTATGGGGAAACAGAATCTCAAAAGCAGAAATAATGTGGAAAATTTACAAAACTCATGAGTTTGATCCCTGATCTTTATCTTCTAACTTCTTTATAGAGTTTAATACTAATTCTAAACAGACATTGTGAATCTTCCATAAAAAGGAGAGAGGAGATATTTAAGAACCGATACTTTCCCTATAGAAATTGCTCACAGATCTTGAGGCTTCCCCAGTGTTCACTTGTTGGAAGAACATTAATAGAAAAAGTCAGATGACTTTATAACCATGCCATAATATAGAAAGTATATAGAATAATATATAAATATTAGTATATAGAATAATAATTATTCTATATGCGATAGAATAATACTATGTCATAAGAACATGAAAAGAACACATTTAAAAATAAAGTATATAGAATAATAATTATTTCCATAATATAGAAAGTCTATATAATTCCTATTTTGATTTAGGTGTTATCAGTATGACTACCAAAATTTGTCCTCCACAGAGTGCCTGGCAAATGACCTGGGGAGGCCAACCTTTCAGTTAATCAATGGAAATCTAAGGGTAACCAGAAAATATATCAAAGATAGTGTAAAAGATTAGATCATTCTTTGTGATAAAAATCTTTAGTAAAATGTATTGCTTGACTTGCATTACTGGGAGTGTCATGACTTTCATTCAGTTATCCAACCCTCACACAGCTCATGAAGATTTCATATTATTTTTTCCCCTGTGTTGTCTATATGCACATATAGACTTTGAAAAATTCCTTGGTCCAGAATAATTTTTAGTAAAATTAAAAACAATAGTTATATCTACGTGAAAAATGAATGAAGATTTGGTTCTTTATTCACAAAGGGTTGCCATTAGTCTTGTGACAATTGGTTAAATAACTACTATAAGGCAAATCAATATGCTAAGTATTAGGGAAGGGACTGTGTTTTCTAAGGATTTGCTGAACACTTAATTCCAAAACCAATGCTCATAAAGTATCTAACTCCTACTGGGCATGCTAACAGGGAAAACTCATATCTTTTTATAATCACATATATTTTAATATTGTAAAAATCTGAATCCAATCAGGAGATTAAACCACATAGTAATCTGAGCAAGAAAAGTTTACTATAAAGACTTATTAACTATAACAGGGGATTGAAGAAACAAAGTTTTGGTTAGTAAGAATTAAAGAGAACTCTAATGGATTTGGAAATGAAACATATTAGGAATAGCCAGTAACCTAAGGTTGAGATAAGGTGTCCAAAGAAGAGTCTCCCTTCCCCCACCCCAGGCCTGAGTTCCAGACTTTGTTGGAGAGAAAATAATCTTGTCTCACTCGAAGACTAAGGAGTTGTTATGGTGGATCTTGCAGGAATTTGTCCTTTAGAAGTTGCCAGAAATAACTATCTTGGTATCTGGGGAAAGCTACTCATGGGAAGATGTCTCACCAAAGGCACTCTATTATGAAACCACCCATGGGGCATGCCAGGGGAAGCTGCTGGTCCCTGAGTGCTGCTTATAACTGTTCTATAGAAGCCTAGTGCTGGAGAAGCTACCTGTTTCAAAATGTAGGTGTTACTACCCAGGTATGATGAGCCCAACAGATCAGGAGATTATTGCCATGGAAAAGAGAGTTTGTTATACTCACACATCCCAAGAGGAGGGAACATGCCATGGGGGAACACATGGGGAAGCACCAGTGTCAGTTAAGAGGCAAAAAGAGTGAGGGAAAAGCATAGGCAAGAGACTTTAATTGGGATCTCCATGTGAAGGAAAAGGCAAGGCAGGGTAAGCAGGCTCATGATTGGCTAGTTTGAATAATTTGAGTAGGCTCTGGGACAAAGGAGCTATCCCTAGTCGTCAGGTACCTGATCCTGGGAAGGTCAGGGCAGGGGGATAGTGGCCCAGAGTGTGAGAGCCTGATAAAGAAGATGGTTGGGGATATGGGCTCTGGATTGGTTAGTATGTATATGAAAGAAGCTCTTGAAGGTAAATTGTTTGCTAGCTACAGAAATTAGCTAACCTTGGGAGAGGCAACCTCTTAAGGGTCAGTAAGGCCCCAGTACATCAAAGCATCAGTATAGAAAATAAAAGGCATGGTTAATACATAACCCCCACTGCAGAAGCTGGGCACTAGGAATGCTACATGCACTGTTAGAATTGGATGCTGGAGAAGCTGCCTTCACTGTAGTAACCAGGCACCGGTGAAGCTGTCACTGTCTAAATCTTCTAGGAGAGCACACTAGAAAATTCCCACCTGCAATATTTTTCCAGCTCCCTCCACAAAACTTAACATCAAGCCAGAAGATAAAAGTAAAATCTTTAAAGGGCCCATCTATGTTTTTGCAGAGCAGGTAATGAAATTTGGATTTGGAGCTAATAGGCAATATACATCTATGTTCAACTGTTGATTTTGAGATTTTAATGTCTCTATTCAAGCTAATTCAACACACTGTTTTAGAACCTCATTCAGTGAATCAAAATGAAGTTAGAGTGGCCCTTTGGATCTATCCCAAGTTTGGTTGAGATAGTTGGTCCTTTATATCCCTACATTGATCTGTCTTGGATATAGTTGCCCAAGTAGGGTCAAAACTGAGGCAGTGTCTGGCATACAATAGGTGTTTGAGAAATTTGTTTTGAATTTATGCTGCTATTGTTATTATTAACACTATCATTTATTATATAATTCAATGAAATTCTTGCTGTGCCCTCAGGTGAAAATTTCTCCCACTTTGAGAACCAGGATTTCTGAACCTGTAATGCGCAAAATTGCAAACACAGGTAGCACAGACTCCCAAGTGGGTCACTGGAAGTGATGGTAAGTGGAGCTATTTCTGCTACTATAATTTTGTTCCTGGACTATTATTTCTATTAGGAGTAGAGTGTCACATAAAGATCTTTAATTTAAATTGTATACTCTTCTACTGCATCCTAGAGGATAGTGCTCCATTATCATACATTATCACAATGTGTCATCTTCAAACTACCACTTCACCAACGACTTTAACAGGCTGTTCCACTGCTCTGTTAGAATAGATTTTAGATGGCGTAGTATGTGAAATGATATTTGCCCATGGTCCAACTCTGGAATTTTCTTTGCTCTAAAATGTGACCCTTGTTCGGATGTCATATTCCTGTGGGGTCTCATGCAAGTGACTCCTATAGGAAAGAAAGACAAAAATGTACCAGAATACCTGTCTATTCCTATCAGAGTGAATTTCTTGTTGTCCCTTCCAATGTAGAAGAGGTCCAATGTAGTCAATTTGACACTGTCCAGGACAATCCTTAAGAGATTGTGCTATATAAGCAATTCAACATTTGTCTCTGTTTCTAGAAGATTGATTTCTGGGGCCCATGCATAAACTCTATCTCTACCTCCATGGCTGCTTTACTCAGGTGCCCATAGTGCCAGCACTAGAGTGGTTAATGGCAAAGACTTGGCTAATTACAACTAGGCAAATAATTTTGTCTGCTGAGTTGTTTAGTGCCTCTTCTCTGGTAGATGTTCTCTGATGGACATGAATGTGTGATACACATATCTTCATACTTCATTGCCACTTTTACAGGTACACTCACATGTCTCTATTCCAGAACTGCTTTGTCCTTCTAGGACTCAGATCAGCCAGGCAAGCCAATGTCCCTGCCCATGATTTCAAGTATATTCTAATCCAGAGTCATCCCTTGTTTCACACAAAGTGGAAGACCAGGTGAACTGCCGAAAGTTCTGTCCATTGGGAGGATCCTAAACTGCCTTAGCTGTTTTAAATCCATTTGAATATACTAGTTCATAAGCAATCGGAAATAAAGCTACTTAAACTTCAGACTGGATCACTTGGAGAGCTTTCTCTTGCTCTGAGCCTCATGATTTTAGCATTTCAGCTTTATTTAGAGTGGGCCCCCAGTGGGGTCTGCTTTCAATCAACTAAGTAAGTGAATAATTTAAATCACTCCCAATTCTGTATGTTAGCACACTGAATTGTATTTCTGCTAAGGACACCCATATCAATAAATCTGGTCCAAATTAAAATTAGAATCTTCTGTATTTATTCTGGCTCCCTCAGAATTAATTTCTACCCACATTCTTCCAGCATTTGTTAGCATAGTGCAAACTTGAGACCAGGATATTTGTAGAAGTAAACATAAAGTTATGGCCCATGCTAAGGCAGCTTGCAATTCTAGAATTCCCATAGCATAGTAGTTTCCAAACAGGGACAATTTTACCCCCACTCTTTTCCCCCAGATTGTCAACGTCCAGAGACATTTTTGGTTGTCACAGCTAGAGAGGTGTTAGTGGTATCTACTGGGAAGAGGTCAGAGATGCTGTTAAACATCCTACAAAGCACACAACAGCCTCCACACACACACACACACACACACACACACACACACACACAATTATCTGGCCAAAATATCAATAGTGCTAAGGTTGAGAAACCTACTGAACTCAGAGAAGTGGTCATTTTGAGATAAAACCCACTGTGGGAGGGGCTGGGGGATATAACTTTACCAAAAGATGGTTTCAGTGATGGCTCTGTAAGCCAGGGATGACAGAAAGAGAAGTTATTATAGAACTAGGCTCACTGGTGGCAATGAAAATAGTAGAACCCACCTAATGGTTATTAGCCAGTCCCTGAATATATAATTAGAACAATAATAATTGGTAGTTGGCAAAAATTCACTTTGGGTCCTCGGTCTGTGGGTTAAGAGCTATTATTGTTCTGTATTTCTATAGTCATCTACTTCCCTTTACAAATCACTTTGCTCTCATGCAAAATCTAGATGATTACTAAAGGACAAAGATGTTCCTAGTTAGATGACCAATATTCAGCAACCATTATAGGAACATAAATAACCAAAATTTCCTACTAAGAATTTCAAAAATATTCCCTCCAGTTAGCAGAAATCATCAGCAGTTATGCAGCTACACCATTTTCCCCTGCTCATAATAACATGGGTTTCTCATTCAGATGGATCCAGAAAAATGAGTTTATTTTGTTTTAGGTACAAATCTGTCAAAATAACACAACAAAACACAAGAATAGAAGCAACAATAACAAAAATAAACTCAGTTCTGCTTATTCATCTACATACCAAACATGCAGTGTTATTCTTTTGCTTTTTCTCCTTAGGTCCAGACTGAAAACACAAGCATATAACCCCAATTTAAATCACTTACCACCTAGAGAGTTACGGGTTCAGAATTTTATACCTAAAAGTGGTCTTAAAGTTTCATCTTAAAGATAAAGAAATTGTGTCTCAGGAAGCTGAAAGTACTTCCCCAAGGTCGGACAGTGTTTTAGTAGGCAGTAACCTAGATTTCTGTATTCCTATTTAATGCTAAATAACAAAATGATAGTACTAGGGATGGTCAGAATAACCTAATTAAAAATCATGCTATGTAATTCTATTTTTTGTTGTTGTTATTGTTTCTTGAATTTTTGAATTTTATTTATTTTTTTATACAGCAGGTTCTTATTAGTTATCTATTTTATACACATCAGTGTATACATGTCAATCCCAATCTCCCAATTCATCACACCACAACCCCCACCCCCTGCCGCTTTCCCCCTTTGGTGTCCATACATTTGTTCTCTACATCTGTGTCTCAATTTCTGCCCTGCAAACTGGTTCATCTGTACCATTTTTCTAGGTTCCACATATATGCGTTAATATACGATATTTGTTTTTCACTTTCTGACTTACTTCACTCTGTGTGACAGACTCTAGGTCCATCCACGTCTCTACAAATGACCCAATTTCGTACCTCTTTATGGCTGAGTAATATTCCATTGTATATATGTACCACATCTTCTTTATCCATTCATCTGTCGATGGGCATTTAGGTTGCTTCCATGACCAGCCTATTGTAAATAGGGCTGCAATGAACATTGGGGTGCATGTGTCTTTCTGAATTATGGTTTTCTCTGGGTATATGCCCAGTAGTGGGATTGCTGGGTCATATGGTAATTCTATTTTTAGTTTTTTAAGGAACCTCCATACTGTTCTCCATAGTGGCTGTATCATTTTACATTCCCACCAACAGTGCAAGAGGGTTCCCTTTTCTCCACATCCTCTCCAGCATTTGTTGTTTGTAGATTTTCTGATGATGCTCATTCTAACTGGTGTGAGGTGATACCTCACTGTAGTTTTGATTTGCATTTCTCTAATAATTAGTGATGCTGAGCAGCTTTTCATGTGCTGTAATTCTATTTTAAATGAACTTTATTCACTTGGGCCTAAACATATTACTAGACAAAAATTAAGACATTCGTATTAAATATATGCTATATTTATTAGATTAAGCAATTTATTTAATATTCCCAAAAGACTTCTTTTGTTTCTCATGTAATTTTTAATTTTCAGCAGAAGACCATAAGAATCCAGGAATTGAGAAAGTGCATATCTGGGCTTTATTTGCATCATTGTTGATAACGTACATGCTCTTGACAATTGCTTTGTTCTTTGTGTTGCTGTTTCCACACTAATAACTCTGCCTTTGTTCTCCACCACATCACAGGGGGGTGCAGATGAATAAAAGGAGAGTGGTTGTTGGGAAGGCAAAATGGTAAGAGATAAAGATTTTAAATAGAATTTTCCTGGTGTACAATTTAAGAGTAACAGCATTAGGCTAAATAGCGACTGAGTATGTTTCAGTGAGATACTTGGTGGAAAAGAGAGGTAAAGGGAGAGTAGGGATTAATAGAATATGTAGGATAATTTCTCTCTCCTAAAGGCTTATGGTATAAACCTCTTTTTCCTATTTATAAAGTAAAAAGAATTACTTTTTTATGTAGCCATTGGTCCTAAGGTCATCAATTCTCATCTAATTCAGGAAAAATAAAGGATTATTCTCTGAGGCTAATGGTACAAAGGAAAACGAGATGTGAATACTAAAAATGTAATTTCATGGATGCTGTCCAAAACCAGACTTCATACTATAAGTTTGAATCCTAAAATATAAATAAAATAAATATTCCTATTTTTTAAAAAAAATTTTTATTTATTTATTTTTGGCTGTGTTGGGTCTTCATTTCTGTGCAAGGGCTTTCTCTAGTTGCGGCAAGTGGGGGCCACTCTTCATCGCGGTGCCCGGGCCTCTCATTATCGCGGCCTCTCTTGTTGCGGAGCACAGGCTCCAGATGCGCAGGCTCAGTAATTGTGGCCCCCGGGCCCAGCTGCTCCGCGGCATGTGGGATCTTCCCAGACCAGGGCTCGAACCCGTGTCCCCTGCATTGGCAGGCAGATTCTCAACCACTGCGCCACCATGGAAGCCCCAATATTCCTATTTTTATCATAAACATTTTTCTAATACCATCTAAAATGCTGCAGACTGGGACTTCAAATGGGATGGAGAACTTGAGCAAAGCCTACTATTTCACTTAATGAGAGGTTGTATGTCGAAAGTTTCCTCTATTCTGGCTACTGTAGTTCTCCCTTATCTAAATTTCTTCTAAATTTGGTTCTAAATTTCTTCCTGTGTTTATTGTTCCATTTTCTGAACTAATGATAACAGTATTCATTCAACAAATATTTACTGAAATACCTTCAAGCCACAAAACTAACTGTGAAATATCAGAGGGGAATTGTCCCTGCTCTAAAGGATCTTACAATATTAAGTAGTAAAATTAACCTAGATGCATAATTTTGTTCAGCAACCCAATCCATGCAATCAGGTGGCTGAATAAAAACTCAAAACTATTTATTATATTTTGAATTTTCATATAACCAATTACTTTATTTAAAAAAGATATTCTGCTCAAAATATTAAAAAGCAGAGTGACAAAGGATCATTGATAAAATTACGTATTTTTAATTTCCTCATATAATATATATCCTGAATGTTTATCTGTTTTTTAAAAGTGTTAATCCCATTCCTCAAATAAATTAAAAACTCTTCTTTCATATTTGTATTGAAAGATTTATTAGGTTAGAAAGCTCTGTGTGAATTTGTATTTATCCTATTGTGAGTTATTTAATTTTATTTTGGTACAAGAAGATACTTCGTGAGATTTAAATCTTCTTATATTTATTGAAACATTTTATGTTGAATATATTGTCTATTTTAAGAAACATTTCATGTGCACTTAAAAGAATATTCTACAATTTAGGGGTATGATCAAAATGGTTGATAGTACTGTTAACTTTATTTATTTATTTATTTCAGCAATCATTTACACAGAGATGAATGCTAAAATCTCCAAATACAATTTTGAATTTGTTAGTCTCTACATTTAGTTCTGTCAAATTTTGCTTTATCTTTGTAAAGAATGAACTTTTACCATTTTACATTCAATCTCTCTATCTTTATTTTTAAAGTACATCTTTTATAGACAGAATGTAGTTGAGTCCTTTTTTTAAATCATGGGTCTTACATTTTTATCCTTCTAAATCTCTGCCTATTAATAGAAACATTTAGTCCATTTTAATTTAGTGATTGATATGTTTTGGTTTAGATCTACCCTAATTTACTATTTAATTTCTATTTGTCCCACCTGTTATTTTGGGTTAATCAAGTTTTTTGGGGGTATTTTTTTTTTGTATTACATGTTAATATCTTAAATGGCTTTGAAACTGTCGGTAATCATTAGTCAAATCCATTTCACCTGCCTTCACTAATCAAGGTCATCTACAAAAGACTTGCATGTCCTCCAAACAGTATGTAGCCTAAACAATACGATATTTTCCCAAGTTATTTTCTAGAAACTTGGAATCAGCTGCATCTAGTACAAGCTGAGCTGTTTAAGATTGGGCAGGACCACTGACCCTCCAACTAGGCATGTGGGAGTGTCTGCTCAGTGACCTTTTAACACCAGAGGGCTGAAAATTCCATCCTCAGTTTGTGTTAAGCACCTCCATTTTTGAATGTGCAGAGGCCTATAGCTTAGTTACACCAGTGTAGAACGACAATTACCACACCTTTTTGTAATTACTGCTCCCCATGTCTCAGACCGCCCTGCTTCTTTATTCTTTATCTTATAAATACCCCAAGCCCCTTGCCTTTGTGGAGGCAGATCTGAGACTTGTTTTCGCATCTCCTTGCTTGGATGCCTTGTGAATAAGCCTTCTCTTTGTGGTAAACCTCAGCATCTCAGCATTTTGGCTTGCTTGTGTGTTGGGCTAAAGGAACCTGGTTGGGTAACAAATTTGGTAAGCCAGCCAGGAGGTAAGTCCAGATGGAACTTTTGCCCATGGATCGTCGGCCCCTTGCCAGTATTTAGAGCCTGTGGATGAGTCCAAGCAACTGCCTGGTCTGTTGGTTCCAGGGACTGTCCCCCAGATTTCCCTGGTGAGGTGCAGGCCAAACTTCAGTGCTTAGTTTTGTTCTGCAGCAAAGAAATGATTTGGGGGTTTTGGGTTTTGAAGACATCATTTGGGTGATTAACCTTGTTAAAAATATGCAGCTGTGCCTAAATTGTTTGGCAATCCTGTCTAGATAATGAGTTAGAGGCCCACCTGGCAGGATTTTTGGCAGACGGTATAAAAGGTTACAGCTGCTAAGTACCCCATACCTGGGTTAGTGGCCTGGGGTTCTGCTTTTTGGTCTTGTTTTTTGGATCTTATTTGTCTATGTCCATCTATGTCTGATTGTCTTAATTGTTAAGAACTGGCTATTGGGGATTGAGCTTCTTGGTGACTATAGCAAGGACACTTAGAAAGATTTTATTGCTGTGACCACCTGGAAACAAAACTCCTTCAAAATGGAAAGTGTTAATTCAATCTCTCCTTGCAGCCCTCTAGGCTGCATTCTCTAAAATTGAGTGACTTTCAGTTATGAATCCATGGAAAAGAAAAATATGGTATTTTTTGTAACACTGTATGGCCACAATATCCTTTAGACTTCATAGCAAAATGGCCTGAAAATGGATCCTTAAATCACCATACAATTTTGCAACCAAAATTATTTTGTATATGAGAAGAAAAATGGGATGAAATACCTTATGTACAGTCTTTTATGTTATCATATCAGAATAAATCTGTTCAAAGAAAATGTAAGATTATGGTCCAATAGGAAGGGAAGGCAAAGAAACCTGTTTTGCCTGAATTTAATGAAAAGGAGGACGACTTGCTGTTAATTCAGGTGGACATTCTGAGTGCTCTTCCTCCACCATTGCATGATGGCACTGCTGTTCCTTTGTTGCCACTGCCTGAGCCACAGCCTCAGGCTCACCTGCAAACATCCCCCACCCCCAGTCTCTGAGGGTCGAGAAATACTAATGGTCTCCCTCTCCCCCTCTCAAACTTTAAATAGCTTATTTAAGTGGTTAATCCATAGTCCTTACTGTATATTTGCCCTTACTGGCGGGATTGTTCCTTTCCTAAAAATTCTCACTTCTGGTTGTAGTCTGTACTTTTCCACTTAGTGAAGAACCTTTAACACTTCTTTTAGGGTCCATTAAGTCTTGATGAACTCTTTTAGTTTTTGCTTGTCAGAGAAATTCTTTATCTTTCTTTCAATTCTGAATGATAACCTTGGTAGGTAGATTATCCTACGTGTAATTTTTTTCCCTTTCAGCACTTTAAATATATCATGCCACTCCCTTCTGGTCTGCAAAGATTCTGCAGAAATATCAACTTATAACCTTATGGGGGTTCCCTTGCATGTGACTCTTTGTTTTACTCTTGCTGTCTTTAGAATTCTCTCTTTATATTTAACTTTTGCCATTTTAATTGTGATATTTCTTGGTGTGTGTCTCTTTGGGTTCATCTTGTTTGGGACTCTGCTTCCTGTATCTGGATATCTGTTTCTTTCTTCAGGCTTAGGAAGTTTTCAGCCACAATTTCAATAATACATTTCCACTCCTTTGTATTTTCTCCTTGGGACCCCTATAATGCAAATGTTAGCATGACTGATGTTGTCTTAGAGGTCCTTTAAACTTCCCTCATGTTTTTCTTATTTGCTTTTCTTTTTGCTGTTTTGACTGGGTGATTTCTTTTATTCTATCTTCCAGATCACTTATGACTTCTGTATCACCTAGTCTGCTGTTTATTCCCTCTAGTGTGTTTTTCCTTTCAGTTATTTTATTCTTCATCTGACTGTTCTTTTTTATATTTTCTAGTTCCTTGCTAAATTCTCACTGTGTTCATCTATTCTTTTCTCAAGTTCAGTTAGCATTCTTATTACTAATGCCTTGAACTCTTTATCTGGTAAATTATTATCTCTGTTTCTTTAGTTTCTTTTTCAGGGTTTTTGTTCTTGTTATTTCTTGTGAAACAAATTCCTCTGTCTTCTCATTTTGTTTAACTTTTTCTGTCTCTATGAAATTAGATGAAACAGTTACGTATCCCAGTCTCGAAGTGGTGTCCTTGTGTGGGAGTGTCCCATTGCAGTCTGAGTGTGCCCAGTGGCTTTGGTGGGAGAACTGGATCTGAAGTGAGCATGGATCATGTCTTCCCCCAGGGCGTCCTGGCATCTATTACTGTGGTGGGAGGTGGGGAGGTAGAGATGGAAGAGCTAGAGCCAGAGCCAGCTGTGAGCTGGAGCTTCTATTATGCTCAGTACTCTTGCCTTCATTTTTGAAGGACATTTTCATTGGCTATAGAACTCAGAGTTGGCTTTTTTTCCTCAACATTTTAATAATGTTCTTCTATTGTCTTCTGGCCTCTGCCATTTCTAATGATAACTTAACCACCATTCTTATAATTGCTTCCTTATATATACTAAGCCTTCCTCCACCTCTGGTTGATTGCAACATCTTTTTTTTTTTTTTTAAGCAATTTGATTGTGATGTCCTATGTGTAATTTTCTTTGTATCTATTTGTATTGGGGTTTTTTTTTTAAACATCTTTATTGAGTGCAATTGCTTTACAATGTTGTTGTATTGGGTTATGATGAGCTTCTTGGATCTGTAAGTCGGTGTTTCTCACCAACTTTGAAGAATTTTCAATTATTTTCTCAAATATTTTTCTTTCCCAATCTCTATACTCTTTTTCTGGACTAGACGAATTGACATTGTCTCTCAGATCACAGTTACTCTGTTCATTTAATTTTCAAATCTTTTATCCCCATTCTGTTCTTCATATTAAATAGTTGCTACTGATTTTTACTCAGGTTTACTGACCTTCCCTTCTGCTGTCTCCAGTATACTATTAAGACCATGTGAGGGATTTTAAAATTTCAGATACTATAATTTTTACTTCTAGAATTTTCATTTGATTCTTTTAAAAATAATTTCCATTTTTTTCTCTGATATTCCTCTCTGGTTTACTTATTATTGTAATCATTTCCTTTAAGCCAGTCATTGAATGTATCTACTGGCTGTTTTAAAGTCCAAGTCTGCTAATTCTGTTATCTAGGTTGTCCCATGGTCTGGATATACTGAATGCCTTTTACCTTAATTATGATCAATTTTTCCTGTTTCTTTGCACATTTAATATCTTTTTTATTGTATACTGAACACTGTGGATGATACATTGTACAGACATTGAATTCTGTTATATTCATCTGAAAAGTAGTCATTTATCTTCTTGCATTTAGTTAAATTACTGACTGATGCCATGAACTTGCAGAAGCTTGGTTTTACACTTTGTTAGAGTGGCTGTTTGGATTTTGCCCTTAGTCTTAAGAAAAGTTCTTTAGTTCTAAGATAGAGAGCTATGTGAGAGTGTGGGCCCTCTTAGGCTTCATTGTAAACCCATCCAATCTAGCACATTTCAAATTTCAAATTCTATCTCCCCTACAGTGAACAGCAATTGAAGTCCCATTCAACATATTCTGCTTTCTCCCTTTTGCTTCCTGATGGATTTCCTGTAGTCTTTCTTGCTAGTGCAGAGTCAAAAGTCAGCCAAGGATATGAGGAGACTTAAATGCAAATTTACTGGTCTATGTTTGTGGCTTCCTACTTTTCTGAATTCATCTTCTCAATTTGCAGCCATCTGGTAACCCCAAACTCTGTCCTCTGGCATTATGCCTCAATCCAATTACACTGCAACTTTCTGCTTGATCTTTAATATTCTCCCTGAACACTCTGGACTGAGTAATGCTCATGAAAAAAAAACATGTAAACACAGACCTCACCCAGTGAGGTTCATTTTCTGAAGCACCAAATTCCATCAAATTTCTGCCTGCTTTGTGTCATTTTCTAGTGCTTTCAATTGCTTTTTTTAAAAAAATATATAATTTGTCCACATTTAATTGTTATTTGCAGGAGTCTTAGTTTTATATAAGCCACTATGACATTACTAAAACTGACAAGTGATTTTTGGAACTCTATTCCTTGGAGACCTACTGGGTCCCAGATATGGTTCACATACAGCTACAAACAGTGAAGGATAAGTTAGGTTGGTAGAGAGTCTCATCTTCCTATTGCTACTTGAGAAACAGCTGATCACTTTTGTATATTTTATTTTATTCATCATTGTTGTTTCTTGTAAGATTTTGTTTAGAAAATAAAATATGCTGAGAGTAATTGGAAAGTCACTAGGCACACCATTTATTCAATAAATTTTACGTAAAACCATGACGTGTTGCAACAGACTTTGAAATTTAATTTCAGTTAATAACTGATGATAAGGTTTATGGTAAAATTTTTAGTAACTTAATCTATTCCATTTTTCGTATGCCCAGGCTTTATTTTTTATATGTCTATAGGTACTGAAATGAGTATCACTCCCAGATAGAAAAAATTTTTTTATTCCAACATTTTACTACGGTGTATATGTTATATGTAAGTTTTTGGCCATCAAAATTTTTGACTGAAATTGTTAGTCTTCTCATTCCAGATTCCTAATGATGGGGATAATTGAAGTATTTTGAATCTCCTGAAGTTAATAATACAACAAAAGAAATAATTATGATAAAGTCACTATGGAATAAGGCCAATAAATATTTTATTATATAATCAACATAAGCATAGTTAAACAAGATAGCAGTAAATACTATATAGAACATTTTGCTATTTAAATTTAAAGAGTGGCATATATAAGTATATCTAATTACTTAACTATTGCTTCTTTCTAAACATTTGACCATGCAGCATACCATTCTTGTTTGCTTTTGAGACAGACTATTCCAATACCTTTTATCAGGAAAGAGTTTCTGTCAATGAAAAATATAAAGTTCATTTCCAAATAAATGGGCCTTAAAAATTTCAGTTATTATAAAAATATCATGCTATAGTTTCAATTTCAATGTTAATTTAATAACACTTATTTGGGTGGGAGGAATTGTGTTTTCTTGTTGAGTTTTGCATTTCACCTGGGGAAGAAAAATATGAAGAAGGACATGATTTGCCATCATTAGACAAAAATTTGTCTGATCTTTTAAGGAATGCTGTGAAGCATCTTTTAAAACTTTGTTTCATCAAGTTGTTTTGCAAAGTAAGTAACTTGATTTTGTTTAAATACACTACTTTACAAAAATTAAATTTATACCAATGTTGACTGCAAATTTGTTGTCACGGAGAACATACAGCAAATGTCCGAATGAGGCTGAACAAAAATTTTCTGTATAGTTGCCTGCGGGTGAATTTAATTATCAGGAATATTTAATAGTCAAAACCTAACACACTAACAGGAAGTTACAAAATTGATAGATAAAATGTTGAGGAACATTTACCAATTTCCCTTGGAATTATCTTATCCTCAAAGAAACAGTATCTTATCCTTCTTCATTTTGTACCTATAGTGCTTATTCAGCATTAAAATAACAGCTATGTTTGTATAGTGATATATCATCAAAAGCAATGAATATACGTTCATTTAACCTTATATAAATACATACCTACACATATACATTTTTCCAAATTTAAATTCTATAACTGCTTCCTCTAAGGGACTCATAATGGTGCAGAATTACTCAGAATACACACCTAGATTAAAAGACAAACCATACATTCTGTAGACTGTAAATCCAAGAGTGTCTCATAGTAATATCACTCCTGAATGTGTTTTAGAAACTTCTGCCAGATCCCAGATCTGGAACTTGTTAAACATATAGGCATGATAAACAGGAAAAAATAAACCAGTGAGCTGAATTTTAAGGCAAGGGAGAAAAACTGCCAGCACAATTTCAACCCCAAAAGCACTGAAAGGCTCTTCTATGTCTAATCACCATCTAGGGAAGGGAGACAGAGGTAGAGGATAGAGTAAATGCATCTTTGGATCAGTTGTAAACATTAGCTTTTTTGTATAACTTATGCTTTTGTGCTGATGTGACCTGAGAAAACAAATTGACTCTAAATTCTGTAAACAAATAGTTTTTTTCTTTTGGATCACAGTGCTTATTATACAAGGGAATTCTTGCTTCATCTTTTATTTGAACCAATTTTTATCTCATAAACATCAATGGCAAAAAAGGATGCTTGTAGTGCTAGCTGTGAAAAACAAATTGTCAGTTTAAAGGCTAGTGACAGAATTACTCAGGGATCTGTCTTTTCCTGAGCACTACTTCTATGAGCCATGTTTAGATAGGCAAAGATAGACCTCAGGCCTATTAAAAGGCTGAGACGTGTTCAGATTGATATAAGAAAACTAAATTTCTCCCCATAATAAATTTAGGATAATTCACAGTTTCCCAAAGCTGCTCATAAATAGCATTACATTGCCTGGGGATCTGAAGCAGCTGGAGTTGATGAGGAAGGCAGGTAAGGAAAAGGTCAGCAAGATTGTAGAAATGTGGGGCCCAAGAATGAATCAACTGTGAGACAGTCTCAGCTATGGGTATGGTCCAAATATTCTGGACATGTCCAATTTTGAATGTAAGTATGGTAGGTAGTTATGCTGTGCTATGCTCTGTGCACTTGAAAGTAATCCTCCATTCCACCACATGTGTCAACCTCTACTCCTGATTTTTAAGTAAAATTCTTTTATACAAAATATTCTTGTGCAAAAGAGATTTGAGATTTATAAGAAAAGAGAATATCCCATGATTGGGTCCATGCAGAATAAAGAAAAGGAAAGGCTGCTAAGACTATTTCAGGCAAAGCAAGAAATTAGAATAAGACCATGACTAGAAGAAATATAAGAACCATTTAGGAGGATTGAGTGTAGTATGTCTTGCTATTGGTAGAAGAAAGTTTTGATATCCCTTTCTTAAAATTAATCAAGAGTGATTAAAAAATAAAATGAGATATGAAAAGTGCTGGAGGGGGGGAGCGTTTTTCTTTAGGCAGAGTGGGCAGAAAAAACCTCTTTGAGGCACTCGTATTTGAGCTGAGGCATAAATGAGGAGCAGTAGGCAACCAGTTGAAGAAATAGGGGAAGAGTGGTAGAGGAGGAGAAAAAAATTTCAGAACAGAAATAAGCCAGTGTAGCTAGAGTATAATGGATCAGGGAGACTGGTGAGGAAAGAAGGAGGATAGGTAGGCTGTCATCAGTTATGCTGGCCTTGCATATTGTCACAGGCTGGTTTCCTTAGAAAACAGAACCTGAGGCAAGCTTACATGCTAACACTGTATTGGGAAGAGGACAATCTCAGGGTAACAAATGTGAGTGAGAAAGGAAAATGAGGCAGGAAAGGAGTAAAAGCAAGTACAAGTAGGGCTTTACTAAGCTAACCACAAATTGTTACTCAGTTACGAAGGGCATCTCTGTAGGGCCAGTGTGGAACCTCACAACAGTCTTTTAGGGTAGATGGAAGAAGACAAAAATCTACCTCCTTCCATATTTTGTCTCTCGTTTGTCAGATTTTGCCATATGGGAATTACTGCCTTACCTTCCCTGGCTGATGTAGGCACCTACTGGAGGTACCAGAGACCTTGTGTGAAAGGTTGGGTAAACATTAGGCAGTGTAGTTACAGTGGCCTCTGCTATAAGGTGGCATGATGAAGATCACGAAGAAGCCAGACTAATTTGGAGGGGAGGCTGAGTTGGCTGGGGGAATTAGGAGATGATGCTGTAGACCAGTAGTTGGGATTCTTCAAAGATTTAGGGTTTTTTTTTTTACTAATTTCAAAGTCAAGCCATTGGGATTTTTTAAGCAAATGTGCAATATTCTCTCATTCATGCATTTAAACGATCACTGTCTGCTGTGTGGAAAAAAAGACATGGAGAACAGCTTGATAGTAGGAGACAGAGATTTTAGAATTATCAGCATAGAGTCTGTGTGTGTGTGTGTTTAACTTGTCAACTCCACTGAGAGTTTGAAAAGATGAGAAAGAGAACTTTCAACTTCTCTATGTAAATCTTTAATGGGCTTTATATGAAGTATTATTGTTAAGTATTGGAACAAAAGCATGATCAGAGTGACTTGAGATGAGAAAAGAGAAGGTTATAAAGTAAAGGCACTAAAGTGAGAATAGGTAACCCTTTGGAGAAGTTGTAGGGTAATTTTGTCCAAGACAACACTTTATTTTTAAAAGGATAATTTAAAGGTATATCTATGTACTGGGAATGATCCAATCTTGATATAGAAATTTATGAAGTAGGACAAAATGGGGTAACTGCAGGACAACTTCCTAGAGTGTGATGAGAGCTGGGTTGGGACAGAAGTGGAGGGTTGGCCTTGGAGGAGCAGAGGTGTTTCTTTAATTGCAACATTAAAATTCTAATCAAGAGCTATTTCACATCTATGTGTATGACTATAAAAATGCCCCCTACTAATCAACTTAGAATCACTCTTACAGGAATCTCAGAGCTAAAGTTTTAGAATTCAGATCCAAGTTCCAAATATATGTCAAGACTGATATTTGTCAGCAGAGAAAAACTGGGGAATCTTACATTTAAAAATTGTCAACTGTTGCTATCACTTACAAAAATTAAACACTTGGAAAACCATGTAGTCTTTCAAAAGGATGTCGTGTGAATATTACATTCTGAATTGTGTTTTCAGTGAATGTTTTCAGTAAATTCAAGCCAATTTCTTTCCTGTCCACAACATTTTCCCAAAGAGGATGCACTGAAATGGGCATTTTCATGTATTACTGGTGGGAGATAAAACTGGTATAGCCTTGTGAAAACAAATTTAGTTATTATGATGTCAATAGCATTAAACATGTACATGCCATTTGATACCAATATGCTTCTTTTCAGAAATGTATCTATGACAAAAACCTTTAAAATACGGGGGTGGGGCGAAGTGTATGGTATAAAATGTTTATTGCAGTAGTGTTTGCAATAGCAAAATATAAGTGATGATGCAAGTATCTAATAATAATAATAAACTGGTAATAATAATAATAATGTGTTTTAAAGTAAACATTTACAAAATGAAAAATTATGCACCTATTAAGTAGTTTCCTTATGGCTATGTAAGGATATCAAAATACTTTGTTAGATTTCTAAGTGAGAAATGATGACAAGTAGGCACACAATTATCATTAAACATGCTTAAAAGTATACAAAAAGATGCCTGAAAGAAAATGTATACAGATGCACAAAGACGTATGAAACACACTGTTACAACTCCATTATCATTTATTACCAAATATTCTATGAGTTTTTTTGAAAGGACTTTAAAAGCATGTTTGTATATGTCTGTAACAATTGCCTTAAAGCCATTAGACACATTCAGCTGAAGTACAGTGAAGGTCTTGGTGTTAACCAAAAAACTGAAAGTCATACTACTACATGTGGATTTGATCTGCACATTAGTAAATTCCAATTTAAGACAGAGAAGCCACAATGTCTTTCTCACTTACTACCAAGGGTATCTTTGTTTCTGAGCAGGCCTTATTTGCTATCCAATCATATAACAGATCTCATATTCTTGCCATCTCCCCACTGAAATCCTTAACTATGGGATTGGAAAGCTTTTCTTAGATTCATGTTGACTATTTTTTTAATCCAGAATTTCTCTTCCAAATGATTATTTTGGATTCTGCCATAAAAATCCATGAAGGCAATTAGAATGCAGTTTCTCAGTAATTGAGTACACATTCTCCGTAGGCTCCCTCTCTCTTTATAAGAAACATTGAATTTTAGAGTTCAACTTAAGCAACCAGGCTAGTTGGGGGAAAAAGAAAACTAAAAGAAACAAACAATGCATGACTCCCTTCTCACCAGTTAACTTTGGAAATGGTTATTATCCATTACAAGCTTTTCTCTTATCCCAGGCAAGTAGTAGAGAACAATGAATCCATTTGTCTTACTGCTCACATAATTTGGAGATGGAATCTTTGCAATATTTCCTGAGGTATCTTTCTCTCACCCCTTTACGGGCCCGATTTTTCTAATTGCCTATGAATAAGGAGGCCAAGGCAATTAGGGGTTTTATCACATACATACAGCTATATAAATGGTATTTTCTTTCCGCTATATTTCAATTACCATCATAGCAGCTCATTCCAAGCTACCACATTGGATGGTCTAAGAATTCCTAAGGTTTGCCCTATCATGTTTTTGAAGATGAGGGGAAAAAAAATAATTGAGACAATAGTCACATTTTCTAGAGGATGCTGAGAATCAACGTTTATCCATAATTCTGGATTATTTCTTATAGCTCTTCAAAAGAATAACATATCAAATTTTATATATCAACAATATGAAGTGATGACAAAGTCAGCAAAAAGCATTAAAGCCATGATATTAAAAATTCCTTCACTGGGTTGGGTATAGGTTGTGGATATGCCTTGCTTTGTAGACAGATTTTTCAGGGGTTTCTGAGTTGATACAAATATAAAACCCAAGAAATACAATTGTGCAGTGAGAGGGAAAGTAAATGTTGCCAAATAATCAGTAAAATATAGAAAAACATCTGTTTTGAGCTACTATTAATAGTTGTAGAACTACCAGTAAGTAAAAATAGAAAAAGAAACATCCTATATTTATTTTATCACATAAGAACCTAATTTTTAAGGTTCTTAATTGGCTTAGGAAATGAGTGAGAACTATTTCACTAGATAAACTTATTCGAATATTCTCTGCCAATATTCAATGTTGCTATTGCTGATGATCCTTTGAAAATGCAATATTTTGAAATGTATGAAATATTGAAATTTCATAAATTACAAGATTGTATATCCTCCACAGGGATAAGTTAACTGCTAAAAATTATGCTGGCCTTGTCAATTACTATCTGTTTTTATCAATTATTATCTTGTCTCATGAATAAATATCACTTCTGGTTTTTTTTAAAAATATTAACCTAAAATCCTAATCTATGTTGTAATTACATTTGACCCTTGAACAACATGGTTTGAACTGCGAGGGTCTACTTATTTGCATGTTTTGCATCTGAGACACAGATCAAAATTTCTGTGGATGGTTGAGTCTGTGGATACAAAACCCCCAATATGAAACCCCCATTGGGATGGCCAACTATGGTACTTGAATCCACTTGGATACTGAGGGACAACTGTATATACAGTTCGCACATGCAGATAAATTGCATTCAGAATAAGATTTATAGAGCTAACACTGATGTTATTCAATAAATAGTCCATTTTTGTTATGTTTCAATAATTAATATATCATAATTTTTATAACTTTAAGTAGCTATAAATTCTTAATGCAAAGGGTAAAAGCTCATTATTCTATAAGTCTCAGATACCTAAAATATCTGAAATATTTATGTTAAACATATATTTTAGCATATTTAAGGCAAGCTAAGTGTTTTACACTTTCAGACTTTGGAGCCTTGGCTCTCAATCCACTTCTTTAAGTATGTCTACTGAGCACGCCACAGGGGAGGGGTTCATCTGAGAATGAGAATTTAAGGTCAACTCAATATTTGGGATTATTCATAAAAGTAGTAAAAAGAAAGATATATTTTGGATTTATGGGTTGAACTTAATGCCAAACTGAAAGTGGAAGAGCATTGGGCAGTATTTCTCCATTTCTTGCCCCCAGTTTCTTTTGTACACCTAACTCACATTGCACACATTTTTATTTTGTTTTTGTTTGTTTAGATTTTTAAGAAGCATAATTAAATTTGGACTAAGCAAAACAAACCATTCTGCTAATAAATATTTTTAATTTTACAATTTAACTTCTGAAATCTATATTAAGTCCAGTTCAAAAGAAAAAGGAAAAACTCAGAAAAACCTAAATGGTTGTGTGTGTGTGTGTGTGTTGGTCAGATATGCTTGTGTAATATGTCTGTGTATTTGTGTCTATGTTTCTGAATATATATCCTCCAAATTTTTCAGAAATGCTGGAAAAATAATTATTGAATAGACATATTTCCAAAGAAGACATATAGATGGCCAACAGGCAAATGAAAAAATGCTCAACATCTCTAATCATCAGGGAAATGCAAATCAAAATCACTATGAGATATTACATCACACCTATCAGAATGGCTATTATCAAAAAGAAAACAACAACTAACAAGGGCTGGTGAGGATGTGGAGAAAGGGGAACAATTGTGGACTGTTGGTGAGAATGCGAGTTGATGCAGCCACTATGGAAGACAGTATGGAGATTCCTCAAAAAATTAAGAATAGAACTACCAGCAATTCCACTTCTGGGTGTTCACTGCAGCATTATTCACAATAGCCAAGATATCGAAGCAACCTAAGTGCCCATCCATAGATGAATGGAATATATTCATATATTATACATATGGAATGGAACATTACTCAGCCATAAAAAAGAATAAAATCTTGCCATTTAGGACAAAGTGGATGGGAACAGAGGGTTTTATGCTAAGTGAAATAAGTCAGACAGAGAAAGACCCATACCATATGATTTCACACATATGTGGAATTAAAAAACAAAACAAATGTACAAACATAACAAAACAGAAACAGAGTCATAGATGCAGAGAACAGATGGTTGCCACAGGTGAGAAGGGTAGGGTGATGAGTGAAATAGTTGAGGGAAATTAAGAGGTATAAACTTCCAATTATAAAATAAATGAGTCATGGGGGTGAAATGTAAAGTGTTGAGAATATAGTCAATAAGAATGTAATATCTTTGTATGGTGACAAAGGTGGTCAAAAGATACAAACTTCCAGTTATAAGATAAATAAGTTCTAGGGATGTACTGTATGACATGATTATTAAAATTAACACTTCTGTATATTATTATGAAAGTTGTTAAGAGCGTTAATCCTAAGAGTTCTCATGAGAAGGAAAAAATTTCTTTTTCTTTGTATCTATTTGAGATCATGGATGTTCACTATACTTACTGTGGTAATCATTTCATGATATATATATATATATATATATATATATATATATATATATATATATGTCAAATAATTATGCTGTATACCTTAAATTTATGCAGCGCTGTATGTCAATTATATCTCAATAAAACTGGGATAAAATAAATTTAAAAAATACAAAAAAGTAACATTTTTATTTTTCATATTTTTAATGTACATTGTTTTTGTCTCTTCAGGACCAAATATTTTCAAATTCTTTCATTATTATTTCACTATTTACCTTTTTTTTCCTTAACAAGAAAATGAAATGGTCCAAAGAAATAAAGTATGAAAAATCTCAAAATACCTAGATAATATGATTTCTTTTGGCACCAAGAGAAAATTCTATTATAACCTATTCTTAACACTGTTTCCTCAAGACAACCATTAATATTAACATTTTGGGAAATTTTAAAGTATCAGTGGCAAATTCCTCTTAAAAATTGTTGTTATCAGCCATTTCATGCAAGTAAAGAGTGAGTATTCTCTCATTTAAAAAACACATCTTCTTTATTTTAAGTTCCTTCACAAAATAAGTTTACTTACTAATACTATCTTTTTTAACTTTTTATTTTGGAGTATAGTTGGTTAACAATGTTGTGTTAGTTTCAGGTGTACAGCAAAGTGATTCAGTTATACATACACAAGTATAGGTCAGTATTTTGCTCTAATGGAGGCCACACATCCCAAAGTTGATTTATTTTTTCCTTTCTCTATCTTAGTTTATATTCCTTTCATTGATCTCTCTTTGTGTGTATTTCTTTCAATGTGGTCAGTATAATTTGAAAGTTTGGGAGAAGGATATATATTAAGAAAAGAGAGTTGCTGATTTTTTCAGTGTTTGCATTTATGAAGGAAAATATGCAGTGCTATGTAGGATTTGCATTTATAAGGGCGGGGGGCAAAACCATGTTTAGTAAATTGACTGAGACTTCATAATATTCTTAAATTGAAGGTGCATAAAAGTTCTGCTAAGTCTAAGTAACCCTGGGACATTAGTACAATAATAAATGGAAACTCCTTTTTAAAACCACTTCATATCTAAACTCTAAACAAATCTTTTACATCATCTGTATATAATCGTTTTCCTCATTTAGATGCAGTATGATGTTGCAAAATTTGTCTGCAGGAAAATACCAGTATATTTCAGTTTTTTAAAAGCAAATGCTATTGATGTATTTTTATCAGTGACATCCAAATAGTCACCTGATATGTCCTTCACTTTGTGCATATCAGCTCAGTTTTAGGGAACATAAATATGAGTATTTAGTTTAAGACCATGAGTTTTACTATTGATTCAAATGAACTGGTACAACACAGATAATACATATTTAGCAACTGATTAAATTAAACTTTTTGTGATACTGAAACTGGTCATTTATGTACAGATTTGTTTATATCAGAGTCTTACACGTGATTTTTTTTTTAAAAACATCTCTATTGGAGTATAATTGCTTTACAATGGTGTGTTAGTTTCTGCTTTATAACAAAGTGAATCAGTTATACATATATATATATCCCCATATCTCTTCCCTCTTACGCCTCCCTACACGTGATCTTAAAGCTTATCTATTACAGAGTTTTTCTACCTTGGTCCTGTGCATTTTAGTATGTTTAACAGTGTTCCCGACCTCCAGACACTAGAAGCCAAAAGCTCCTCTCCAGTGTGGACAACGAAATATGTCTCCAAAAGTTCCCAAATGTCCCATGATGGGCAAAATTGCCCTGGTTGAGAAACACTCATGTATTCCAATAAGCCATATGACACTTAAAACTACTCTTTATTCATATTGATGATTCAGAATCATT
This sequence comes from Balaenoptera musculus, assembly GCF_009873245.2. NCBI lineage: Eukaryota > Metazoa > Chordata > Mammalia > Artiodactyla > Balaenopteridae > Balaenoptera > Balaenoptera musculus. Next base: position 83,672,405 of record NC_045793.1, on the reverse strand, counting down.
TTTCTTTTGTGTGTAAAAATATTATTTTATGAGACAAATCAGATTGAAAAAATGAAGAGCAAAATCTTATTTAATTTACCATTTTCAGTATAAATTTTAATAGTTTGCATGTTTACACTAGTTTTGAGAAAATTTTTAGAGATACAGTTATTTTATTCCAATTTAAATACTTTAAGTGAATTTTGGACTTTTGAGTTGAATAAGACCTATATAAGCATCTTGTAATCTTTCAGACATTTAAATTAGTCATCAAAGTGACTGTATTATAATCATCATAACAATTCTCTTAAATAGTTGTTTCTCTCAAAATATTTACAAAAGTTTAATGACAACTTTCATTTTACCTTTAAATATTTTTTTTACTGTAAGTGCTGATGAATAAGCAATCAACCTCTCCTCTCCCACATTGATGCACTTGGAGGAATTATTCATAGGGACTAATACTGCACTGGCCACAGTAGTGAAATAAATGTTACCATTCAATAATGAATGTAAACATGAAAATCAAGATTTTGTGAAAACTTCTTTTTCAAGTGCCTAGAAAGTATGACTCCTGAAAAAGAGGCCAGGGAAGGAAGTGAGTTATATCAAACCATTTACGTAGGTTCTTGGAAGCCTGAACAAGACTGATTTTGGTGAGAGGACTTTCTCTCCACAGAAAATTGAGTGATTCAAAGGGTCAGGATAAGCTAAAATAGAATTTGCCAATACTGGCAAAATAAATATGGATAGAATTTTTTGTACATCCCTTTCCCATGAAAAAAATTCAGGCACTGTTCCTCAACTCTTCAAGTGCCATGATTAAGTCAACTACGCTCCTGAGAGAAGTTGGGGGTAAAACTGTAAGAGCGGGAAAGGGAAACTGCATTACACTCGATCTTTCATTCACCTGACCTTAGAAATCCCTCCCTCTTTGGAACAGAGAAAGTCCCATGGTAATTGTGTTAATTCAACTAATTCAGACCCTCTTCTCTGAGAACAGTGGGAAAAAGTGAAAGCAATTTTCCCATTAAGCATGATTCATCAGAAAAAGTAAGTACAAACCTTGAAAAAGTCATGGCAACAAGGGGCAGTATGGTCAAAGTGAGACAGTCTTGAAAATCACCCTTTTAAAGTAAGGGAACAAAATGTGTCTGGCAATGAGGAGGGGTGTAACAATGGCAAAGGCAGAATCTCAGTCCTTCAGCAGGAGACAGTACCCAGGGGTGCCGCAGAACTGTGGGCAAACGTCATGAGGAATGATGGGAAAAGCCATCACTGTAGCAGAGACAGGATCTGACTCAGGCCTTCAGAGTTGGAACACACTAGGGTTCAAAGCACTATTCAGCAGATAAAGAATGACAAGTGAGAGAAAACAAGGAGTTGGAGGGCCATTATATGGGCAATGACAATGCCTGGTTATATTCAACCCTATGATGCTCATTTGAGGGATGGACTATTCAATGCTTGGGATACTACAGGCTGTACATACTCTGTTTCTGTACTGGGGAAATCTATGGAGTAGCAAGAGAAGGATGGGAGGGGAACCAAACATGAGCACTGATTTAGAACAGAACTCTGTGACTGCTCATACAACTTGAAAAGTCATGAAGGTTTTGATTTTGATGTCTCAGTGAAATGTGAGGTGAAGAACTTTACTCTTCTACCCTTAAGCTCTGTATAATACAGTTCTTGACTACCATGATTCTGTGAGAAAACCATTTCATTGTTGTTTTCATAAATCATTAGAGACATGCGAACCCATTTATAGTAAATCTAGGATTCACTAGGCTCTAAAGGAAAAAAGAAAACCCTAACACTAAACTATTCTGTAGACAAACATATTTGGAACTTTGAATCTTGTACCTTTGAGTATAATTTATATGTATGCTCAAGCCAGGTGAGAAATTAGAGACAGCCAAGGAATTGGAAGCAGAAGAGAAACAAGAGAGGAACACAACATTTTCTCATCCTGAGGTGGCCGGTTGCCTGCCATTCCTATGTGCAGCAGATGGCAAAAAGGCAGTGAGGGTGGGAGTGGCTGGCACTTCACAGACTGCCAGGTTCCGTCTGGGCTCTTGATAAATATTAATTAAATGAATTGACTCCACTGAAGACTGCTGCCCATGCTGCCAATTATGACAACCATTCTTTGTTTTATATATTATCCTCATGTTAGCATGGCATTGAATATGTCTTTATAAAGACTGAATGGGCTATGCAAATAAACTACCAAGAGGTGACACTCAAAGGCACACACGTTTTTTAGACCCTACTTTATAAACATCTTATTAAAACCATATCCTAGTGATATCTTGCTTGGCAATTCATCTGGAAATAAAGTTATACTACTTTAGCAAAATCAATCTGTGTGTAATGGACACTGGGAGGGCTTCAGGTTTTTTCTTTGCTTGGCCTGGGCATGTGGTGGACAAGGAGGAAAAAGAAGCAGTACAGAATTCATTCACGAAGGGGACTTAAATTCCTGGAGTTCATAATCCATGTAACTTAGGAGTTGTGAAAGTGTTACCTGGGCTCCTGAATTGAAAATGATTCAGAGGGATCTGTGTGCCTCTCTTCAGGAAAGAGAAGATTATAGAGCTGCAGCTTCTAGGTGATCTGGGGATTAGCAATCCCCCGAAAGACTAGAGGTGAGCAGTCATAAAGAAATCTATATGTTAAAAGCACCCCCAAATTAAAATGTGTTAATTTTACTTTATATGAAAGGATTTCCCAAGTTAAAGTGCCTTAGGAATATATCCTCTTTGTTATAGCAATCTACCCAGAAATGTGTGCCAGCCTCACCAGCCTGTGGGTTCAGATAAGGATTCATTAATATTAATGCCCAAATCCCACGGGCTCTCTCTCAATGGCAAGATATCACTTTCCCTCCTAGTATGAAATATCGGAAAATGTTGGCCATTTACTTCTTGGAGCCCTTTGTCTCAGAAGTTCTGTTTCCTTTACTCCAGCCTCTTGTTAATGAATACTGTCCGGCAATGTCTTAAGGGGAGGCACCTAGTCACTGGCAATTTCCCAGGATTTTTTAAAAGGAAAGTTTTAAGCTCCAGAGTTACCTATGGGAATAATGTCTCTTTCCCTCTGTTGTGCACAGCACAATTAGTGCCTGGAGCCCCTCCTGAATGCAGCTTCCTCTAGTTTTGGTGTGTCAGTAAGGAACATTCAGGATACCCCTACTTTTCCTTCAGGAATGAGGATAAACATCATTTTCCCAGGGAAGCACTTCCTGACTTGTGGTATGTGTAACTCTCATCTTTATGTCTTCATAGTTCTCTCTACTTGTATCATGGTAGTTAGTGATTTCGTTTCCCTTCTTCCACCTCTAAACTCTTTATTCGTAAGGGCAGAAACTTTGTATGCTTATATAGCATAGTGCTCCTTACCAGGGCTACCACTGTACAAGTCCAATAGACACCACTGACATTGGATTCTCTGAAGTTGGGCAACAAAGGTCCCAATCCCCAGCATTTATAAAACATGGTAGATGCTTAATAAGTAATTTTAAATGAGTAAATCTTCTTATGCATTTCTATGTCTCACCTACAACTTTACTTAAAATCATGTATAAAACAAACTTCCAGAAATACCAAATAGTGCAGATACTCCTGGGTGATGTAGCCCACCAGTCGAGCAAACACCTAAATTCTGAATTCTAAATTACACTTAAGTAAAACACCTGAATTTGTTACATAGGGAAGTCAAGATAAAGTTCTGCATATATAAAAATACATAAAACATAACTAATATAAGATCATATAATGTAATATAATATGATACAATAGAATCTTTTTCATGCTGGGAAAACTGATGATAAGGTAAGTATTGTACAATACAGAAGAGGCTGAAATTTCCATCCACCCAATTCAAATGTCCATATAGGATGAAAATGTGGTAAAGATGTAAATAGCAGTGAATGTGTAGGAATTGGGGCTAAGGAAGCAACAAGGGGACATGAGCATGTATTCATTCAGTTATTCAAATATTCATTGATACCAACGCTATAGTAAGTGCTATTCTAGACGTGGGGAACACAGTGGTGAATAAAATGAGGGAAACAGACAATAAATGAGTTAAAAAATAAATGACAAATAATGTTAATATTTAGATAAGTGTTATGAAGAAAATTCAGTAGAGCCACAGCATAGAGCATGATACAGATATGTGTTTATTTAATACAATTTGGTCAGGAACTAACCTCTCTGAATAAAGAGAAGTGAGCATATAAAAATATTGGAAAAAACATTGCAGGAAAGGAAACAGCATGCTGAGGCAAATCAGATAACACGAATGGATAAAATATCCTTCAGGTTATTTGGTGAATCAGAAAAAAAATTGACGAGAAAAGTACATACATGGAATTTATGGCGATGCCTAAGTTATTGATATGGACTCATCTTACAAATATTTGCACTTCATAGACAGCAGAAAACAAATGCTCCACTCACTCTCTAAGCACTACATTTAACTATCTCAAAAATCCCATGCTGAAAGTAGAAATATTACCTCTATTTTACATATAAAGATACGAAGGCGAAAAATTAGGAAACTTTCCCAAGGTCACAAGATAAATGTCAGTGCTGAGATCTGAATCCAGGAAGCCCAGCTATAGAATGTATAATATTAATTAGATACATATATATGGTCTCTAATGTATTTTCAATATTAATGTCATTTGAGATATCTAGACACATGGGGAAATTATGTATTTTAACATATGAATTATTTAAATAGTCACTCTTTCTCCACCTGGTGTCAATAATTTGGTTTTCCTCATTGAAAAACATGAACATAATTATCTTTTATTCTTTATTGTGTACATGTAATTGTAATGTTTGTGTCAGAAAGAGCTATAAAAGAGCATAATCAATGCAATGATTTCTATTGTTCTCACAGTCGTTGGCATTATCTGGCATCACAAAATAATACACTTAACTATGGTAGCTGGTGTCAACCACTGAGGCACCTAAATAAATGGGTCACCTTCACTTTGAGTGAATAAATAATAATCTATAAATGTAAATCAGCTATAACTTTAGTGTTAGCCAAATCTACTTGTAATGCTCGTTGGGTAAGAGAAGAAACAATAAAAAATACCAATTTAAGGTTTTGTGCGTCTACTTACATTATGCTGGGTTCTAAATATGATTTCAGGAAATATTTTTAAAGGATTAATGAAAGTAGCACTAGAGGAAACCCTAAAAGAGAATATTAAAAATAGAATCAGCATATGGTACAGCCCACAGAAGATGGTTCATAATATATTACAAATAATTTGTCAGTGGTTCTGCATATTTCTTGGAATTCTAACCTTGGGTAATGTTAACAATGAAATATCAACACTGTTATTTATGAAAGTATCCGTGGTGATGAACAAATAGATAAACAGAGTCAAATTAATTCATGGAACATTTATATTAATTTCATTTATTAAAAATGTGGCTGCTATTATTACTATACACTCATTAGTTCATAGCTCAGTGAATGAAAAGCTAGTCCCAAACTGCTCTTTTCCCCCAAACATTAAAAAAATAACTTCTACCATTATTTTAAACGTACCAGCAATAATGGCCCCACTGGTCCATCTGCTGCTTGCACTTTTTCTGCTATGTACAAATCACCCTAAGTGCTTTGCCTCCCATCAGACAAAGCTATGGTAGTAAGAATGATTTATTTAACAGATATGCATTGTAATAGTTGGAAAAATACTGACTTGGGGAGATCACTACTGGGAGAGAATTTTAATGCTAAAAGCCACTCCGAATGTTCCAGTGGGCAGTGCCAAGCAGAAACATGGTAGATGACAGATGGTAAATATATTCTTACCAACTGACAGTTGCACTTCCCATGGCCAAACACTTCCTATGCTGTGCAGTTCCCAGGTCAAAGAGACTTCATTCTATATTTATGCTCAACAAATACATGTAATTATCTTTAAAACACAAATGTTTTGAGTTATTATGTATCATACCATGTATGTTACATATAATGAAAATACAAATAATTGTTAAAAATATCAGGATATTGAAAAATCTATTTGATTATGCATATTGTGCTATATTATTCTGGAATGTTTTTAAGTATTATAGAGTACCCAGCCTTTAATCTTTTGAAAAAATATTTTCCCACAATGGAAACTAAAACAGAAAATCATTCAAAAATGTTTTGCCAAATTACATGTTTTTATGGGTATTGGAATTAGGGAAATGACTAAAACGGTCTAAGAAGTAATTTTTATATCAGGCTTTTCTGTGTGCAATTGATGTTTTAGAAAAAATTAAACAAAACTGTTTTGTTTTGATACTGCTATGTTACACATATAGAATTCTTTATTCTAATGTTATAAAATGATTACCTGTTCACCTAGAAGAATATGATCATTAGCTGGTCTTCAAATATGTAACAAATTAGAAGTGCTGACAGTGTTAGCTAGTTCAATACAAAAATCTTTTTGGATTTCAGTTTTGGTATTAGCTGGAAAGTCACATTTTAAAGTCTGTAACAATCCCTCTGAAAATGGAGATATATACAAAGGAAGGTGACACACCCTATAAGTATGGTTGAGACTGTCATATTGAAAAGCATCCACTCCTCCAGACTGGCAGGATTTCCTATGACATTTTTTCTCATTCACTCTGAGAATAGAACTGAGAAGTTTGGCCAGATACAATCTTACTGGGACTTGTTAACTAATAGTTTTCAGTTGCTAATTTACATCAGGGTTTAGCTATGCCAGCTTCAAAACTGAGACTGAATACAAAGCCAGATGACCTTAAATAACTCCAGAAATGAGCAGTCACCTGTGCATTAATAATTTGCATATGACATGCTCCTATTTAGAGTCAAGATAGATAATGAAGAGCAGAATTCAGATCTGAGTTCCTCGATTTGTCTATCCATGTTATCATATTAATCCAATAATTGCCTAATTTCCACATAATTTCCCCTCTACCCCAGTCATACCATAGTATTGAGAATGATTCACTGAAATATCATTTTTTTATTATTATTTCGGGGGAGTAACATGTCACCCTTGAAACTTAGTGGCTTAAAATGACAACTATTGAATTAGCTCACAATTTGTCAGGTTGCAAAATGGGCTGAATTTAGTGGGCGGCTTTTTCACAGGTCTCACCTAATCTCACTCATTCATCAGGACTCACTTGGGGAGTGACTGGAGCTCGTTGGTCTGAAATAACCTCATTCATAGCCCTGGCAGATGGCTGACAGGTGGCTGGTGCAACAGGGGTGGCTGGGTCATGGATCTCTCTTCATCCAGCAGGCTAGCCTGGGCTCACTTACAAGGTGGTTGCAGAGTTTCATGAGCAAGAAAAGGACAAGCCCCAATGCACAAGTATTTTCTTTTTTTAAAATTTATTTTTTAATTTTAAAATTTTTTAATGGAATATTACTCAGCCATTGAAAGGAACAAAACTGGGTCATTTGTAGAGACATGGATGGACCTAGAGACTGTCATACAGAGTGAAGTAAGTCAGAAAGAGAAAAACAAATATCATATAATAACGCATATATGTGGAATCTAGAAAATGGTACAGATGAACCTATTTGCAAAGCAGAAATAGACACAGACATAGAGAAGAAATGTATGGACACCAAGAGGGGGAGGGGGGGTGGGATGAACTGGGAGATTGGGATTGACATATATACACTACTATGTATAAAATAGATAACTAATGTGAACCTGCTGTGTAGCATAGGGAACTCGACTCAATGCCCTGTGGTGACACAAGTATTTCCTAATTTTCTGCTCTTCTCATGTTTGCTATTGCCCTATTGGCCCAAACAAGTCACATGGCCAAGACCAGCATCAGAGTGGGTGGGCATCCAGAATTTCAGTGAAAGGCAACGTGTATATTGCGGTTCTTACAATCTAACATACTTATTAAACATGGTTAGTTTAACACGCAGAACTGAATACTGACTGGGTTTATAGCTTTAGTGATGTTTATTAGCAAACAAGGCCAAAAGCTGCCACAGTGCTCAGTTTTCAATAGGTCAAAAAATTAGATAAGTGCTTTAATCTTCAAATTTAACATTGACTAACATTTACTGAGATCTTACTATGTGCAATATATCAACATTTTACCCACATTATTTTTTATTTTTTTTATTTTTTTTAATTTTTAACGTCTTTATTGGAGTATAATTGTTTTACAATGGTGTGTTAGTTTCTGCTGTATAACAAAGTGAATCAGTTATACATATACATATGTTCCCATATCTCTTCCCTCTTGCAGCTCCCTCCCTCCCACCCTCCCTATCCCACCCCTCTAGGTGGTCACAAAGCACAGAGCTGATCTCCCTGTGCTATGCGGCTGCTTCCCACTAGCTATCTATTTTACATTTGGTAGTGTATATATGTCCATGCCACTCTCTCACTTTGTCACATCTTACCCTTCCCCCTGCCATATCCTCAAGTCCATTCTCTAGTAGGTCTGTGTCTTTATTCCCGTCTTCCCACTAGGGTCTTCATGACCTTTTTTTTTTTTTCTTTTTCCTTAGATTCCACATATATGTGTTAGTATACTGTATTTGTTTTTCTCTTTCTGACTTACTTCACTCTGTATGACAGACTCTAACTCCATCTACCTCACTACAAATAACTCAATTTCGTTTCTTTTTATGGCTGAGTAATATTCCATTGTATATATGTGCCACTTCTTCTTTATCCATTCATCCGATGATGGACACTTAGGGTGCTTCCATGTCCTGGCTATTGTAAATAGAGCTGCAATGAACATTTTGGTACATGACTCTTTTTGAATTATGGTTTTCTCAGGGTATATGCCCAGTAGTGGGATTGCTGGGTCATATGGTAGTCCTAGTTTCAGTTTTTTAAGGAACCTCCATACGGTTCTCCATAGTGGCTGTATCAATTTACATTCCTACCAACAGTGCAAGAGGGTTCCCTTTTCTCCACACCCTCTCCAGCATTTATTGTTTGTAGATTTCTTGATGATGGCCATTCTGACTGGTGTGAGATGATATGTCATTGAAGTTTTGATTTAAATTTCTCTAATGATTAATGATGTTGACCATTCTTTCATGTGTTTGTTGGCAATCTGTGTATCTTCTTTGGAGAAATGTCTATTTAGGTCTTCTGCCCATTTTTGGATTGGGTTGTTTGTTTTTTTGTTATTGAGCTGCATGAGCTGCTTGTAAATCTTGGAGATTAATCCTTTGTCAGTTGCTTCATTGGCAAATATTTTCTCCCATTCTGAGGGTTGTCTTTTCACCGTGTTTATGGTTTCCTTTGCTGTGCAAAAGCTTTTAAGTTTCATTAGGTCCCATTTGTTTATTTTTGTTTTTATTTCCATTGCTCTAGGAGGTGGGTCAAAAAGGATCTTGCTGTGATGTATGTCATAGAGTGTTCTGCCTATGTTTTCCTCTAAGAGTTTGATAGTGTCTGGCCTTACATTTAGGTCTTTAATCCATTTGGAGTTTATTTTTGTGTATGGTGTTAGGGAGTGTACTAATTTCATACTTTTACATGTAGCTGTCCAGTTTTCCCAGCACCACTTATTGAAGAGGCTGTCTTTTCTCCACTGTATATGCTTGCCTCCTTTATCAAAGATAAGGTGACCATAGGTGCGTGGGTTTATCTCTGGGCTTTCTATACTGTTCCATTGATCTATGTTTCTGTTTTTGTGCCAGTACCAAACTGTCTTGATTACTGTAGCTTTGCAGTATAGTCTGAAGTCAGGGAGCCTGATTCCTCCAGCTCCATTTTTCGTTCTCAAGATTGCTTTGGCTATTCGGGGTCTTTTGTGTTTCCATACAAATTGTGAAATTTTTTGTTCTAGTTCTGTGAAAAATGCCAGTGGTAGTTTGATAGGGATTGCATTGAACCTGTAGATTGCTTTGGGTAGTAGAGTCATTTTCACAATGTTGATTCTTCCAATCTAAGAACATGGTATATCTCTCCATCTATTTGTATCATCTTTCATTTCTTTCATCAGTGTCTTATAATTTTCTGCATACAGATCTTTTGTCTCCTTAGGTAGGCTTATTCCTAGATATTTTATTCTTTTTGTTGCAATGGTAAATGGGAGTGTTTTCTTAATTTCACTTTCAGATTTTTCATCATTAGTGTATAGGAATGCAAGAGATTTCTGTGCATTAATTTTGTGTCCTGCTACTTTACCAAATTCATTGATTAGCCCTAGTAGTTTTCTGGTAGCATCTTTAGGATTCTCTATGTATAGTATCATGTCATGTGCAAACAGTGACAGCTTTACTTCTTCTTTTCCGATTTGGATTCCTTTTATTTCTTTTTCTTCTCTGATTGCTGTGGCTAAAACTTCCAAAACTATGTTGAATAATAGTGGTGAGAGTGTTACCCACATTATTTCATTCAACTGGGAAAACACACAATGTGGCAGCTTAGTGCATTATTTATGAGTATAGACTTGAAGTCTGACTACCTCTGTTCAGTCTTAGTGCACTATTTATTACCTGTGGGGTTTGGTTAAATAATCTACCGCACAGCGCTCTTATGTTTTCATGTATTAGTGTATATAGAGTCCCTTGAACTGTGCCTAACATATCATGAGTGTTATATAAGTTATCACTCTTATCATAAATTACATACTATTATATCATCTCCATTTCACTAATCATACAGTCTGGAGAAATTAACAAACCCAAGTAACACAGAGTATGCATTCAAGTTGAAGAGAGTTTGATTCAAAATTCCATGATTAATCTGCTGAATTCTATTTTGTGTAATGGGAAAATAAATACGGAAACTATTTTTACACATAAGTAATATATTTTACATGTAAATAATTACCCACTATATTAAAGATTTTAACAATCCAAACCATGGTTTTCTTTTTCTTATTAACATTATACATATTTTGACCTGAAGAATTTTGAATAATTGCCTCTATTCTAACATAGGATTTCATAATTAACAATTCCCAGGTTTTATTTGTTTACATTTCTATAAAAATTATATGTAGTCTTTCTTTCTGAGAGTTCTAGTTATACATGTGTACTTTGCCGTGTTCCAGTATTAAGGGTTGATTAGTCTATTGAAAAAGATGCTGAATATAGCATAGTGGCTAAGAACATTTGGATTTTAATTCCAAATCCTGCACTTATATGATCTACAAAGAAGGCAATCTCATGTGATTCAACTTAGCACAAGTACTTAACATAGAAAGCATTGAGTAAATTCTAGCTATTATTATTATTATTACTATTATTATAATACCCCAAAAGGATGCAGTTTTCTGGTTTTATCCTTAAATCAATTAAACACAAGTGCAATTTACTTAATGTGACATCAAAGTATAAATGAAGGCAAAGTGACGGAGACAGGGAGAGAAAAGAGAGAGACAAAGAGACTGGAAAATGCTATTGTTGATGGCTTTGAAGACAGAGAAAGAGGCCAAGAGGCAAGGAATACAGGTGGCTATAAAGCTGTAAAAATCAGGAAGCAGATTTCCCCTAGACCCTCTAGAAGGAACTAGCCTTGCTGACACCCTGATTTTAACCCAGTGAAAACTGACTCTGGACTTTTGACCTCTAGAACTTTAAGAGAACTTGTGTTTATTTATAAATAAATAAATAAAACTAGTAAAACTGGAATTATCTATGACACGGAAACATTCAAAAAGAAAAAAAATATGCCAGTGAAAAATTCAAATGAATCCAAACACTCTGGAGATATATTTTCTTTCTCCTCAGTATCCCATAGGGATTAACTTCTTGATCTGAGCTGATCTTGTTTTACTTTGAGGAAGGTGATGTTACTATCAAATAATATATTAACTTTTTGCTGGAAAGAAGTATCGATAGAACATAAATACAACAAAAATAACTGAAGAGGCATCTTCTGAAAATTAATATATACTAAATCACAAGTCAAGGAAGCCAAACATTTCTTTTAAACTAGACTTCTTGGTAACGTATATCAAAACAGTTGCTATGTTTACACATTCTATAATAGCAAAATTCTATATTTGGTACATGACATAATGAAATTTCACCCTATGTTGTCTCTTGTGTGTTTCTGTACCAAAACATCTTTTTCTTGGCTGCCACACATTTGAAAATGTCACCTTCAGCTTCTGTGATTTCTTATTATCTACCCCTGGAACTGCAACTACACCTCTTTAATTCTCCTGACCATCACACTCATACCAATGTCCCCTAATGAATGGAGCTAGGTGATATACCATCCCTGCTTTTAACTATTTATATCCACTAATTTATACTGGGACTGATGATCCTCCCAGATAAATAATTTGAGCTAATGTAACTACTGTGGCACAAACATATTAAAATGATTTCAAGGACTGGTTTTATATCTGTGGAGTTCATATTGCCTGGAGCAAGAAAAGGGTTTCCTAGAGAAAAGTCAGCCAAAGAAAGGAATTAGGAGGGTGAGCCAGATGCAGACAGAGACAGCTCCAGAACAAAGGAAGTCCAAGTGTAGGTTCATGAGTTATGTTAATTCTAACCCAGCTGCCTTGGCACCATATTTCAGTGCTAGAAGATAGAGGCTCTTTGCATAATTTGAAAGATCTGCTCAAGGCTATAATCTTTTAAAATAGAAGCAAATTTGGTTTAGTATACTGCCTATTTACCAAGTATAATGTCACATACGAGTGTTGTTTCCTGACTTTATTAGAACAGAGATGTTGCACATCTGCTACATGGTCCAAAGGTAGTTTTCAAATCCACTCTGGAGTGGCACATTTCTGACTTCACCAGCTCCTAGGGGACAGCAATGGCCTCAGAAGGTTCACTGGAAACCATAATCATTGTGGTCTGGAAAACTGGACCAGCTGCACTGTTCTGGCTCAGCTGTCTAAGCAACCATTGACAGAACAGTTTTAATAATTTCTGTAATATATTTTGTCTTAAGCAAGCTTTTGTTGGATGTCCTAAATGGGCATAACATGGAAAAAAATATGCTCCTTTTTACTTTGAAAGAGCAGAAAGAAGGTAGAAGGTGATGCCTAAGATCTCCCAACATCCAGTGTCCTCTTGGGAATGACCTCATAGAAATACTATATTTGTGGATCTGCAGTGGACTTGGCCACCCAAACCCAGCTGTGCTGCTCGCAGGGGCAAATTACATTTCAAAGTGATGCATAGGCAGCAGTGTTCTTGCAGGTAGGCAAGGTGGTTCTTGGAGCATGGAGGTTTGGGTATTAACACTGTACATTGCAGAGGCTGGATAGTGAGGCTTGAGTCCGTGTTCCACCGGGATTAAAAAACTGTGTCCCATGTTACAGTCCAAAATTTAAAATTATATTCATAAAATTTAAAATAATAAATACAAACTTGGTACATTTATTATTACTCCACATTAACTAACGCTCTTAGGAATGGATCTAAATATCAGTGTAAATTGTTACCAGATTTTTCTTCTTTCTACCTGGAAGAAATAACATAAAATATGCTTTTTAAATGCATACAATATGGTTTAATAACTTTTGATATTTGCTCCTTTCTTTCTCCTCCCTTTAGCTCTTGGCTGACCTAACCAAGACTGGGGCTACTCCCTATTTTCCAGCAGAGAACATATTCACCCGTCTAACCTACAGTAGTCCAATGTTTCTAATCAAATCTAAGGGCTTGGAATTTAGTTTGAAAACATCAGCATAACACATTTAAGTTATTACTACAAGTGTCACTCTCCGGTTCTTAAAATACATTAAAAATAATTGAGGTTATTTTAGGTTATTTTCTCCAAGTTCAGATTGTTTAGTAGTTTTGACTAATTTAATCAGTCAAGTATGATTTGTTTTAAATTAAGTTTTTTTTCTTCTATTTTATCCCTCTATTTTTTAATTAGTGTGTACATAGATAAAATTCCTTTCCCATGGCACAAATTCAACTCTATTTGTTGAAAAAATACAGAGACTCTCTTTTAGAGGTGGCAGTATCGGGCACCAGAGAGGAGTTTTGCTGTCTATTTCTTTGCACCAGAATGTCTTTTACATAATAGATGCGCAGTATATAGTTATTGAATTGAACTAAAACATATTTTTTGGTCTATGCTTTAAAATAGTGAAACTAGTATATAAGTTTAGATAGGCTGACAATTTATATAGCAATAGTTCAGGCTTCAGAGGCAGTGTCATACTAGAGGCTCAGTGTCTGCAAAAGAAATGAGACGATTTCAGGATTCTCCTTCTCTGTTATCCAGGAGGAAGCATATGCTAGACATAGAGAAAGAGCCAGTGACTCTTTGCTCTGGTGACAGATGCATGAATATTAGAATACAAAGTATGAATCTGGGACCAGATGAATCCCAAAGAACATACTGATGAAATCAAAATTTTGTTAACCATATTAGGCAACACTTTAATATTTAATATAAAATATTTAATATTGGTATAATTGACAATTAGAAGTAGATAGGTAAACTGTACCAGGAGGCTGGAAGGCTGGGAGACTGGGATGCAAGTGAGACTATCCTTGAAGTGGTTCTGGCTTATTTCACTCAACAATATGCTACATTGTGCCCTGCTCTTGGGTGGAACGTGAGTTTTGTCTTTTTAAAGGCTGACTTATAGCATTCCATTTTAAGCATTTACCACAATTTATCAATCCCAGTATTGATGAACATTTTTCCCCCCAGTTTGGGGCTCTTATGAATAATGCTTCTACTAACATCCTTGAATTTGTCTTGTGGTCCACATATGAAGGCAGTTCTGTTGCGTATACATCTAGGAATGGAATTGTTGGTTATGTATAAGTCTAATATTACAAAAGATTGCCAAACAATTTTTCAGAGTGATTGTGTCCCTTTATATTCCCATTGGCAGTGTATAAAAAGTCCTATACTATTGAATTTGCACCAATACTTGGTATGGTCTTTTAATCTTATCCATTCTTACAGGTGCTTAGTGGTGATTTGCAGTTTAAAATTGAATTGTTTATCTCATGGGCAATGATGTTAAAAATATGTTAGATATTTTAAATGAGCATTTGGATATCATCTTTTCTGAAGTACTCATTCAATTTTTTTAAATTGAAGTATAGTTGATTTACAATATTGTGTTAGTTTCAGGTATACAGCAAAGTGATTCAGTTATGTATATGTACATATATTCATATGTATATGCACATATATATAATATATATGTATATATATGATTATTTTCCATTATAGGTTATTATAAGATATTGAATATAGTTTTCTGTACAATACAGTAAATCCTTAATGCTTATATATTTTATGTATAGTAGTTTGTTAATCCCATACTCCTAATTTATCCCTCCACCCCCTTTCCCCTTTGGTAACCATACATTTATTTTCTATGTCTGTGAGTCTGTTTATGTTTTGTATATAGATTCATTTGTACTATTCTTTAGTTTCCACATATAAGTGATATATAAAATTTGTCTTTTTCTGACTTACTTCATTAAGTATAATATTCTCTAGGTCCATCCATGTTGCTGCAAAAGGCAATATTTCATTCTTTTTTATGACTGAGTAATATTCCATTGTATATACCACATCTCCTTAAGCCATTGTCTGTTGATGAGCACTTTGGTTGTTTCCACTACTGTAAATAGTGCTGCTATGAACATTGGGGTGAATTTATCTTTTTGAATTAGAGTTTTCATCTTTTTTAGATATATACCCAGGAGTGGGATTGCTGGATCATATGGTAGCTCTATTTTTAGCTTTTTAAGTCACCTCCATACTGTTTTGCATAGGGACTGCAACCAATTTATATTCCCACCAACAGTGTAGGAGGGTTCCCTTTTCTCTATTATCTATCCAGCATTTATTATTTATAGACTTACTGATGACAGACATTCTGACAGGTGTGAGGTCATAGCTCATTGTGGTTTTGATTTGCATTTATCTCATAATTAGTCATGTTGAGCATATTTTCATTTGTATGTCTTCTTTGGAGAAATATCTATTTATGTCTTCTGCCCATTTTTTTATTGTATTGTTTGTTTTTTCAGTACTGAGTTGTATGAGTTGTATGTATATTTTGGAAATTAATTCCTTCTTTTCTAGTTGTTTTTGTAGTTCTTCTTTGTTCATTTCTTCTTTTTGTGTTTCCTTTCGTGGTTTGATTTATTATTATTATTTTTTTTGTAGTATGCTTGAATTCCTTATTTTTTGGTTTTTGTGTATCTATTGTACGTTTTTAACTTGTAGTTACCCTGGAGTTCAAGTATGTTGACCCATAACTGTATCTATTGATTTAAACCGATAGACATACAAATTCAAACACATCCTAAAAGATCGCTATTTTTATACTGTACTCCCCAATTTGTGATTTTGATGTCCTGTTTTACATCTTCATGCTTAACCTTTTGCTGTTAATTGTACTTAAAATCAATTTTACAAAAATTTTTAATTGTTTTTAAATCTATGAACTAGTTTAGTTAAATGATCTTCAATCCTTTTATATATTTGCCTTTCTTATTTGATTTTCCCTTTGATGTAGATTCTTGCTTCTCTTCTATTTAGAGAAGATCTTTCAATATTTCTTTTAGGTTAGATTTAGTATTGCTGAATTCTTTTAGTTTTTGCTTGGCTGAGAAATTCTTTCTCTCTCTTTCCATTCTAAATGATGATCTTGCTGGGTAGAGTATCAGAGTTTGCAGGTTTTTCCCTTTTAGGACTTTGAATATGTCATGCTACTCCCTTCTGGCTTGCAAGGTTTCTGCAGAGAAATCAGCTGATAGCTTTATGGGAGCTCCCTTGTAACTGACTCTTTGTTTTTTTCTTGCTGCCTTTAGAACCTTCTCTTTAACTTTTGCCATTTTAATTATGATATGTCTTGGTATGGGTCTGTTTGGGTTCATCTTGTTTGGGTCCTTCTGTGCTTCCAGTACCTGGATATCTGTTTCCTTCTTTAGGATTGGGAAGTTTTCAGCCATAATTCTTCAAATACATTTTTGATCCCCTTTTCTCTCCTCTTTCTGGAACCCCTATTATGTGAAGGTTGGCATGTTTTACATTATCCCATAGATCTCATATGTTGCTTTTTTGTTTTTTTTTTTCATTTGTCTTTCTGTCTGCTGCTCTGATGAGGTAATTTCTATTAGTCTATCTTCTAGATCATTTATTTGTTCTGTGTCATTTAGTCTGCCACCATTGCTTCCAGATTGGTTTTCATCTCAGCAATTGAATTGTCTAATTTTAATTGGTTCACCTTTATAATATCTAGCTCCTTGTTACAGTGACCAGCATTTCTATTGATAATCTTTCTTAAATCCTTTAGCATTTTTATTAACTCCTTTTTGAACTTGGGATCTAGTAGACTGGAGAGGTCTGTTTTATCATTTGTTCTTTCAAGGGATTTCTCTTGTTCTTCTAATTAGGAGTAGTTCCTCTGCTTTTTCATTCTACTTAACTTTCTCCGTCTCTATGAATTTAGGAGAAACAGTTATGTACTGTGGTCTTGAAAGTTTGTTCTTATGTGGGAGCATCCCTGTGTAGACTGTGAGTCCAATATTTTTGCTGCGAGGGCTGGTTTGGTATGGATACCAGCCATGTCTTTCCTCAGAGTGGGATGGTCGTTATCCCCTTGATAGGGGGTGTGATTGGTGTTGTGGTGTCTGGAGACTGCACTGGATGTGGGTCAGGGCCTACTCTTTGTCCCCTGGCTGTCACTGCCCTGTCAGGGGGCAGGGTCAGCTCCACAGTTCTTAGAGTAGAAGCCTTGAGGGTTGGGTTCGATCAGGCTCCATTGCCTTTGAGGGCATGCCCTGCCCCGAAACATGTGACCACTGAGTAAGTGAGGCACATGTGGTCACAGCAAATCTATGCACCGCCCATGTAGGCATCTGCGGTTCGGCCCAAAAGCAGCCCAAGTCACTTCCCTTTCTTTGTTGTGTTTGTCCCAGACCTAGTGCTAGGCTGTGGTGTGGAGCAGGCTGGTGTTGGGGGCGGGACACTGTGGCTGCAGAAATTGAGGTGGCTGTGCTGCTGCCTGGGAGCTGGGCTGCCTCTGTGGCACACCTCTCCCAGGACCTGTCTGCACCAAATCCGGCACCATGCTGAGTGTGGAGTGGGCAGAGCCAGGGCGCTCCCACCAGGTAATGAATTGCCATGTATTCCATGAGACTCAGCACCCAGCCACTGTGTGTTTTTGCGGTGCCACAGAGTGCATGCTTCAACAATGTCTGCCAATGTCTGCCGTGGCTAGTCTAGCCCTGCCATGCCTGTGCTGACAACTTCCCTGGGGGGACTATACCCCAGGCCCTCAGGGTTTTCTCTGCACAGCTAGATCAAATCCTCCCCCAGAGCCTGTCTACCCAAGATTCAGCACTTAACTGCTGTGCATTCTTGTGGCACTGCCCGGTATAGGCACTGACAGTGTCTGCCCAATTTCACCCACTGCTCCCATGTGCGCTGACAATGGTCTCTGTGGTTAGCCTGGATCACATCCCAGGCACGGTGATCTGTCCATGTGCAGCTAGACTGAATCTCTGCCCTGATCTCCTGCCAGGCTGTGGTGTGGAGCGAGTAGGGCCAGGGTGTTTGCCCCTTCGGATTGGGAAGTGCAGCAATGCAGCAGCCCCCAGCACAAGTCTTTCCCTGCCCTGATTGTTAGCAAGCCAGCATGTGCACACTCCTTGCAAGTAGAATTTAGGCTTCTCTATCCCTTCTGTCTGTCCCAGTGGATTTCCCACAAGGCAAGGGGGCTCCCCAGAGTGAGGGCCTGACCATGTGGACCTTTTCTTCCTTACAGATCCCTCCAAGGGGCACAGATCCTGTCCTGATGCCCTTTTCCCCCATCCTATTTGGCTACCTGGAGATCTATCTTGCAGCTTTGGTTGTATAGGTGATCTTCTCCCAGTTTCCCATTGGTTTTCTGTGAGAACTGTTCCACATGTAGATGTATTTTTGATGTGTTTGTGGGAGGAGTGAGCTCCATGTCCTCTTACTCAGCCATCTTGATCCCCCTCCTCCATTTAATTTTTAATCTTTTTTTTTTTTTTTTTTACTGGGATTCTGTTTTTTCCTTACTGATTGTAGGGGTTTTGTTTCTGTTTTTGTTTGTTTGTTTTTAATATGCACTCTGGATAAAAATTCTTTCAGGTTGATATATTGTAAACATTTTCAACTCTGAGACTTACTTTTTCATTGTCATAATATTATCTTTTGATAAACAGAAATATTTATTTTTAATGAGCTTGACTATATTAATCCTTTTCTTCTTGCTATTGGTTTTATATCCTGCTTAAGAAATGTTTGCTTATTTCAAAGTCAAGAAGTTATTCTCCTATCTTATCTTTCAGAAATTTTATTGTTCACCTTTTAAATTTACAGGTCTGCAATCCATTCATACCATTTTTTGTGTATGGGTAAGCTGTAGATATTTTAAATTTTTCACATGGATATCCAAATGAATCAATGTCATTTATTGAAAAGAACATCTTTCTTCACTGTATTTCAAGTGGCACCATTTTATAAATCAACTGAATTTATAAGAGTGAGTTCATTTCTGAACTCTGTATTCTGATGTATTTGTCTGTTTGTCTTGCTTGCACCAGTAATATACTGTACTTAAAACAAGTCTAGATATCCTGTAGTTGTGTATCATTGAACTTTATTCTACTTCAAGAATAGACTGACTATACTTGACTCTGAGTTTTCATGTAAATTTTAGAATAATCTTGTTCATTTCCATATACATATACACACAAAAATAATCTTCTAGGGCTTTGATTGAGATTGTTTTTTTCTATTGATCAATTTTTGAAGAATAAATATTTTTACAACATTGAATCTTTGAAATGTATGGTGTATACATTCTCTTGTTTAGGCCTTCTTTTAGTTTGCCAATAATATTTTGTATTTTTCTGTTTAGATTCTTGTATATCAAACATTAAACTTATTCTAAGTTATTTGATTTTTTTATTCTATTGTAAATGGTATCCTTCTTAAATTTCATTCTCTAATTAATTGTTATAAATATATATATTCATTGATCTTTGTATATTGGCCATATCAGTATACTTTGTGCAGTTTATTTGCTTGTTAGCTCTATTTTTCTAAATTTGTGGATTATTTAGGATTTTCTATATTCTATTATCTGCAAATTATGACCCTTTTAGTGTTTTCCCACTATTTATACTTTTTTTTCCTTTTTATTGCCTTATTAGTAAACTGTCTAGGACTTCCCATACAAGGTTTAATAGAAAGGAATATCTTATTTCTGATCTCAAGAGGAAAGCTTTCAACATTCTACAGTACATATCATATTTGCTGATGGGTTTTTTCTTTTTTGGTAGATTTTTTTTAATCAAAAGTTCTATCTTAGTCATTGTTTTCTTAGATTTTTAAAAAGTTATTTGTTTTGTTTTATTAAAAAAATTTTGGGGCTTCCCTGGTGGCGCAGTGGTTGAGAATCTGCCTGCCAATGCAGGGGACACGGGTTCGAGCCCTGGTCTGGGAAGATCCCACATGCCGCGGAGCGACTAGGCCCGTGAGCCACAACTACTGAGCCTGCGAGTCTGGAGCCTGTGCTCCGCAACAAGAGAGGCTGCGACAGTGAGAGGCCCGCGCACCGCGATGAAGAGTGGCCCCCACTTGTTGCAACTACAGAAAGCCCTCGCACAGAAATGAAGACCCAACACAGCCATAAATAAATAAATAAAATTAAAAACAAAACAAAACTAAACTAAATTGCAAAGCAAAATTATAAAAAAAAAAATTTTTTTTCTGCATCTCTTAACCTCATCCTATAATTTCCCCTCTTTTATTTATTTATTTATTTATCCACACCGTGTGGCATGCAGGATCTTAGTTCCCCGACCAGGGATCGAACCCGTGCCCCCTGCATTGGAACCACGGATTCTTAACCATTGGATGGCCAGGAAAGTCCCTCTCCTCTTTCTTAATGTGGTGAATTTATCTTGCTTGAGATGTATGGTACTTTTGGATCTTTGGCTTAATTACTTTGCCAGTTTTAGAAAATGCTTAGATATTAGTATTTCAAATACATATACATATACATATGTATATATATTTGCTTTAAGTTCTCTTTTCAGTTTTTGGGACTCTAAACATACGATAGATCTTTTTTTCTTTTTACAATGTCCCATATTTCTTCAATGTTCTTTTCTTTCCCTTTCTTCTCCTTCCTCCCCTCACTTTATCCTCCTCTTCCTCCTTCTTCTGTACTTCTCTTGAATTTTCTGTGCTTCCTTTGAATCCCTGTGCTTCAGCTTGAATATTTTCTACAGATCTATATTTCTGTTTACTAATCCTACTTTTTGCTGTGTCTAACAGGATGTTAAAATCAACAATTCAGTTCTTAATTTTAATTACTGCAGTTTTTAGTTTTACACTTTCCATTTGGTTCTTTCCTCAGGTATTCTGCTTACAGAACTAGATTTCTATCTATTTTTAAAACCATATTAATAACATCTGTGGCTGCCAACTTTCATAAGTGATCTGTGGGTCTGTTTCTGATTGAAAGCTAGAATTCTTTAAAAATGTTGTAGGAGCTCAGGGTGGTGCTATTAGCTTCAGAAAGTGTTTAGACTACTGTTTGGTGGAGACCCTGAGTTGAGAGAAAGATCACAGTAAATTTGTTGTTAAAGATCACAGCTTCGTTTACATAGCTGGATTGCAGTTTTTAGATGGCTCAGTTTATCTGTTTTATCCAGTGCTCCCATTGTTCTTTGGGGCATTACCTTGGAGCCTAGGATACTTATTAGAGTCTGTTCTCCTTAAGATCCTTAATTTCAATTCTTATTTTCTTGGCACTAAAAAACTTCCAAATACTCCTCTCGGTTTTTAAATAGTTTCTCCTTTATGCTTAGTTTTTTAGACTTTTTCTTTGTGCATAGAATTGAACAAATGCTTCAAGAAGGAATACTGCTAAGTGTAAGTAACGCCAATTCTCTTTGCCTCCCTCACTCTTAGATTTTGCTTCTTAAATTCTGGATGACTCACTCCAGTTTTTGTCTTTCAATCCCATATGGTTCCCTACATACTTCATGTGTTAACCAAAACTGTTTTCTTTTTCTTTTAACTGATGTCTTCTGCCTGAATTCTCAGTCTCTCTCCCCATTCCAAGAATCAGCAAATGCTCAGAGAATGAAATCTGCTCACAGAATGTTAGCTCATCTCACTGTGGTTCACTTCTCCGGGATTTTGGCCCCTTTAGTCCTGATAGCTTCAGCAACTCTCCAAGGACTTCAAACAAATCCCCTCCCACTTTGTAGTTTTAGCTGTTTTTTTCTAGTTCTTCTCTCTAGGAGTGTTAGTCAGCCAAAGTTACCCTTTTGTAGCCATGGGGAAATTCCCAGCAAATTGGTTTTGATCATTCAAGAGTTACACATTGTTTTGAGTGTCAGAATCTGAGTGATTTAACAAGCATTGCATAAGCTTTAATAAAAGCCATAAGAAAACAGGAAAAATATATTTGCTATATGTGTGAAATTCTTTAGATAGGGAGCCCAAAGGCACTACACCAATGGAATGGTTCTTCTTATTTCTGAAAGAATAATTGAAATGGAAAAAAAAAAAAATCACAGTTTTTCAGAGTCTGAGAACAGATCACATTATAATATAAAATGGCAAAAAACTTATCAATATATAGTTGCTTAGTATTTAGAATGTAAAGGATATACTGATTGCAGTATACAGGAATTTCTTTTGCAATCAGTGGAAAACCTGAAATATTATTACTCCCTAGTTTTCCAGCTAGGGCAGAGCCAAGAAATAGATGTACAGTGAAAGCTTCAATGACAACAAGAATGTTCCAGAAGTTGAGATGTTGCAGATCATGGGGTTCAGGAACTGTTACCACTGGACAGACTATTTCACCTTTATTCTGCCAAGGGGCTCCAATAAACAGCTGGCTATTGCCAAGAAGATTAGGACAATGAAAAGAAACTTATTAAAATGATTTTAAAATCCTGTAAATCACTTTCAGCTGAAATTATATTTGTGAATTCAAAAAATGAAACCTCTATTCTCTATTTTCAGTATTAATTTTTCGGGACTAGATCTAATATCAAATTAAATGTAAATCAAACTGCTGATTCATTTTTAGAGTTGGACAGGACAATATTCAGATGTTTTAAAGGGTAGGAGAGAACTTATCTATGTGTTTATTTTCTGCATCAGGGCTGCATTTTCCTAAAAATTAGTGTTCAATTTTTTAAAAATTTGGTTTCATAAACTTTAAATATTTTCAATGAGAAAAATTATTTTAAAATTGTGGAATAAACATTTTAATTCTGAAAAATATCTAGTATATAGATTTTCATATTACTATAATATTTTAATTATGAAGACTGCATCTATTCATGCTCTAATAATTGGATATTAGCCATAAATTCCTATATATTTTAGAGACACTGTAGAAATTTATAAATATATCTCAAATAAAAGCCCTAAATCTATAAATAGCAACAATTGGGAGAGCCAAGAGAGAAAGGATTTTTTTTCCAGACGTAAAACTTGTTTACTATTATGATTTGTACGTGTGGAGGCTGCTGAATCATTGGTGACTTACATACTCGTGATAGAGTAAAATTATGACTCAGTCATTCTATTTCTTATTCACTCTTGTTTACAGCTTGGTATTACTTAATCAAATCATTATTTTACATAATTTATAAACACTTTTCTTCGAGTCTTTCATGAAAGTAAATCTATTCTTTTATCAACTTCTATATATTTGTTTCCTGTACAATTCATTTGAAACTTTCTAATGTGCCACCATCATTTATCTCTGTTGTTCTATGATTTAACCTCCTATGGATGTTGTATTGTGCTGGAAAGAATTTACATGAGAATTAGAAAATGCAAAAATCTAATCCTTGCTGTCCAACTACTGCCTGGTTTGAGTTGGGTAAGACACGTTATAGTCTCTGAGTCATTTGTTTTTGAATGAAGTAATTTTTATATAAGGTCTCTGATTTTTCATTCAAATTATTGGATTTGACCCCACTTTTTCCTTTCATTTATGGTAAACAAATTATAACTTCCATTATTCTCAACTGGATAGAGTTTAACATTTATTTCACTTAAGTTTTCCTTACGTCTAAAACTATTACACCCTCTGGAAATCCGATCACTTATTTTATAGCTTTTGGACATTGTCATTGACCTTATCTCCCATGCGTATTTCAGGTGAGCTGATTATGCAATAAAAGAAAAAGATATTTTTAAAGAAAACATGCTGTCAAAGATTTTACAAACATATGGATGACCAACTGTCCAAGCACAATAATTTGCAACTTCAGCTCTATCAAAAATCAAGTTTCTATATTTGTATCTATTTTAGGGTACTATATTCTATTCTGTTATTAACACTATTCATTGTCTTAATTATCACAGTTTCAAATTAAGTCTTGGTATCTGGCAAGGCAAATCCAGCCACAGTTTTCTCCTATTACAGGATTGTCTTGACTTTCCTCGACCTTTTAAATTTCCACATATATTTTAGAATTTAGATCTAAGCTCTACCAAAAAGACTCTTTTGATCTTGATTGGGATTACATTGACTTTGTAGATCAAAGTGGGTAAAATGAGATCCTTATAATATTGAATCTTCCAATCCATGAATGTGATATATTTCTCCATTAGGTAGGTCTCTCAAATGTTTTATTATAGCTTTATACAATATGTACAAATATTATGCACATATTTTGTTAGGTTTAATTCTAGGTCCTTTGTATTTGTTTACCCTATAGTAAATTATATATACACACATAAACACATTAGTATAATTCAGCTACATATTTTGTTTCCGATTCTTGCTCATGATGATCTTTGTATGTATTGTTACTTTTGAGTATAAATGCTAGTTGGAATCTTGTATATGGAAATACTTTAAGCCTGGGATGAAGGTGGGTTCTTTCAGAGAGTATTTGTATTTACTTTTGTCAGTCATCTGGGAGCACTGATCTAGGGTATTTTAAACTAAATTCTTGGCTTAAGCGGTTTTTGGACCACCTTTTTGGACCACATAATTTTGCACTCAGGCTGTCAACTTGTGTAATATCCAACTTATGGTTACAAATCAAATTCTCACAAGTGATTTTTTTTTTTTTTTGTCTTTTGTGCAGTCTGTTGGCTAGTAGCACTCAGTTTGGGGAAAGGGATTTCTAGCTCATCCTTACAAATCAGGTGAAGATTTTTGGTGGGTTGGGCTTTATAGCAGTCTTCAACTCTATCCATCACCTCAGGCTCTGAAACTGAATTCTTGTCCCACCCAATTTCCACAAGTTTGCAACCGCTGATTCAGAAAAAATTCCCCAGGAAAAGGCAAATTTAGTGCCCCTTTAATTTTGATCTGAATCCTTACATTTTTGCCAGCTCATGGGTGAATTTAAGAAGATTTTTATACAACATTTTACAGTGGGTCAGCCTGGGCCCTTAGATAGCCATATTACCAGAAGCAGAGTTTCCACATGTGTATTTGTTTAATGTTATTTAATTATATGTGAATATTATCTCAACTAAAAGCAATATTTAAAAATTTAAAAATAGCACTAGGATAATAATTATATTATAATATATAAGTATATAACTATTATTATTACTATTATTTCCAAAATATGGTCACTGAAAATGCCTACAAGCAATGACAACCCAATAGGAATAAACACTACTCATCCATGATATGGCCCTCAGATATGATTCCCCATTAAAAGGAACTATGGATTTTGCAAAGAATACTGATTTCAGCCATGAAACAGAAAATATATAATGAACCTGGAGAATTTCAGTGGGCAATCAAGTATTTATCAATTGTTATTTTGTGTGAAACAACATGGAGATCAATATAAAAGAGCTCATATTTTCCAAATATTGGATAATTTGAACATCAAAAAGAATGATTAATGGTAATTGTACACAGCACTCAAAACTGTAGAGAAAGAATGAGTGAAAGGAAAACAAAAAGGTAAAAAAAGAGAGGAAGGGGTAGAGAAACTCACTGTAAACCACTGGAAATAACTTGACATCAATTCCTTACTCTTAAAATCAGCAACTAAATACCTAGGAATAAATTTAACCAAGGATGTGAAAGACCTATACTCTGAAAACTACAAGACACTGATGAAGAAAACTGAAGATGATACAAATAAATGGAAAGATATCCCATGTTCGTGGATTGGAAGAATTAATATTGTTAAAGTGACATACTACTCAAATCAATCTATAGATTTAATGCAATCCCTATCAAAATACCCCTGACATTTTTCACAGAACTAGAAGAAATAATCCTAAGATGGAACCACAAAAGACCCCAAAGTGTCAAAGCAATCTTGAGAAAAAAGAACAGAGCTGGAGGTAACACACTCCCTGACATCAAAATATACTACTAAGCTATAGTAATCAAAAAACAGTACGGCACAAGCACAAAAACAGACACATAGATCAATGGAACAGAATAAAGAGACTAGAAATAAACCCACACACCTACAGTCAATCTCTGACAAAGGCAAAAATATACAATGGAGAAAAGATAGTATCTTCAATAAGTGGTGCTGGGAAACCTGGACAGCTACATATAAAGAATGAAATTTGAACATTTTCTCACACCATATACAAAAATAAACTCAAAATGGATTAAAGACTTAAATGTAAAACCACAAACCATAAGACTCCTAGAACACTCTTTGACATAAATCAGAGAAATATTTTTTTGGGGCCTGCACCTAAGGCTAAGGAAACAAAAGCAAAATTAACAAATGTGACCTAAATAAACTTAAAAAATTTAGCACAGCAAAGGAAACCATCAACAAGAAAAAACAACCTACTGAATGAAGAAAATATTTGCAAATGATATGACCAATAAGGGGTCAATATCAAAGATATAGCAACAGTTCATACAACTCAATATCAAAAAAGTCAACAACCCAATTTAAAAATGGGCAGAAGACCTGAATAGATATCTTTGCAAAGAAGATATACAGATGGCCAACACACACATGAAAAGATGCTCAACATTGGTAATTATCAGAGAAATGTAAATCAAAACCACAATGAGGCACCATTTCACACCTGTCAGAATGGCTATCACCAAAAAGTCTAGAAATAATGACTATTGGTGAGGATGTGGAGAAAGGGAACCCTAGTACGCTGTAGGTGGGAATGTAAATTAGTGCAGCTACAATGGAAAACAGTATGACGAGGTTCCTAAAAAAAAACAAATATAGAACTAACATATAATCCAGCGATTCCACTCCTGGGTATATACCTGAAGAAAATGAAAACACTAATTCAAAAAGATACAGGCACCTTAATATTCCTAGTAGTGTTATTTACAGTACCCAAGATACTGAAGCAACCTAAGTGTCCATCAACAGATAAATGGATAAATAAGAAATGGTATATAAATACAATGGAATATTGTTCAGTCATAAAAAGAATGAAATTCTGCCATCTGTGTTTTTAGTGTTAGCATCACTAAAAATGGTGGAATAACACATTGTGTGCTTCCTAATGTAATTAATATGAAGCACACAGAATCACCTATATTTTATTTAAGTTGAACCTGAGTCAAATCAAGCCTCTGAAGCTCATCTAAAATCATAAGAGATACAGAGAGCAGGGGAACACTTTTAAAGATACCAAAAAATGCAAATAGAAAACTTGGGGGCATTCTAATTAACTCAGTTTTTTTCAGTAAGCAAAAGGCAGAAAAGAAATGGGAGGGGGATGCTTTATATAAAATAACTTAAGAGACATAAAAAGTCAATGTCACATGTAAATATTGTTTGGAAACTTCTTCAAATAAACCAATTGTAAAAAGTATATATTTTTAAAGCAATTGGGGAAATGTGACTACATATCTGAGCATTAGATTTCAAATTGTCAGTATGCTAAGCACTTTGGGATCTTTTTAAATGAAGCTTCTGATTCAATAGTTTTCAGTGAAGCTGAGATACTGAATTTCTAACAAGCTACCAAATTCTGCTGCTTCTTTTTTTTTATTTATAATTTTGTTTATTAATTTTTTATTTTTGGCTGCATTGGGTCTTCGTTGTTGCGCATGGGCTTTCCTCTAGTTGCAGCGAGCGGGGGCTACTCTTCATTGCGGTGTGCGGGCTTCTCATTGCGGTGGCTTCTTTTGTTGCGGAGCATGGGCTCTAGGCACGCAGGCTTCAGTAGTTGTGGCACGCGGGCTCAATAGTTGTGGCTCACGGGCTCTAGAGCGCAGGCTCAGTAGTTGTGGCACACAGGCTTAGTTGCTCCGTGGCATGTGGGATCGTCCCAGACCAGGGCTCGAACCTGTGTCCCCTGCATCCGCCAGTGGATTCTTAACCACTGAGCCACCAAGGAAGCCCTCTGCTGCTTTTTGTTTGCAGACTATGCTTTGAGAAGCAAGGTATTAAATTATATTAAGGAGTAATTTTTAAGTTTCTTGGGTGTGATAATTTCTTTTTAATTATATAAGAAATTACTCACTTTTAAAAGGATTTTTTATGTGATTAGATATGCATACTAAAATGTATTGGTTTGAAGTAAAAGAGGTTTAAATTTGCCTTAAAATAATTCAGCAAGGAAAAGGAAAAGATGAAAACTAACAGAAGAAACCAAGAGGCAAAGTTTTGATGATTGCTAAATCTGGCTGATGGCCATATGAGGGTTAATGCACAATTTTCTTTATTCTTTTGTTTAAATTTTATATAATAAAAATTAAAGTAAAAATCATGTTTTTAAATGTACCAACTAAATCTTAAGAAAAAGCAACTTACATACATTACACCACGATCAATTGATAACAATTCCTGGTAATACACGATGTATATTTTTTTGTATCATGGAAGTTAAAAGTAGTAGCACGCCCAAAAAGCTGGTAACTATTGCCTGGAGAGATCAATGACTGCACAGAGTGGTCTCTGCAGGGTTATATTATCCTGGTATCATGTAATTATTTATACCAATAAAACAAATAAACCAGAGGATCATCTCAGATGCAGGGAAAAGTACATTTGTCAAAATTCAACATTCATAATAAAAAAAGCCTCAGTAAATGAGATATAAAAGGGAGCTTGCTATAAGGCATCTAGATAAAGGACAAATATGACAATTTTAAAGGTAACATGATATTTAAAGGTGAAAACATGATTGTTTTCCCCCTAAGTTGGGAACAAGGTAAAGATGGGTATACTTCCATTCTACTCTGTACTGGAGATTTAGCCAGTGCAATAAACAGCAAGAAAAACAAAATTAAAAGGAAATGGATTGAAAAGGAATAGACAGAACTGTTTTTATATGTGGACAAGATGATCATCTATGTAGAAAATCCTACAGAATTAACAAAGGGCATCTAGAACTAATAACTGAGTTGAGCAATGTCACAGGATATAAAGTCAATATATAAAAATCAATTATAGAACAAAATTTAAGGATCTCACCTACCTGACTTCAAGCTTTTACATAAAGCTATAGTAATCAAGATAGTGTTGTACTGGCATGAAGATAAACATATAGATTAACAAAATAAAATTCATACATGCATATGGTCAATTGAATTTTGACCAAGTTTCCAAGGCAAGTCAGTGGAAGAGGATAATCTTTTCAATAAATGGTGCTAGAACTCAGATGCTTCTCTTACACCATTTTGTTACTTTAACAAAAAATATCCAGAAATGGATCACAGAGCTAAATTTGAGAACAAAACTATAAAATGTCTAGATAAAAACAGGACAAAATCTAGTGACATTCATTTAGACAAATAATTTTTAAATAGGACAAAATAACCTTACAAACTATAAAATAAAATATAAGAAAATGAAATGTCAAAGCACAGACTGAGAGAAAATATTTTGAAAAAGTAGTTCTGATAAAGGACTTGTGTCTAGAATTTATGAAACAGACAAACAAATAATCAAAAACCTCTTCCAACTCAATATCATGAAGGCAGACAACATAATTAGTACACGGGCAAAGACTGAACAGATATTTAGCCAAGAAAATATGTATTACAAATAAGCAAATAAAAGATGCTCATCCTCATTAGTAACTAAAGGAATGCAAATCAACACCACAGTGAAATACCTCCACATAACCATTAGAATGACTAAAATTGAAAGTCTGATAGTACCATGTACGAGCGAGGATGTGGATCAACTTGCAGACTTCTAGTGGTAATGGGTATAGCTTTTTTGAAAAACAATTTGGAAGATTTAAAAAAATAAAGCAAATGAGAGGCAAATATTTAAAAAAATAATTAATTTATAATGTTAAATGTACTGATAACTAGATAGATCACTCTTCCCTTCAGGATATGTGGGAACTGAATTTCTGAAATTCAGACTGTGGTAAATACAGAAATAGAACAGGCAAGTTATTGTAATTAGAATTTTAAACTTTTAATGGTACAGTCATCCTTTAAAAAATCTTTTAAAAAGATAAACTCACTACTTCATAATGTGTTAATAATTTTCAGTGTTTTTTTACTGTGACTTTCCTTTTTTTTATTTCCACAGATATTTACAATTCCTCAGATTCCTTTCTAATTTTCATTGTGCCTTGTGTAGTGTAGATGTTCAATAAATGTTCATTTAATAAATTAATTTTTAAAAATATACAGTAGTTTATTTCATCAGTTTATAGTTTTGTCTTTTGTACTTCTGAATGATTGTGAACCTTTCAGGTTAAGCTGCATACCTCCTTTTGATTTATTTCTCTTTGTTGTATAGACCAATGGACTAGATTTCCAAGGTGTGTGTAGCACTTCAATTTTATCCTCTTTACACTAATTTATGAGAGAACAGAATATGAGAATTTGTAAAGTACATCAAGTTCTTTAAACTTCATTAATTTACTCATTCTTTTATTCTCTAAATGTTTACTGAGCTCCTGAGATGTAGCAGATTCTCTGCTCTCTAAGGACGAACTTTCAAATGGATATATGCGTTATTCCAAAATATCCTTTTATAATTTTTGACAACTTTTATTAAGCAGGTTTTTTGGTTTATCATTATCAGTGAGATTGCTTTTTTCCCTTTACTGTTCCATTGAAGTCTTTAATTGTAAATTCTATTTTAGTTGCTTTAACATAGAATAGACAAATATGATTTGCAACTGAAAATCACTTTTAAAACCTTAGGTTTGGAAAGAGAATTTTATTTTTCGAATAGCATTGATGAGCATCAAGACGTGTATGGTTTTTCTAATGCATTTTCTGACTTCTTTGGTGTAATGTCTTAGAAGAAAAGAACATATGTCTGAATGCAATTAATCGAATCTATGTGCTTCAAAATCCATAGTTAAAATGTGAAAATATTGCTGTGTGGAATAGAAGAATACATTTTAAGGTTTGCAGTAATGCAGATATAGGACTATCACTAAAATTAGCATTTTCAAGAGCTCCTTTTGCAAATGTAGTTTCAATCATACGATTTAAATCAATTAAAATACTTTGATCTGGATCCTATTAATGTATATTTGAAGGTACAAAATAATAGCTATGCATTATTCTAATTTAATTCTCAATTCATCAACATGTGTTTACACACATTACATCCTTATTAAAGTTATCAAATATAGGTCAAAAAATTTTATTAGTTAAAAATTTTTTTAGTTTATTCAGAATAGATATTCATGCTGCCCATATGAATAAGAACTAAGTAAAAGCATATGTAATCAAATTCAGAAATTCTTTATGCTCATTCATGTCATTCTCATTCTTTTTACCACTCTTTCTATTGAAAATGAAGTAACCAAATATTTAAGTTATTAAAATGCAAACAAAGAACCAATTTGGAAATAAAATAATCCCCATGCCAGTATTTTAATCTTTAGTTAGGACTTCCTAAAATTTGGACATATCTAACTACTTCCAGATTAACAAAATGTGGAATATAAGTATTCCTGATGAATGGATGCAGGAGATATCCACTCAATATCAGTAAAAACAGATTTAGAGCAGAAACTTTTTCGTTGGTCATATGACTTCAGAAATCATTAAACAATGGGTTTTAGTTTCCAGTGTCTGAAGTTCAAAAGAGGAAGGATTAACTTGTATCAAATCATCTGTTTCTGTCCAAATCATCTTTGTACCAAATTTGGAATTTATGAGTGGGACTGATACATTTTTCTTGGAAGTAACTAGTTAACTCTCCAAAGACCAAGATTGTGGGTATTTATCTAAAAAGCTTGTCTGGCTTTTATTTATTGAAATATTTTGACCTAGTAACTGACCTGTTCATTCTCAAGTGCAGGCTCTCCCCATCACCACACGCTTTACCACCAAGGCTCCAGTCAGATTAACAATGAATATCAAATTGCTTTCTTAAAAGTTTTTTTTCTCAATGTGGTTTAACTAAATTATATACCAAATGATATTTCAATTTTTATATTTTTCACACCCTAGTTCTGTGCTCTTTAGTATCCCAAATAAAGTAAACCAGAGAAATAAGAAAAAAAATCAAATAAATAAATTCCAGTTCTCATTTATAAATGATAGAATATTTATGTGTAAACAATATTAAAATCTACAGTCAAATTAAGTTTTGAAGATCATCTTTCATTGTATTCATGATTAATTCACATAATATTTATTATGTGAACAAGAGTGGATTCTGGTGGTGACAAGTCAGTTGCAATTTTGGAACAAGTAGATTCTTTGGCTTCATTGAGAAATTGTATGAGGTTTTAGTGATTTTCTTTACTGATTTTTCTTCTTGGATTTCCACAGTCAGCTAATCAAATCAAATTATTTAAGGGGATAATCCCAGGAGATAGGATGATTTATTCATTCAACAAATATTTGCTAATTGCATATTATGTGCAAAGCACAATTCTAAGTGCTGGAAATACAGCAGTAAACTAAAGGAAACAGAAGCCCCTCTCTCATGGATCATATGATCCCATGGCAAGGGAAAGACAGTAGCCAAAATAATAGTATATTGTGTTAGAAAA
The DNA here is from genome assembly GCF_009873245.2 of Balaenoptera musculus. Lineage (NCBI taxonomy): Eukaryota > Metazoa > Chordata > Mammalia > Artiodactyla > Balaenopteridae > Balaenoptera > Balaenoptera musculus. The sequence goes on along the minus strand of NC_045793.1, from coordinate 83,639,542 downwards.
TGTAAATTAATGTGAAGAATAATAAAGTGGGCAAGGGGCTAGGAAATATTAAGGCATATTGCAATATTATATAAAGTAGAGAGTGAAGGCTTCTGTAAGAGATGAAATTTCAGGAAACATTTAAAGGAAGTTTTGGGGTTATATATTCAGGTATCTGGTCAGGGAGCAGCATTATGGACACAAAGGAACAGGATATGCAAGGGGCCTGAGGAGGGAGCATGCTTGGTAAGTATGAGGAACATGAAGGAGTCCCTGAGTAGCAAGAGCAGAGAGAGAAAGGGATGAAAAATAGGAGATAGGACCAGATAGGTAATGCTTGGGGGCAGATTGGATAGGAATTTATGGGTCCATTGTCCATTTTGAAAAGTTCTCTGTAAACTTTATTCATAGTAAAGATAGTGATTTTAGAAACTGTTTGAATTGTACAAAATGAGAATTAATTAATGCTTCAGTATTAACTTGGAAAATGAGTATTTTTTCTATTCTTTCACCCAAGTTACCATCTTTCCAGCTAAATGGGAATTCCAGGCAATGGAATACCACAGTGCTCTGCTCTTGTCCTTGTCTTACAAAAATGTGTTGATAATTTGAGTGAAAGCATAGAACTAATACTTATTATATTTAAAGTTTAAATAAAGCTATAAAGTTGCTAATATTAAACATTAAACTAAAAACACTAGGATACACTGTGTAAGGAAGAAAAAAATAAAAACACAGATAAACCTTACAAGGATAAACATAAGATTTGCATTTAATTTCAAAATAATAAACCGCATAATTAAGGAAACTTCTGTTAATAAATCCAAAAAAATCATCAGGGATTTAATTCGGTCAAAATCTTCAAGAGATGTGACTAATTAAAAACATCTAACAAAATCTTTAAATGTAGCATTAGAAAAATAGTGTTCATATCATGAAATGTAATTGTCTTATATACGTCTCTTGTCACATTATTTGGGGTATTGTGTTCTATTCTTGGAGCCACATTTTAAGAAGGACTCTTGTAACTGGATCATGCCAACTAGAGAATACAATGGAAATTACAATGATAAGGGGTCAGGAAATAATTTTATAAACTGTGCAAAGTAATAAATATAACTTCATGCTTTTACCCTTACTATATACCCATACCCTGCTGTAAGCTTATTCCCAACGTTACAGCAGAATTTAGCTTTTAAAAACTTATGTCAAAAAATTTCACTTCTCTTCTCAAAACTCTACAATGGCTCCACAAAGTGCTTATAAGGGTCTACAAAGCTGTGTACAACCCTCCCTCACACTGCTCTGATGTCCTCATCTGCTACTATACCCCTCCTTGTTCACTCTGCTCCAGTCGCAATGACTGTTTTGCTGTGCTCTTTGCCCTGGCTGTTCTTTCTACCTGGAACACTCTCCCCCCAAACAGTCACAGGGCTAATTCCCTTACCTCTTACAAGTCCTTGCTCAAATACCACCTCAGTGAAGCCTGTTCTGATGACTCTATTTAAAACTTCAAATTACATCTATTCCTGCACCTCCCTCCCCATCCCCTACATTTTTTATTTCCATAGGACTTATCAGAGTTTACAAACTACATATTTTACTTATTTATTATGGCTGTTGTTTTGTTTATTTGATTTGTCTGTTTTTGGTTATCTTTCTCTGTTAAAATGAAACCTCCATGGGGACAAGAATCTTTGTTTTGTCCACTACTTTATTCCGAATTCTCAAAATAGAGCATGAAACAAAGTAAGATGTTGACATTTTTAATTGAATTAAAGTGATTTTTAAGCTGACCTTTCCAAAAAAAAGAAAAAAAAAAAAGACAACGTATTTTTGATGTTAGAAGGGCAATTAATAACCATAATAGATTTAGTCTCTTTTGCTCTGGATATACTACTGTCCAAAAGAACTTTCTGCAATAACAGATATGTTCTCTACAGTGTCTGGTATTGTAGCCACTAGCCACATAGGGCTATTGAGACTTTAAATGTGCTCAATAGTGTGGCTGAAGAATTCTCAATTTTATTTAATTTTAACTAATTTTAATTTAAATTTATATAGTCACATGAGTCTAGTGGCAGTCATATAGAACAGTGAAGCTCTAGAAGGCATAAACTAAAGCTATTGAGTGAATATTAATGGGAAAGAGATTTTTGTTTAATTAAAGAAGAACATTTCAATCAGACTCTATCCAACAAAGGAATGGACTGCCTCATGAATAGAGTGTGCTCTACCTCAAAGAAGTAATGCTTTGACAATGATTAAGGAGTCACTTACCAGAATTGCTACAGCAAAGATTCTTGCTTGGATGGGCTAGTTGTACTATTATGTTAATGTAATTTCCAAATTCAATAAATCCTTTTACTATATGCTTGCTACCTAAAATTCATGTCTACTATATAACTTAGTGGGAGGGAAATCCAGTATTCCCAAAGTAACAAACAGTACTAAAAACAGGTAACTTTTCTCTTTAAATCCTCAGTTAGTGAAGGGCTACTGGGAAGAGAGTATATTTATAAAGATGACACAACAAAATAAATTTCTTGCCAGTACATCTGGATATGAAATGTAAAGAGCATAGGCTTTGGAGTCATACAGGCTCCAGTGACTTGGGAATAGGCATTCTCTGGCGGTTGAAGGCTACCAGATGTCCATTAATATCATTCTTCTCTACTTCCACAGTAATAGAATTTGGTTTGGGTCCTGGCTGCCCACGCAGGAAAGCCATATCCCTAAGCTCCTGTAGTTGTAGATATGTGACTAAGCTCTTGGCACTGAAGTATAATCCGAAGTGATGTGTACAACTTCTGTCTTCCTAAATTAACAGGGAAACTCTGGCTCTGGACATCTGCTCTTTTCCTCTCTCCACTGGCTAGAATGACAAGAATCAACGTGACCTTAGATTTTTGAACAATGTGAATATATAACTCATTCAATAAATTAAGAGCAGATCTATTAAACTTTTAATCTATAGAAACACTAGTTATAAGATAAAAATAAGGCATGTTCCCAAAAGCAAAATGAGAAGTTTCAGATATCTGGTTTTCTCAGAATCTAATTTCTTTCCCGACAGATTAATGTTAGATTTGCAAGTACAAATTTTGGAAATGTTCATGGAACAGAGCTCACCACGACAGGTAAACTTTTATGACTGCTACTAGAGCTGGTGATATTTGAAATTCTTCATAAGAAAAAGGAAAAGTCTATTTAAAGCACCGACAAAGATACTGATGGGCAGGAACCTTTCCTTTTTTTCCTACATGGTACATAGTGTTTGACAACAAATACACTTAGATTTTAGGTTGTAATTTTAGATGGCATTCAGAGGATGTGAATCAGCTTCCTGATACAAACAGGTAATTAAAATCAAACAATGAGAATAGTTAAACATGGCATTGCCCCACAGATTATTTAATGATGGACTTCTTTTTCCCCCTAGTTGAGAGGTAAGGGTTCATTCCAAATATTCAGTAGTGTAAATACAATGTGTTGGAGGACCTTCAAGATGGCAGAGGAGTAAGATGTAGAGATCACCTTTCTCCCCACAAATACATAAAAAATACATCTACATGTGGAACAAGTCCGACAGAACACCTATTGAACTCTTGCAGAAGACCTCAGACTTCCCAAAAGGCAAGAAACTCTCCACATAACTGGGTAGGGCAAAAGAAAAAGAAAAAATAGAGACAAAAGAATAGGGATGGGACCTGCACCTCTGGGAGGGAGCTGTAAAGGAGGAAAAGTTTCCACACACTAGGAAGCCCCTTCACTTGTGGAAACGGGGGGTGGGGGGATGGGGGGGAAGCTTTGGAGCCATGGAGGAGAGCACAGCAACAGGGGTGCAGGGGGCAAAGCAGAGAGATTCCCGCACAGAGGATCAGCGCCGACCAGCACTCACCAGCCTGAGAGGCTTGTCTACTCACCTGCCGGGGCTGGTGGGGGCTGGGAGCTGAGGCTCAGGCTTTGGAGGTCAGATCCTGGGGAGATGACTGGGGTTGGCTGCATGAACACAGGCTGCTTCACAGCCTGAAGGGGTATAGTGCGCCACAGCTAACCGGGAGGGAGTCCGGGAAAAAGTCTGGAACTGCCTAAAAGTCAAGAGACCATTGTTTTGGGGTACGCGAGGAGAGGAGATTCAGAACACTGCCTAAATGAGCTTCAGAGACAGGTATAAGCCGCGGCTGTCAGCGAGGACACCAGACACGGGAATGAAATGCTAAGGCTGCTTCTGCAGCCACCAAGAATCCTGTGTGCAAGCACAGGTCGCTATCCATACCTCCCTTCCCGGGAGTCTTTGCAGCCTGCCACTGCCAGCATCCCGTAATCCACGGACAACTTCTCTGGGAGAACACAGAGCACGCCTCAGGCTGGTGCAACATCATGCTGGCGTCTGCTGCCGCAGGTTCGCCCTGCATTCTGTACCCCCTCCCTCCCCCGGCCTGAGTGAGCCAGAGACCCCTAATGAGCCCTTTCTTTAACCCCGTCCTCTCTGGGCGAAGAAAAGATGACAGAGGGCGACCTACATGCAGAGGTGGGGCCTAATCCAAAGCTGAACCCCAGGAGCTGTGTGAACAAAGAAGAGAAAGGGAAATTTCTCCGTGCAGTCTCAGGAGCAGCGGATTAAATCTCCACAATCAACTGATGTACCCTGAATCTGTGGAATACCTGAACAGACAACGAATCGTCTCAAAATTGAGGTGGCGGACTTTGGGAGCAACTGTAGACTCGGGGTTTGTTGTATGTGACTGACTAGTTTCTGATTTTTATGTTTATCTTAGTATAGATTTTTGCGCTTGTTATCATTGGTGGATTCGTTTATCGGTTTGGCTGCTCTCTTCTTTTTTTTTATTACTTTTTAAATTTTTTTATTTTAGTAATATTTTTTAATTTTATTTTAATAACTTCATTTTATTTTATTATTATTATTTTTCCTTTCTTTCTTTTTTTTCTCCCTTTTCCTCTGAGCCATGTGGCTGACACAGTCTTGGTGCTCCAGCTGGTGTCAGGCCTGTGCCTCTGAGGTGGGAGAGCCGAGTTCAGGACATTGGTCCACCAGAGACCTACCAGCTCCAAGTAATATCAGTTGGTGAGGGTTCTCTCAGAGATCTCCATCTAAACGATAAGACCCAGCTCCACTCAACAACCAGCAAGCTCCAGTGCTGGACACCCCATGCCAAACAACTAGCAAGACAGGAAAACAACCTCACCCCTTAGCAGAGAGGCTGCCTAAAATCATAATAAGTTCACAGACCCTCCAAAACAAACCACTGGACATGGTCCTGCCCACCAGAAAGACAGGATCCAGCCTCATCCACCAGGACACAGGCACCAACCCCCTCTATCAGGGAGCCTATACAACCCACTGAACCAAACTTATCCACTGGTGGCAGAAAACAAAAACAACGGGAACTAGGAATCTGCAGTCTGCGAAAAGGAGGCCCCAAATGCAGTAGTTAAGCAAAATAAGAAGACAGAGAAATACGCAGCAGATGAAGGAGCAAAGTAAAAACCCACCAGACCAAACAAATGAAGAGGAACTAGGCAGTCTACCTGAAAAAGAATTCAGAGTAATGATAGTAAAGATGGTCCAAAACCTTAGAAATAGAACAGAGAAAATACAAGAAACGTTTAACAAGGATCTGGAAGAACTAAAGAGCAAACAAACAATGATGAACAACAAATAAATGAAATTAAAAATTCTCTAGAAGGAATCAATAGCAGAATAACTAAGTTAGAAGAATGGATAAGTGACTTGGAAGATAAAATAGTGGAAATAACTACCACAGAGAAGAATAAAGAAAAAAGAATGAAAAGACTTGAGGACAGTCTCACAGATGTCTGGGACAACATTAAAAGCACTAACATTCGAATTATAGGGGTCCCAGAAGAAGAAGAGAAAAAGTAAGGGACTGAGAAAATATTTGAAGAGATTATAGTAGAAAACGTCCCTAATATGGTAAAGGAAATAGTCAATCAAATCCAGGAAGCACAGAGAGTCCCATAAAGGATAAATGCAAGGAGAAACATGCCAAGACACATATTAATCAAACTATCAAAAACTAAATACAAAGAAAAAATATTAAAAGCAGCAAGGGAAAAGCAACAAATAACATACAAGGGTTTCCCCATAAGGTTAACAGCTGATCTTTCAGCAGAAACTCTGCAAACCAGAAAGGAGTGGCAGGACATATTTAAAGTGATGAAAAGGAAAAACCTAAAACCAAGATTACTCTACCCAGCAAGGTTCTCATTCAGATTCAGCAGAGAAATTAAAACCTTTACAGACCAGCAAAAGCTAAGAGAATTCAGCACCACCAAACCAGCTTTACAACAAATGCTAAAGGAACTTCTCTATGCAGGAAACACAAGAGAAGGAAAAGATCTACAATAACAAACCCAAAACAATTAAGAAAATGGTAATAGGAACATACATATCGATAATTACCTTAAATGTAAATGGATTAAATGCTACAACCAAAAGACATAGACTGGCTGAATGGATACAAAAACAAGACCCAAATATATGCTGTGTAGAAGAGACCCACTTCAGACCTAGGGACACATACAAACTGAAAGTGAGGGGATGGAAAAAGATATTCCATGCAAATGGAAATCAAAAGAAAACTGGAGTAGCAATTCTCATATGAGACAAAATAGACTTTAAAATACAGAATGTTACAAGAGACAAAGAAGGACACTACAAAATGATCAAGGGAACAATCCAAGAAGAAGATATAACAATTGTAAATATTTATGAACCCAACATAGAAGCACCTCAATACATAAGGCAAATGCTAACAGCCATAAAAGGGGAAATCGACAGTAACACAATAATAATAGGGGACTTTAACACCCCATTTTCACCAATGGACAGACCAACCAAAATAAAAATAAATAAGGAAACATAAGCTTTAAATAACACATTAAACAAGACGGATTTAATTGATATCTATTGGACATTCCAACCAAAAATAACAGAATACACTTTCTTCTCAAGTGCTCATGGAAGATTCTCCAGGATAGATATCTTGGGTCACAAATCAAGCCTTGGTAAATTTAAGAAAATTGAAATCGTATCAAGTATCTTTTCCAACTACAACACTATGAGACTACATGTCAATTACAGAAACAAACTGTACAAAATACAAAAACATGGAGGCTAAACAATATGCTACTAAAGAACCAAGAGATCACTGAAGAAATCAAAGAGAAAATCAAAAAATACCTAGAAACAAATGATAATGAAAACACGATGAGCCAAAACCTATGGGATGCAGCAAAAGCAGTTTTAAGAGGGAAGTTTATAGCAACAGAATCCTACCTCAAGAAAGAAGAAACATATCAAATAAACAACCTCATCTTACACCTAAAGCAATTAGAGAAAGAAGAAAAAAAACCCCAAAGTTAGCAGAAGGAAAGAAATCATAAAGATCAGACCAGAAATAAATGAAAAGGAAATGAAGGAAACGATAGTAAAGATCAATAAAACTAAAAGCTGGTTCTTTGAGGAGATAAACAAAATTGATAAACCATTAGCCAGACTCACCAAGAAAAAAAGGTAGAAGACTCAAATCAACAGAATTTGAACTGAAAAAGAAGTAAAAATGGACACTGCAGAAATACAAAGGGATGTGAGAGATTACTACAAACAACCATATGACAATAAAATGGACAACCTGGAAGAAATGGACAAATTCTTAGAAAAGCACAACCTTCTGAGACTGAACCAGGAAGAAATAGAAAATACAAACAGACCAATCACAAGCACTGAAATTGAAAATGTGATTAAAAATCTTCCAACAAACAAAAGTCCAGGACCACATGGCTTCACAGGGGAATTCTATCAAATATTTAGAGAAGAGTTAACACCCATCCTTCTCAAACTCTTCCAAAATATAGCAGAGGGAGGAACATTCTCAAACTCATTCTACAAGGTCACCAACACCCTGATACCAAAACCAGAAAAAGATGTCACAAAAAAAGAAAACTACAGGCAAATATCACTGACGAACATAGTTGCAAAAATCCTCAACAAAATACTAGCAAACGAATCCAACAGCACGTTAAAAAGATCATACACCATGATCAAGTGGGGTTTATCCCAGGAATGCAAGGATACTTCCATATACGCAAATCAATCAATGTGACACACCATATTAACAAATTGAAGGATAAAAACCCTCCAGAAAGTAGGCATAGAGGGAACTTACCTCAAAATAATAAAGGCCATTTATGAGAAACCCACAGCCAACATTGTTCTCAATGGAGAAAACCTGAAACCATCTCCACTAAGATCAGGAACAAGACAAGGTTGCCCACTCTCACCACTATTATTCAACATAGTTTTGGAAGTTTTAGCAACAGTAATCAGAGAAGAAAAAGTAATAAAAGGAATCCAAATCAGAAAAGACGAAGTAAAGGTGTCACTGTTTGCAGATGACATGCAACTATACATAGAGAATCCTAAAGATGCTACCAGAAAACTACTGGGAATAATCAATGAATGTGGTAAAGTAGCTGGATACAAAATTAATGCACAGAAATCTCTTGCATTCCTATACACTAACGATGAAAAATCTGAAAGGGAAATTAAGGAAACACTCTAAATTACCATTGCAACAAAAAGAATAAAATACCTAGGAATAAACCTACCTAAGGAGACAAAAAGAAAATAAACATGATACCAAGAGATGGAGAGATATACCATGTTCTTGGATTGAAAGAATCCACATTGTGAAAATGACTATACTACCTAAAGCAATCTACAGATTCAGTGCAATCCCTATCAAACTACCAATGGCATTTTTCACAGAACTAGAACGAAAAGTTTCACAATTTCTATGGGAACACAAAAGACCCCGAATAGCTAAAGCAATCTTGAGAAAGAAAAACGGAGCTGGAGGAATCAGGCTCCAAGACTTCAGACTATACTACAAAGTTACAGTAATCAAGACAGTATGGTACTGGCACAAAAACAGAAATATAGATCAACAAAACAGGATAGAAAGCCCAGAGATAAACCCACGCACATATGGTCACCTTATCTTTGATAAAGGAGGCAAGAACATACAATGGAGAAAAGACAGCCTCTTCAATAAGTGGTGCTGACACCACTTATTGTCAGTGAAAACTGACAGCTTCATGTAAAAGAATGAACCCTCCGTAACACCATACACAAAAATAAACTCATAATGGATTAGCGAGACCTAAATGACAGACACTATCAAACTCTTAGAGGGAAACAGGCAGAACATTCGATGACATAAATCACAGCAACATCCTTTTTGACCCACCTCCTAGAGAAATGGAAATAAAAACAAAAATAAACAAATGGGACCTAATGAAACTTAAAAGCTTTTGCACAGCAAAGGAAACCATAAACAACATGAAAAGACAACCATCAGAATGGGAGAAAATATTTGCAAATGAAGCAACTGACAAAGGATTAATCTCCAAAATATACAAGCAGCTCATGCAGCTCAATATCAAAGAAGAAACAACTCAATCTAAAAATAGGCAGAAGACCTAAATGGACATTTCTCCGAAGAAGATATACAGATTGCCAACAAACACATGAAAGGATGCTCAACATCACTAATTATTAGAGAAATGCAAATCAAAACTACAATGAGTTATCACCTCACACCAGTCAGAATGGCCATCATCAAAAAAATCTACAAACAACAAATGCTGGAGAGGGTGTGAGGCACCCTCTTGCACTGTTGGTGGGAATGTAAAATGATACAGCCACTATGGAGAACAGTATGGAGGTTCCTTAAAAAACTAAAAATAGAACTACCATATGACCCAGCAATACCACTACTGAGCATATACCCTGAGAAAACCATAATTCAAAAAGAGTCATGTACCCCAATGTTCATTGCAGCACTATTTACAAGAGCCAGGACATGGAAGCAACCTAAGTGTCCATTCACAGATGAATGGATAAAGAAGATGTGGCACATATATACAATGGAATATTACTTAGCCATAAAAAGAAACAGAATTATTTGTAGTGAGGTGTATGTATCTAGAGACTGTCCTTCAGAGTGAAGTAAGTCAGAAAGAGAAAAACAAATACTGTATGCTAACACATATATATGGAATCTAAAAAAAAAAAAAAAAAAACTGGTTCTGAAGAACCTAGGGACAGGACAGGAATAAAGATGCAGACGTAAAAAATGGACTTGAGGACACGGGCAGGGGGAAGGGTAAGCTGGGACGAAGTGAGAGAGTGGCATGCACATATATACACTACCAAATGTAAAATAGCTAGTGGGAAGCAGCCACATAGCACAGGAAGAGCAGCTGAGTGCTTTGTGACCACATAGAGGGGTGGAATAGGGAGGGTGGGAGGGAGACACCAGTGGGTGGGGATATGGGGGTATACGTATACATATAGCTGATTCACTTTGTTATACAGCAGAAACTAACACACCACTGTAAAGCAATTATACTCCAATAAATATGTTAAAAAATAAAAATAAACGTAGGGGTAATAAGACGATGCAGGGGCAGTCATGCAAAATAAAATACATATCCTATGTTACAGATATTCTGTGATTAAGAAAATGCCTTGTGTATGGGAAGTGTTCAATAAATGTTAGTTCTTCTCTAAACGAAAAAGAAAAGAAAAGAAAAGAAAAGAAACCCGATCAGCACTTGCCAAGAGTTAGGGGTGAAGAAAACGACGGCTACAAAGGGGAAAAGGGAATTTTTTTTTTTTTTTATACAGCAGGTTCTTATTAGTCATCAATTTTATACACATCAGTGTACACATCTCAATCCCAATCGCCCAATTCAGCACACCCCCCCTCCACCCCCCCACGGCTTTCCCCCTTTGGTGTCCATACGTTTGTTCTCTACATCTGTGTCTCAATTTCTGCCCTGCAAACCGGTTCATCTGTACCATTTTTCTAGATTCCACATATATGCGTTAATATATGATATTTGTTTTTCTCTTTCTGACTTACTTCATTCTGTAGGACAGTCTCTAGATCCATCGATGTCTCTACAAATGACCCAACTTCGTTCCTTTTTATGGCTGAGTAATATTCCATTGTATATATGTACCACATCTTCTTTATCCATTCGTCTGTCGATGGGCATTTAGGTTGCTTCCATGACCTGGCTATTGTAAATAGAGCTGCAATGAACATTGGGTGCATGTGTCTTTCTGAATTATGGTTTTCTCTGGGTATATGTCCAGTAGTGGGATTGCTGAGTCATATGGTAATTCTATTTTTAGTTTTTTAAGGAACCTCCATACTGTTCTCTATAGTGGCTGTATCAATTTACATTCCCACCAACAGTGCAAGAGGCTTCCCTTTTCTCCACACCCTCTCCAGCATTCGTTGTTTGTAGATTTTCTGATGATGCCCATTCTGATTGGTGTGCGGTGATACCTCATTGTAGTTTTGATTTGCATTTCTCTAATGATTAGTGATGTTGAGCATCCTTTCATGTGTTTGTTGGCAATCTGTATATCTTCTTTGGAGACATGTCTATTTAGGTCTTCTGCCCATTTTTGGATTGGGTTGTTTGTTTTTTTGTTATTGAGCTGCATGAGCTGCTTGTAAATTTTGGAGATTAATCCTTTGTCAGTTGCTTCATTTGCAAATATTTTCTCCCATTCTGAGGGTTGTCTTTTGGTCTTGTTTATGGTTTCCTTTGCTGTGCAAAAGCTTTTAAGTTTCATTAGGTCCCATTTGTTTATTTTTGTTTTTATTTCCATTTCTCTAGGAGGTGGGTCAAAAAGGATCTTGCTGTGATTTATGTCATAGAGTGTTCTGCCTATGGTTTCCTCTAAGAGTTTTATAGTGTCTGGCCTTACACTTAGGTCTTTAATCCATTTTGAGTTTATTTTTGTGTATGGTGTTAGGGAGTGTTCTAATTTCATTCTTTTATATGTAGCTGTCCAGTTTTCCCAGCAGCACTTTTTGAGGAGACTGTCTTTTCTCCATTGTATATCCTTGCCTCCTTTGTCATAGACTAGTTGACCATAGGTGCATGGGTTTATCTCTGGGCTTTCTATCTTGTTCCATTGATCTATGTTTCTGTTTTTGTGCCAGTAACATATTGTCTTGATTACTGTAGCTTTGTAGTAATAGTCTGAAGTCAGGGAGTCTGATTCCTCCAGCTTCGTTTTTTTCCCTCAAGACTGCTTTGGCTATTCGTGGTTTTTTGTGTCTCCATACAAATTTTAAGATTTTTTGTTCTAGTTCTGTAAAAAATGCCATTGGTAATTTGATAGGAATTGCATTGAATCTGTAGATTGCTTTGGGTAGTATAGTCATTTTCACAATATTGATTCTTCCAATCCAAGAACATGGTATATCTCTCCATCTGTTGGTTTCATCTTTAATTTCTTTCATCAGTGTCTTATAGTTTTCTGCATACAGGTCTTTTGTCTCTGTAGGTAGGTTTTTCCTAGGTATTTTATTCTTTTTGTTGCAATGGTAAATGGGAGTGCTTCCTTAATTTGCCTTTCAGATTTTTCACCATTAGTGTATAGGAATACAAGAGATTTCTGTGCATTAATTTTGTAGCCTGCAACTTTACCAAATTCATTGATTAGCTCTAGTAGTTTTCTGGTGGCATCTTTAGGATTCTCTATGTATAGTACCATGTCATCTGCAAACAGTGACAGTTTTACTTCTTCCTTTTCGATTTGTATTCCTTTTCTTTCTTTTTCTTCTCTGATAGCTGTGGCTAGGACTTCCAAAACTATGCTGTATAATAGTGGTGACAGTGGACATCCTTGTCTTCCTCCTGATCTTAGAGGAAATGCTTTCAGTTTTTGTCCATTGAGAATTATGTTTGCTGTGGGTTTGTTGTATATGGCCTTTATTATGTTGAGGTAGGTACCCTCTATGCCCACTTTCTGGAGAGTTTTTATCATAAATGGGTGTTGAATTTTGTCAAAAGCTTTTTCTGCATCTATTGAGAAGATCATATGGTTTTCATTATTCAATTTGTTAATATAGTGTATCACATTGATTGATTTGCATATATTGAAGAATCCTTGCATCCCTGGGATAAATCCCACTTGACCGTGGTGTATGATCCTTTTAATGTGTTGTTGGATTCTGTTTGCTAGTATTTTGTTTAGGATTTTTGCATCTATATTCATCAGTGATATTGGTCTGTAATTTTCTTTTTTTGTAGTATCTTTGTCTGGTTTTGGTATCAGGGTGATGGTGGCCTCATAGAATGAGTTTGGGAGTGTTGCTTTGTCCACAATTTTTTGGAAGAGTTTGAGAAGGATGGGTGTTAGCTCTTTTCTAAATGTTTTGATAGAATTCACCTGTGTAGCCATCTGGTCCTGGACTTTTGTTTGTTGGAAGATTTTTAAGCACAGTTTCAATTTCATTCCTTGAGATTGCTCTGTTCACTTTTTCTATTTCTTCCTGGTTCAGTCTTGGAAGGTTATACCTTTCTAAATATTTGTCCATTCCTTCCAGGTTGTCCATTTTATTGGCATACAGTTGCTTGTAGTAGTCTCTTAGGATGCTTTGTATTTCTGCGGTGTTTGTTGTAACTTCTCCATTTTCATTTCTAATTTTATTGATTTGAGTCTTCTCCCTCTTTTTCTTGATGAGTCTGGCTAATGGTTTATCAATTTTGTTTATCTTCTCAAAGAACCAGCTTTTAGTTTTATTGATCTTTGCTATTGTTTTCTTTGTTTCTATTTCATTTATTTCTGCTCTGATCTTTATGATTTCTTTCCTTCTTCTAACTTTGGGTTTTGTTTGTTCTTCTTTCTCTAGTTCCTTTAGGTGTAACATTAGATTGTTTATTTGAGATATTTCTTGTTTCTTGAGGTAGGCTTGTATAGCTATAAACTTCGCTCTTAGAACTGCTTTTGCTGCATCCCATAGGTTTTGGATCATCGTTTTTTCATTGTCATTTGTCTCTAGGTATTTTTTGATTTCCTCTTTGATTTCTTCAGTGATCTCTTGGTTATTTAGTAACGTATTGTTTAGCCTCCATGTGTTTGTGTTTTTTACATTTTTTTCCCTGTAATTCATATCTAATCTCGTAGTGTTGTGGTCAGAAAAGATGCTGGATATGATTTAAATTTTCTTAAATTTACTGAGGCTTGATTTGTGACCCTAGATGTGATCTATCCTGGAGAATGTTCCGTGCGCACTTGAGAAGAAAGTGTAATCTGCTCTTTTTGGCTGGAATGTCCTATAAATATCAATTAAATCTATCTGGTCTATTGTGTCATTTAAAGCTTCTGTTTCCTTATTTGTTTTCATTTTGGATGATCTGTCCATTGGTGTAAGTGAGGTGTTAAAGTCCCCCACTATTATTGTGTTACTATCAATTTCCTCTTTTGTAGCTGTTAGCAGTTGCCTTATGTATTGAGGTGCTCCTGTGTTGGGTGCATATATATTTATAATTGTTTTATCTTCATCTTGGATTGATCCCTTGATCATTATGTAGTGTCCTTCCTTGTCTCTTGTAACATTCTTTATTTTAAAGTCTATTTTATCTGATATGAGTATTGCTACTCCTGCTTTCTTTTGATTTTCATTTGCATGGAATATCTTTTTCCATCACCTCACTTTCAGTTTGTATGTGTCCCTAGGTCTGAAGTGGGTCTCTTGTAGACAGCCAATATACATGGGTCTTGTTTTTGTATCCATTCAGCAAGTCTGTGTCTTTAGGTTGGAGCATTTAATCCATTCACGTTTAAGGTAACTATCATTATGTATGTTTCTGTGATCATTTTCTTTATTGTTCTGGGTTTGCTTTTGTAGGTCCTTTACTTCTCTTGTGTTTCCCACTTAGAGAAGTTCCTTTAGCTATTGTTGTAGAGCTGGTTTGGTGGTGCTGAATTCTCTTAGCTTTTGCTTGTCTGTAAAGCTTTTGATTTCTCCATGGAATCTGAATGAGATCATTGCTGGGTAGAGTAATCTTGGTTGTAGGTTCTTCCCTGTAATCACTTTAAGTATATCATGCCACTCCCTTCTGACTTGTAGAGTTTCTGCTGAGAAATCAGCTGTTAACCTTATGGGAGTTGCCTTGTATGTTATTTGTCATTTTTCCCTTGTTGCTTTCAATAATTTTTCTTTATTTTTAATTTTTGCCAATTTGATTACTATGTGTCTCGGTATGCTTCTACTTGGGTTTACCCTGAATCGGACTCTCTGTGGTTCTTGGACTTGGGTGGCTATTTCCTTTCCCATGTTAGGGAAGTTTTTGACTATTATCTCTTCAAATATTTTCTCTGGTCCTTTCTCTCTCTCTTCTCCTTCTCAGACCCCTATAATGCGAATGTTGTTGCATTTATTGTTGTCCCAGAGGTCTCTTAGGCTGTCTTCATTTCTTTTCATTCTTTTTTCTTTATTCTGTTCCGCAGCAGTGAATTCCACCATTCTGTCTTCCAGGTCACTTATCCGTTCTTCTGCCTCAGTTATTCTGCTATTGATTCCTTCTAGTGTAGTTTTCATTTCAGTTATTGTATTGTTTATCTCTGTTTGTTTGTTCTTTA
This sequence comes from Balaenoptera musculus, assembly GCF_009873245.2. Classification (NCBI taxonomy): domain Eukaryota; kingdom Metazoa; phylum Chordata; class Mammalia; order Artiodactyla; family Balaenopteridae; genus Balaenoptera; species Balaenoptera musculus. The sequence continues at coordinate 83,624,058 of NC_045793.1, read as the reverse complement.
ATTCTTCTAGGTCTTTGTTAAACATTTCTTGCATCTTCTCGATCTTTGCCTCCATTCTTTTTACGAGGTCCTGGATCATCTTCACTATCATTATTCTGAATTCTTTTCCTGGAAGTTTGCCTATCTCCACTTCATTCGGTTGTTTTTCTGGGGTTTTATCTTGTTCCGTCATCTGGTACATAGCTCTCTGCCTTTTCATCTTGTCTATCTTTCTGTGAATGTGGTTTTTGTTCCACAGGCTGCAGGATTGTAGTTCTTCTTGCTTCTGCTTTCTGCCCTCTGGTCTGAAAGTCAACTTTTAAAAACATAATGTTATGGCGATTTCCACATAACCCACAGTGATTTCAGAGATCAGAAAGTGGAGGAAAATAGAAAGATATTAAATTTTTAATCCTTCTAATTAAACCAAGTCTTTGCTCTAAACCTCCAAATCCTCCAATAAAATGAACAAATGCATTATTTCACTCACAATCACTTTATCTCATTCCTAAAACTTTTCAGTAATTCAGCCACATTGTAGACCACTCCCTAATTTTCCACTTTAAAATTAAGTTTTGGATGTCATGATCTGAAGTCCATGATCAAGAAGTTAGGAATAGAGGCAAACTGAAACTTGAATAACAATTGCTCAATAAAAATGAGATGCAGATTCTGGACTGATAGTCCATTTGATTTTAATTTGCTATGCTTTTTTTTTTTTTCAGTTTCATTTTTAGATATTTTTTCCTACTAGAACTAGTCTTTTTAGATTTTAAGCTTTTTAAAACTGCTCTAGGTGAATAGTCTTCACATTTTCATCTTTACCCATTTAAAATATTACTTTAAACAAATATTATAGTTACGTCTCATTTTGTGATATGCACTGCACTCAATAAAATCTAGATTATAATATAAATTTTAAAAAGTGATTTTTGTATTACATGTTTATTTTCAAAGTGTTTTGAAGTTAGAACTGTTACTCATTCCTTTAAAAAGTAAGTGCAGGGGCTTCTCTGGTGGTGCAGTGGTTGGGAATCTGCCTGCTAATGCAGGGGACATGAGTTCGAGCCCTGGTCTGGGAAGATCCCACATGCCGTGGAGCAACTAGGCCCGTGAGCCACAACTACTGAGCCTGCGTGTCTGGAGCCTGTGCTCCGCAACAAGAGAGGCCACGATAGTGAGAGGCCCGCGCACCACGATGAAGAGTGGCCCCTGCTTGCCGCAACTAGAGAAAGCCCTCGCACAGAAACGAAGACCCAACACAGCCAAAAATAAATAAATAAATTAATTAATTAATTAATTTTAAATAAATTAAAGAGAAAAAAAAGTAAGTGCAGGGATTCCAGCCAGAAAAGATTATGTAAATTCATTTCTCCATGCTACGTACAACTATAACTCTGGAAATAACACAAGAGGCAAACAAAGGATAATTCTGAAAGGCAAAAGAAAACTTTTTGAAATTTAATGAGCAAGATAGTGTTAATTAGAGACTCCAGGACTTGAAGAACAGTATAGTGGCAGGGGCTGCTTATGAGCCCCACACCTAACAGAAAAAGATAAACTATGCTTTGCATTTCCTGACTCCCAATCTAGTAACAAAAGGCAGTCCAGGTAGATTAATTTCTCCTCCTCTCCAGATTTATATCCAATCAATCAGCAGATGCTGAACCAAGATGACAACCATGTTAGGATTACCTGACAAAGATTTTAAAGCAGTCACCACAAAAATGCTTCAACAAGCAATTATGGATATGCATGACCCCAATGATGTAACAAAATGTCTCAACACAGAAGTGGAAGATACAAAAGAAAACATTTAAAACTGAAAAAGGTAATAACTGAAATCAATAAAAACTCATGAATGTTGTAAAATGTTCGTTATTATGAAAAGCTGATGATAAGGTTGAAAAAAATGAACATGATTAACCTTGAAGATTAGTGCTAAAATAAACTGAAATCTTTCTTGACAAATTGTGACTTAATAATTTCCATTTATTATGATTTTAAATACCCAACTGATTTTTTTGGAAGGAAGCTAATTTGGTTTCAAAAATGAGTTTAATATCAATGATTTAAAAATAAAGATTACATTTCCCTAAAACCCATCTGACCTTAAGAGAAAACATTTATAGAATGTGTTTGTAATTCTCTTCAAAGTACCTATAAAGAAATAGTATGCTCTACTCACTGAAATCTAATGGAAGACACTTCAGTTATCCATTTGGATACTATAAAACCTCAGTAAAATATATCATAGTGGAATTACATCTTGTGGAATTACAAAAGAACCTGACTTGTGGGCATATTAGATTTAAGGTATTGATATTATTTGATGATAATTGTGTTTATTGAATGAAATAGAAAAACTTACTTTACAGAAAACAATTCTTTTAGAAGGTAAAATTCATGAGTTCTTTCATAAACCAGTTTTTGAATTGTCTGAATCCGTTGAGATAGGAACTACAGGATGTAAGCTATTTAGTTTTGTGAGGAACAAAACATGGGGTCAAAAGAGACTATTTTATCCAAAGAAGATGAGGGATTTAGACAATGGACTTATATTAAGCTAATTGAAAGCATTGGAAGTGAATTAATTACTGTACAAAAACAGATTTGATGGGCATTTCAGTCATTCTTCAAAGAAAACTAACAACATTTTCCTGAATAAATACACCAATGAAATGAGAACAACCTATATCTAACAAATGTAATCTGATTCCTTCCTGTAAACATGAATGAAAGGAGGCAATTCTTGAAACATACATCTATTAAGCGCCTATGGTGTGTCAGATACCAAGTTAGGTGATTTGTTTGTATTTCCTTCTCCCAACAACCCTATGATGTACCTAGTGTTACCTGAATTTGAAGGATGATGAAGTAAGACATCAGATTAAATACCTTTCTTCAACTCATACACTTAAGATAGCAGCTGTGTCTGGAATAAAACACATTTCTGCTTTCATCCACAATTCATCCTTTATCAACTCCATCATGCTATCTCAAAGTATTGCCAAGTGTAATTAGGCTGTTCAGAATTCAGGTGGAGAAGAGTTAAGAGAGATTTTTAACCACACAGCTGAATGTTGTGCTCAAATTCAAATCAGAGCTGTCTCCTTTCTCACTGCATATTCATTCAATTTCAAAGAATAAAATTGAGAAGAGAGTGTCGACAACTTATAGTCTAGACACAGTGTGTACACAGCAGTACTCCTTGTCAAAAGGCAGTAGACACAAGTAAGGCAGCATTTCTGATCAAAAACCCAGTTGTTTTCCTAACTGCTTTTCTCCATTTCCAGCTGCTCCAGCCTTTCATGCGGCAGCAGGAATTTAATGACAGCTGTAGCAAGGATTATGATGAGAGGCTTCCTACTTTAACTGATCTTCTGGACAGACGAATAGCTTTGATCTATCATTGTTAGGTCCAATCTAGTGCTGGAAATAGGAAAACTAGTCTTGTTACCATTCAACTAAAAGTCGATCCAGAATTAGATACGGAAATAAAATTATATTGTTCCATTTTGTTTAAATTACAATGTAATTTAAAAGGAGTAGCTGAATACGACTGTATATAAATGGAATACTCTTTATTAATTGTCTTGGACTTCTAGGAACACAAAACTATTTTACTACAAGAGTAACAGCAACTGGGTATTATCTTTCCAAATTCCAGAAGTTATTTAGCAGCTATATTAAATGTCTTAAGTGATAGAAATATTTCTTCAAAAGAACATAAAATGAAATATTAATGATTAAGCCCAAAGTGATTTTGAGAAGAAGTGATATAATCATAAATATCTGTCAAAAACATAAGTAGTTTACTCTGAGTTTTATTGACTGAAGTTCTGTATTTCATTTGGAACAGTCAGTGCATCTTAGAATTGGTTTTCCTAGCACTGTTTAGTTCTCCACAGGGTTCATCTCCAAAAGTTTCTACTCTAATCACTCTCCCACACTTATCCCCATTACTAACTCTCCCAAAACAGCCTCAGGCTGCCTCCTACTTGGTTGAAAATTTCTATACTCTGAAATTCCTTTATATTCACGATCTCTCTTAACTTCCACACTGTTTTTATAAGTTTGCGCATATTGTTATCATTTTCTATGGTTTCAGAAGTGGCTTCCTCTTTTTTTGGTCTAACGTCTCCCATTGTGCTCATTAATTTAAAAACCAGTTTATTCACTTCTGTTCTGAGCCAGAAATTATGCTAGGAACTAGGAATCCAAAGATGAGTAATGTCCCCCTGCAGGCACTTGCTGCCATTCCTCCACTATCAATTACATTCTATCCCACTTGCATCACCGGGCTTACCCTTTCCATGGATTTGTTTTCCTCTGCATATAAACAAGTACACTGGGAGAAAAGAAAAGAAAACAAAAAACAAACAACCTCTCCCTATTAAACTACTGTCTTATCTCTTGCCTTGCTGTTACTTCTCAATTTCTTGGTAAGATTCGTATCTATAAAATTTTTCATTTATTCATCACCAAGTAATTCTTTAACCTTACACACCTGCTTCCATCACACCACATTTCTGAAATTTACTTGAAAGTCATCTATGGTCTTCCAATGGTCTTCTTTGCAGTCCTTTTTCTCTGTGGCTTATTTTCAAATTTTTGATAGCTTTTGGAATCAGCCCTTTCGTTTCTGGCTTTATAATGCTAATTTTTTATTATTGCCCTCCCAACTTCTCTTGTTTTCCCTGTCTTATTTGCTGACACTAGGGTTTCTCTTAGTTCTTTTTTTTTTTTTTTTTTTATTTATTTATTTATTTATTTTTGGCTGCGTTGGGTCTTCGTCCCTGTGCGAGGGCTTTCTCCAGCTGTGGCAAGCGGGGGCCACTCCTCATCGCGGTGCGCGGGCCTCTCACCACCGCGGCCTCTCTTGTTGCGGAGCACAGGCTCCAGACGCGCAGGCTCAGCAGTTGTGGCTCACGGGCCCAGTTGTTCCGCGGCATGTGGGATCTTCCCAGACCGGGGCCCGAACCCGTGTCCCCTGCATTGGCAGGCAGACTCTCAACCACCGCGCCACCAGGGAAGCCCTCTTAGTTCTTAAATATAGATGTTTCCCAAGGTTCTCGTCTATCTTTCCTTATTTTCTACAAAATTTTAATTTTCTTCTTTTTTGGGGGGCGGGAGGTTTAGAACTAGCTAGCCTTTGTCAGGGGTCAAGATGTATTTATCCAAGACATAGGGTGGAAGGAAGGGTTTGGATAGAACTCTAGCAGCTTTGTGTTTGTTTTTTTTCCCTAGTGTAACCTAATGATAGCCTTGTTGTATCATCCCAAAGTTATACTAAATTAACTCCATAATTAGTGAAAATATTTATATATGTGATGTCACCATATATAAAGAAGAAACCATTGGATGATAAGTCACGTACTTCTACTAACATTATCAAAGAGAGAAGGATGTATTTTGTAGGGAAAAGAACCTTTCTATCAATGCTCAAATCACATTTATCCAAAAGATAGGCCCTGCCAGCTGGGTCATTGTTTTGAAAACCTCCAACAAGTTGTGTTTATTACTGAAGAAAAATTGGGGAAGAGTTTGGGGAAGACACAGCACACATCTGTTCTATACTCCAGTATGGTTTGGTCCAGACTTTTCCATAGAATTTTTTCTTTTACACCAAAAGCATGAGAGCTATTTGACTTCTTACTTCAAGACAGGATATTGACATCTTGGTTAACCATAATTTTGCAGCTGAACCCACAGAATTTTGGGGTATTATTCTAAGACTGATAAATTATTCATCAAATAAAGAGTGTCACTTTTACATGTGTTGCCATTAATATATTTTTAAGTCCTCTTGGTATAACAACTCAAGATTTATTTGATTCTTTCTGAGGATAAAAGAAAATCTTAGTATCTGACTGCTTCACATTGTCTCAGAAAATTTCTACATCATAAACTTAGTCTATTTGTTCTATTGCCTAACATCAAGACTCCTAGAAATTGTAATCCTATATTATTTTTCATCTGAAACCCTGCCACTTGGAGTTCATGAGATGATTACTAATGTAAATAAATCAGGCCCTAAAGGCATATTACAAAGAAATATAAGCAAGTCATTTTGTCAACAATGTAGTTAAATTTTCTATTACATTATTGTAGTTTGAGTTTCATTCACATAAGTACTACTATTCTATAATGATCTTTTGCCTAGAAATGTTTTAGCAAACTGCTTAATTGATCTAACAAGGTTGGGTGCCAATGTTTCTGCTTTTCATTCATTTTTTCCAGTCTTGCCTAAGATTTTATGTGAAATATTGAACATTTTATAGTTTATTATCTGTAGCTAAAGTAATCTTTACTTGAATATATACTATTTTTTGACATTCTCTTTTGGAATTGCTACATAAGTCTGGACAAAAGTTAAATATGACGTTATTCTCTAGAATTAAAAAATAAACGTCTTTGCTGTAAAGAGTACTTTTCTTCTTAAAAAAGTCATCTTGATAATAATTTATGTATTGTAGATACTTGAGTAACCCTGAAACATTAGGTCATATTTCTGATTCCCTCCTGTTCTCAGAGTTTCTGTAACACCAACCTTCCTGGTTATCTGGTAAGTAGTTACCATTTATCAACAAATCTTTTCAAAAATTAATCCTTTTTTAAAATCTGTACGTACATAAAAAAAGTAGGAGGCATTTAAACTAAACATTTGCTCCTTAGAATGTCTCAAATGGGAGATGTATTCAAAGACAACCCGCTCTAATACGCTTTCTGTTGCCGGGCTTTGTGGAAATAGCATCAGCTAGAAATTCCAGTCTTAGAAAGACTGGTATACTAGAGAATGGGCCTGTGGTCCTAGAATTGGATGAGTAATGCTTACTGTCATGGGGATCCGAATACCCCTTGCTTAAAACTATACATGATATACCTGACTCTTAAGGCAGGGTAGAGTGTCAGTAGGTGGCCAAATAGAGAAATACGGTAACTGGAGAGGTCACTAGAGTAATGATCCTAGGTTGCTCAGTGAGAGTACCTATTATTTTAGGTGACATTGCTTTTGAGAAAATAAATAAAAACCAATAACAAAAGAAAAAAAAAAACAATGGTGCGAATGGTTATGGGGAGGCTACTATAGGCGGGAAGAACGGTATGTTTAAAGGTAAAGAATTGAATAATATTCAAGATTTGTATAGTACTTCAGGTTAGCTTAATGTAGATGAAGGTATGTAGCGGATGGCTATATGCAAAGCTAATATGGTAATAGATTATGAGGGGTTTGAGTGTCACGCCTTATAGATTTGTACTTTATTTGGTAAGCACAATCGTTGGCAGGAGGGAGACCAATACTTCTCCCTCCCCCAACGTTTTTAAGAGGGTGATATGAAAAGAGCTTTGTTTTTAAGATCAACCAAGCAGCTACTGGAAAAGAATTTGCAGGTTATGTATTGTGGCAAGGAGACCAGTTTCAAGAACTCATTCTTTTTCTATCTTTTGTTTGTTTGTTTCTTTCTTTTTTGGTTAAAGAAATAGGGTAATCATAATTAAGATAGGGTAATTATCATTGGGGTGGATAAGAAAGGCTAGGGGGACAGACACTAGCAAACAACAACAACAAATCACAAGAACATAGAAAACAGATTTAATGTGGGAGAAACGAGAGCCTTTGAAACAGAATAAAAGGAACAACAATGCTGAAAAGAAACTGGCGAGTATGGGGGAGGTGTAGATCAGAGGTGGAGGGCAGGAATTGTGGATTTGTTTTCAGGCATGATGAATTAGGGCAAAAGGGTAACAACCCGATGAGAATGTTCAGGGAACATTTGGAAAATCAGAAAGGAGATGAGGACAAGAGACAGAGATTTGAGAATCATCCATTACAAAGTCAAACAAACAAGCAAAAACCATTCAATGAGGATATTTATATTTTAAAGTGGGTATTGCAGTGAGGGATTCTATCTTCTGCCACTAGAATTCTGGACTTCATGTCTTTTGCATAAGTGCCTTTCTATATAACTCAGTGTAATAATTATTGTGTGAATGTCATGCTGTAGCATGGGGGCTGTTCTTAGGAATAAGCTAATGTATAAATGCTTTCATCTGTAATTGTTTAATATTTTCCATAACCAGCTTTATCTGCACAAGGTTTCTGCTTCTGCTTGAAATTCCTATGCTAGTGCTTTCACCATAACAAGCTGAGGAGTGCGGAACACTCCTCCAAATTTATTTTGGCAGAAAAATCTTTCATGGGGTTTTAAGTCTAAATTCAGTGGTGTTTGTGACTTCTCAGAGCAGCATCACATTTAACTAAATTTAATAATGTCTTTTTTTTTTTTAATGACCAACAACATGAAATCCAACTAACCTATTAACATAAATACACCGAGCAGTGGGGGCAGAATTATATAATATTAATAGAATTTCTAGGAAATATTTCAGAAATATGGGAACTAGGATTACATAGCAACTAACTGAGGCTTTCACGGGAATATTTTTAAAATTTAATAGTGAAGGTAACAGCTAATAGTTAAATGAATGTGAATTAAAATAAGAGATCATGTGTAATCCTACCAGTTTGACAAATAACTAAATAAATGCAATAAAAATATAAAAACAGATTTATCATTGATACCTATTATTGTAGGGAAAATAATCCTCTCCTACACTATTAGGGGTTGAAACCTGGTTACATTTTTGCTGAGAAAACTGTATGTGTAAAAACAAAAAATGACTATCCTTTCATTCAAAGTCCCACTTCTAGGAACATGAGACTACAAAGATAGGGACATTAATAAAGATAGGGATGTTGGTCAGTCAAAAATTGAAAAAAAAATCTTAGCCTTATAGGAAGGGATGAAAAAATTTGGAAACACCATATAATTAAATAATATGCAGTCATTAAAACTAATAATACAGATATGCAATATTGTAGAAGAAAGCTCACAATGTATTTATTAAATGAAAAAAACTAATTACAAAAGAATATGGATGATCCTATATATGTATATATTATATGTATAATACTATATGGATGGCTTCACTTTGATTAGAACAAAAATGGTCAAGTATTTATAGATTCTGCACATCAAACCAAAGGAAATTTTTCCCACAAAATAGGCTTTTCCCCTTCTTCTAAATCTTGGCCTTTTTGGAGGTACATCAGGTGGCAGTCATTGAAGAGGGAGAGCTCTGGGAACTATGCCAGTCTACAGTACCAACTTTCAATCTTTAATTGAATTCATTTTACAATATTTGTACACTTAGAGAAGGCTCTTATTCCAAAGAACGTACCAATCCGTGCCCTGGCATCCTGGCTTGTTGAAAACGAGTTTAGGTATGCCTAGACGGGGCCTCTCCATCTTTGGTTTGGCACAGTCCTTGGGCTGATCTAGTCCTAGAGAAGCCTTGTCTAGTTACCCCAGCATCCAATGAAATATTATAATTTTCTGAATGTACTGAAACTTTTCTTGTATTTATGCTTCATCTCCATAACTAGATCGTATGTCTTAAAAGCAGAGACAAGTCTTTTTTCAGAGCCTACAGGGTTGTATAGAATTGCTGCTGAGCATTTTTGATTGATAATCAATATAAACACATTATCTTTGCCTGGCATTTATGACCTCAGCATATGTATGAATAAATTTTGTCTGTGCCATTTTGTTAAAAAAGAAAGTTGTTAACGTCTCTCCTATTCTCTTGATGATATCTCCACTATATTGCCTATTGATGAAATTCGTATAGAATAATTTCATGAGGCATTTATATGTTCAACATGTACTCATATTAAATCTTTTCTTTTCCATGTCATCTCTTTTATATTGGTTATGGGTTGAATTTTATCCTCTGAGATGAGATCAGTACTAATGAACTCCACCCTGTGTTTAGTTATAGAACTTTCAGAGCTTGGAGGGATCTTAGAAATCAAGTGTCCAGCACTCTCACTTTACAAATGAGGAATCTGAAGCCAGGAAGGTTTGAGTTTTCAGTCCCGAAACATTTCTTGAACATCTGTCATATGCTTAGCCCCAGGGTAAGTCCTGGGGATAAATAGGCAAATTAGAAATAATCATATAAGGATTAAATGTGATATTGTACGTAATGAATGGAACACAGACTTGGCATGAATACTCATTCATAAAACAATATTTGAACATTTTACATTTAATACTGTAGCTCCTAATTTTGCTAGAGGAGAAAAAAAAGGCTGGATAATTGAGTGGCAGATGAGGATTCCTTAAGGATTTCACTCTCAGTCTAATAAGACACACTAATATCATGACTGTTCTTCGATTACATAGCAAGTGACTGAAAAAGGAATTTAAGTGAGGTGTCTTGTCTCGTTAGTATTTTTTATCTCCAGTTACAGATCTTCTTAAAGCTACACTATGACTTGCAGATTCTTACTATTAGATATGAATATCTCTATGTTAGAAAGTAGAGAGAAAAAATAACAATGGAAGAGAGGTAAGGAGAGATTTTCCCAACTCTACAATATAGATATAGAGAACATGCTACACTAAGATAACATATGTATCATAGGAATGATCAATTATAAGAAAAAGAATCCTACTCCAGACACTTCTAGTGCCCTCTGGCCAAAGGGTACTTAAGAAAGGATAGAGGCCATCCATGTTCCTATTTGCCTGTTTTTCTTGAGATTATTGGCCCTAATATGAATTGAATTGATTGCATTCATCATTGTAGGGGCATAGAAATAAAAAAGGCTGAATTATCTTTAATTTGGATTGATGGTATGTATTAAATTGTTAAAGAAATTCCATTGATACTGCATCAGAAATGACTTTAGGATCTGACTTTTGTCTCTATCCCCACTTCCCTTGATACATTTCACCCCCAGGTGACTACTGCTCACTGAAGCAGTCACTTATTTGACTATATCTTTCACACCTGTTTGCTCTCTCCATATTCCTTTTCGATCTTTACATCACCATCAACTACCTTCCTTTAATGCAGTCAATTCAGTAGGCATAAAATAAACCTCTTGTTCCGTACAATCTCAGAAATGCTAAAGCTTGAAGCCCCTTGTTCCCTACCATGCCACTAGAAAGTTCTGCTAATGTAATTTACTTTTTTAATAAATTTATTTATTCTTGGCTGTGTTGGGTCTTCGTTGCTGCATGTGGGTTTTGTCTAGTTGCGGTGAGCTGGGGCTACTCTTTTTTTTTTTTTTTTTGGTGAGCTGGGGCTACTCTTCATTGCAGCGTGTGGGCTTCTTGTTGTGGAGCATGGGCTCTAGGCGTGTGGTCTTCAGTAGTTGTGGTATGTGGGCTCAGTAGTTGTGGCGCATGGGCTTAGTTGCTCCACGGCATGTGGGATCTTCCTGGACCAGGGATCGAACCCATGTCCCCTGCACTGGCAGGCAGATTCTTAACCACTGTGCCACCAGGGAAGTCCCCTGCTAATGTAATTAAAGTAACTAAGTGTCAGTTAGCTTGGGTGGCCATAACAAAATACTATACACTGGGTGGCTTAAACAACTGACATTTATTTTCTCACAGTTCTGGAAGCTGGAAGTCCAAGACCAGGATGTCAACATGGTCGGGTTCTGGTGAGAGCTCTCCTCCTAGCTTGTAGAACCACCTTCTTGCTGTGTCCTCACATGGCAGATAGAGAATAAAAGAAAGCTCTCTGATATCTCTTCTAATAAGGGCACTAATCCCATTATGAGGGCCCCACCCTCATGACCTCATCTAAACCTATCTTCCAAGGGCCCTATCTCCAAATACCACATATTGAGGGTTAGAACTTCAACATATGAATTTGGGGGTGGGGGACACAGTTCAGTCTCTAGCACTAAACTTTAATAATTCCAAACTATTCTTGGTCTCTTCTGGTAACTACTGTTAAGCAAGAATTAACATTGTGTCCTTACATAGAAATACTTAGGTATCAATTTTCAGCTCCTTGTCTAACCAGACAAGAATCCAGTTAAAACAAATGAGTTTAAATCCCTTCCATGATCCCGCATGGAGAGAATATCAATCCCTACATAAACGATGCATTATAGCTTGAAATAGCCTTATTTTTCATCAGTTCTTGCATTTAAACTCTGTACCAATTCAAAAATAGATACAGGAGCTAGATAAGGAGGATAATAACAACTTAATTGGACATAAAGCTGGATTTCAGGATTGAATTTGAAGCCAGATTGGACTTCTGCCTTTTCCCTCCTGAATTGAACCAAACCACATATTCACAGGTTGAGGAGCTGGACAATGGTGATATCCCACAACAAGGGCAGTCTGGATGAGATTACATATAGAAGTATCATGAAGAAGAACAAGTGTAGCCTGTGGGTAATCTGGTTCAAGAGAGGTCATCTCAGGTCAGCTCAGATATGTCTACTCAGAAGCTCTTCCTAGTTTTACCCATTAAAAAAGTCATTCATCATTTCTCCTCCTATGTGAAAGAACTAATGAGAAGTGGATCAAGGGTAGACACCTACCCACAACTAAAACCTTCCCAATTAATGAGCTGAGGCATAAATGTGAAAATGTGGGAGAGTTGTTTAGTTTAGTTTTTTTTGTTTTCTTGTTCATTAGTTTTCCTTTCAGAATGTACATACAAAACTCTCAGGTAGAGAACAAAAAGCTGAAGCACTACATAGCTCAGGCAACATTTTGCTAATTATATAGAATAATTACTTATTCTTTCATAGATGTCAAGAAATGAAGCATCAGCCCTTACAGGTTATGCCTCAAGCAAATGAATGAGGCAAGATGAGGATCCATTAACAATGAAAAGATAAAAAAAAAAATCACAGCTGAAATCAAAATTTCTTTTAGAAAGGAGCTTTTCTTTGTTTAGCAAAACATACTGATAAACCATTTAGAATGAAAAGTGAGACTCCAATAGCATGGTTTGGATAAGAAAAAAAGTTTTAAACTATTTTACTTAGAAAAATGAATAAAAATGGGATGAAGTCATCATAGTAGAAAAGAGACAGAATGGGAGAGAGAGAAGAGACCAACAGTTTCACAAAAAGAATGCATTGTAGTATGGAGAAACTTATTTCTCACCATTTCTACCATTCAGATTTAAACCAATTGAGAAGTTGATACAGGAGAAATTGATAACATTAAAACTGAATAGGAGAATGTGACTTGAATGTGGAACCAAATGGGATTTCCTACTTCTTCCCTCCTGTATTGAACTAAACCATAAACAAGCCAGAGAACAAAGAATGGAACTGGATATAAGCAGAGGGACTCTTCTCCCACCTTTAATTGCTGTTCATAGAGGGTGGCAGTCATCAAGAAGTCTCAGGTACAGACCTGGCTGCTAAGTGTGTGGTGGTTCATAGGGAAACTGAGAGAAGCATAGAGAGGCAGATGCGGTAGGCAACTATCTGAGGACAGAATATGGCTTTTGCCAAATACACAAACAGTCTTGGGAGGTGGCGGTAGTTGTTAATTGCTGGGTTCTACTTAGTAATGAAGGCCCTGAAGCAAAAATGAATATCTCAGTCCACACGTCATGAGACAGTAACCAGCCACCAGGAGTCTATTGGCCCTTCACATCACTGAGTCTCTAGCAGGAGAGAAGAGCATAAATTTTTTTAGGATGCCAAGGCTGCATTCTTCATCATTAAGGAGAAGGCTCCAGCTGAGACAAATACACAAATGCTCCAGAGACAGAGGAGATGTTAAGTAAATTAAACTGCCACTCTTAGTGGTAGCAGTGTCCATGTGGCAGCAGCAAGAGTAACAGTGGCTCGTTCATTCCTCAGTGATGTGCCAAGGCAGCAAAGGCAGATAAAAATAAGTATTTTTAATGAAGAATTCCTTAAGGAGTGCTAATGACTTGGTTTCTCTTACATGGTGCATTATATGTTTATAGAAATAACCAGGTAGGACCTACTCCGCCTGGGTGTGGTGTGTGTGTGTGTGTGTGTGTGTGTGTGTGTGTGTGTGTGTGTGTGTATTTACTAGGTTCTGATTATCAATCTACAAGTCTTCCTAACTCAGGTGAGACCACTGGCTAGCATGAATTAGAAAACTGTTCTGATTAACCCTGCTATAGTTTTGAAGACCATCCTCTTTGCCCCGGCAAGTCTAAGAAAGGAATGAAGGAAATCCCCTGTTTTCCATATTCTGGTACCAACTCTTATACAGTCTAGTCATGCTATCCCCTGCCAATGTTTTCAAAAAATAAACTTATTTTAAATGGTTTACTGAAATTTTTTAGTTAAATTTGAGAAGACATTATCTTATTTAAAATAGAAATGTTTCTATCCCCAAGTAAAATATAAACACCTTAAGTTTCCAAGAAAAATGTTCAAATGACAAACACTTCCATAACTCTCTCCTCTGCGCAGCCAACGTTATTTTGGTTATACCACATTGGTTTATTTAGAAATAAAGTTCATCTCTCTCATTACATCAAGATGACTATAGAAAAGAAAATGTAAAAAAAGGAAAACAACACGTGCCTATATGGAATATATGCATTTCAAGAGCAATGACATATTGAGGATGACTTATAATACCAAGGACTACAAAGCAAAATTAACCCACCTCCTTTGAATTGACTCAAAGAAACCAAAAAGGTGTTTTCACAGTTGTCAGAAGGCCTAGTCAACAAGGATTCCAGCTGAATAAAGCAATAGAAAAAGTGGTTGGTGATATGAGTTGATATCAAAAGTTTCATGAAATTCCAAACTTGAGTAGATATCTTGACAAAGGAAAGTGTAGAAAATAAAATGAAATAGAACATTTCACTGTTCCTTCTTTGGGGCTCAAATGAAGTATATTTTAAAGTTTACATAGAAGTTTTAACCACAAAATTCACACTTAATGAAAAGCCAGCTTGCTCTAAAGGACTAAGCTAAACAAAAAGTTTGAATGTGATGCAAACTTTCTCTCTAAAGAAGGAAGCTGTTGAAGAAATAGGCAAGTCTCGTTGGTAATTAAGGCTGTGACATAAAAATGGTATTTATACATAAGAGCATCACGTGAAATACAAGCTTAGGATCATCAGGAAAATAATAAAGCAGAAAGCAAGAGGATGTTAAAGCAGAATTTTGTAATATCTTGGCTAAAATATAAACACCTTAATATAAACACCTAAATATTCAAATATTCTGGTTGAATTGGCAAAACTCTTTCTATAGTGTGAAGTTTTCTCAAATTATCTTGGCTAAAAATTGTCTTGGTCAACTGACTTTCATATTCATACAATTCATATTCATACAATTGGCAAACTTTCATATTCATACAATTTCCCATATATCATGGGAAAGAACCTTAATATTTCTTAACTACACTATACAGATGATAGATATAGACAAATACATACATACACACATACATAGGTAGATAGTTTTTGGTTTTTTACACCTACCAAAGCATACTTCTGATGTTTGACTTCCCATGTGGCTTGGCCCAGGGAATGAATGCTCTGATAATCTGCACTTCAATTACTCTGGTTCATGTCACAGTTGTTTCTCATCATAAATTAATAAACTCTCACACTTGTGTCAGTTATCTGATGACCTCTTTATTCCTGAGCACTGAAAGCTGTTTTTTTAAGGCACAGGACCAGATCCTAAAATCAGTGTTTTACTTGGTTAGGCCCAGTCATACTTCAGCAGCCTTTCCTATGGACACCAGTATTGGCATCCATCTGCTTGCTTGCTACACATTTCTTAACTTATATGTGTTATTTATGGTAACTATAGGCTTTTGCCACCTTTAATTATAACAACAGGGTTGCCATATTTATATACTAAACTGATGATTCCTATACTTTTTCTCCCCCAAGGGTAACATTAGTTGAAAGAAAGGACGCTTTCAAGCAGAACCTATATGTATATAGGTTTATTTATAATATGTATAAATATATGTATAATACATATATTTATTATATGTATTATATGTATTATTATATGTATATAGGTTCATTTATTCCTTTATTCAGCAAATATATACAGAATATATGTTGTGTTGTAGAAATAATGCTTGACACTGACCAAGTTAGAAAGAAAGACCAGCTTCTTGGAGTTTATGGTCTCATGGTAGACAGAGATTATTAAATACACAATTATTCTGTGATGCTTGTGATACTGAGTTTGGGAGGTCAATAAAATTTTAGTAGAGAAAGTGATGTGTCAAAATTAAGACTAAAAGAATGAGTAGAATTTCACTAGAAAAAAAGCAGTGGAGTGGTGGAGTGACCTTTCTTTTGACAACAGGTATTTCTGTATAATGCCATGTGTCGAACTTAGCTGCTGAGGACACAGCACTGGACCAAACATACCACATCCCAGTTCTCATGGATTTACATTCTGGTTGAGGAGACAAAGAAAATCAATTTAAAAACCTATAAATAAATTATTTGAGATGGCAACCGTGCTATGAAGAACTAAAACTGGGCTGTCATGCAAATTGTTTGCCTCCCCAGCATCTATTTGCTCTGATTTTTTGGGAGGTTTACTCTTTCCCTATGTAGCTCATAAACTTCTGGGAAAGCTGATGTCTCTCTTAGTAATAGCTACGAACACAATAATTCTAAAAGTAGTTCCATTTCTTTGCAAGCAATTGGTTGAGCAACTCAAACCTAATTAAAGCAGTTTTTGCATTCACCTGACTTTAGATGTCAGTTCAGGAATGGTAATGTAGCACAATTCTAGACAATGAAACATGAGGGGAATATTGTGCTTAACTTCTAGGGAAAAAGTTGCCTCACTCTTAAGAGACAGGGAAAAAATGGCTTCTTTCTTTCTATGGTTGCAATTCCTATAGCCGCCGCTGCTGCCATATCCCTAATATGGTTGAGAGAATCTCAGAGAAACAGAGCAATCAGGCTCTAGTTGAACGATGCTCATTTCCACCTACCTCTGGATATTCAGTCACGCAAGTGATCACCGTTGTAGAAATCAATTTAACTCTTAATTTCTGTTACTCATCTGAAAACACTGTAAATGAAACCAGAGAAATGTTTGATGTATTAGAAAAGAAGTCAGGGGACCAGGGGATAGTGTAGGTACTGCTTCAGACTGGCTGGTCAAGAACTATCTTTCTGAAGAGGTGATACTTAAGCTGAGACAAGAATTGAGCCATGCTAATTAAGCCCTGAGAGCAAACCCTTCCAGGAAGCATAAATAACAACTCAACAGTCACAGGATTCAACCAAGAATAGGGAGGTGTATGACACTAGAGATGAGCAATGTTCTGATGATACAAGGCTTGTGACTTGTACAGAGGTTCAGAATTCATTCTAAGAGCCATTAAAGCATTTGAAGTTTGGGGATGACAAATTATTGTACTTTCTCTTCTAAGTAATATTAAATCTGATGTTTTCAACTACCATTAAAATGTGTTCTGTAGTTTACAGCAACCATATTTCATTTTACAGTGTTGATAAAATTAATTAACATCATTCGTATGGCATGTAAATTTCTCTTATTTCAAAGGTATCTGATGGCAGGAATTTCTTACAGAACACAGTGACATTTAGTTAGTAAAATCAGTTAACAAGAAGTAAAGATCAAAGAGTATACTTTTAATGAAAAATAAATGAAGTCTGGAAAATTTGTTTTTTAAATTCTTGTAAAAATCAAAATATATTAAAGTTGCAGGAAAGAACTGCCAAAGAACGTTTTTAATCCAAAATACAGTAATCCCTTTTTGAGACAGCATAATACAAAGAATAGAGATAACTGAGATAATTAAGGAGGCATGGTTTGAAGAGGTGAGAACTTTTAATTTGCCTAGAGATAAATTTACTGGACAAATTAAAAATGGCTTTTATAAATGTTCATATTGCTACTCCTAAGAAGTCATGTATCATAAATATTTTTTCTTTAATCATGCATGTCTTAACTAAAATATTCACTATGGAAACCTATTGGTTAATTTTACATATATTTACTGACTTCCTCTCTGTGTAATGCACTATGTTAGGGGACTTTGAAGAGAAGCACAAAAAATAAACATAATTTTCTCCCTACCATAAAATATCATGCCATCTCAAAGAGGACAAAAATATATATATAAAATAGAAAATCATATAAAATAGAACAAGACAATTTTGAAACAGGCATAAAAAGGAATTAGAGGAAGATGACATTTCCTAGAGAATCTTAAAAGGCATCATGGACAGGCATTTCAGACGAATCTTCATACATAAGCTGGGTACTTATAGATGGGCCGGAAGTTTTCAGAGTAATTTTGAATTAAATAATGGATGTTTTAGTGGGTGTTATGTCATGACTATAGGATTACTCATGTCTGATTCACCAGCTGCTAATCTCAGGAAACAATTCATATTTAGACTTGCCACAGGGAGTTACAATTGGCCTTATATATACCCTGATACACTGTATACATGAAGGTTAAATATCAGAAATCTATTTCTTGATATCAAAAAATTAGCAATATGGCAAAAGTCCAGGGAGGAAAAACAGAGACTTGTTGATTTTTAACGCACTTTTTTTTTTTTCCCCTGAGAGTAACTAAGTGACAGGAAAGGAAACAAGGAGATGACACAGACCATGGGGTAGCCAGAGAAGCTTTGAGGTGTATTTAAAAAGAATTACAATTCCAATTTTGCCACTTAATGCCTGTGTAATCTTGCTTAAACCCCTCTGCCACCCTTACCTTTAGTTTTAACATTTGTAACTTGGAAATAATACGTGCAGGTTTTTTCTAAGAAATGAGAAAATGTATGAAAGTATTTTTTTTAAGCTCTAGAATGGTGCTGTCCAACACAGTAGCCACTAGCCATATGTGGGAATTTAAGTTTAAATAAATTTAATTAAATAAAATTAAAAATTAAATTCCCTAGTCACACTAACCACATTTCAAGTACTAATAGCTAATGTGGCTGGTGGCTACTATATTGGACAACATGGACATAGAATATTTCTATCATCACAGAAAGTTTTATTCAACAGCACTGCTCTGGACAGCACTGATAACAAATATCAATTGCATTTTCTACTTGTCTTCATGGTCACAAAATAATGTGTTCTAGTTAATAAATGAATCCTTTTAGGTAGAAAAATCCTAGCAGTAGGACAGAGAAGGAAAAGTGGTAAAAATCTATCTTCATAAGAAAATATCTTTTTTAAAAAAATATTTATTTATTTTTGGCTGCATTGGGTCTTCGTTGTTGCATGGCTTTCTCTAGTTGCAGTGAGCAGGGGCTACTCTTCATTGCAGTGCATGGGCTTCTCATTGTGGAGGCTTCTCTTGTTGTGGAGCACAGGCTCTGGGCACGTGGGCTTCAGTAGCTGTGGCATGCGGGCTCAGTAGTTGTGGCTCGCGGGCTCTAGAGCGCAGGCTCAGTAGTTGTGGCACATAGGTTTAGTTGCTCTGCAGCATGTGGGATCTTCGTGGACCAGGGCTCAAACCTGTGTCCCTTGCATTGGCAGGCGGATTCTTAACCACTGCGCCACCAGGGAAGCCCAGAAAATATCTTATTAATAAACTGCTATCTATACAGTGCTACAGTATTAAATTTCTCCAGCACCTCAATTATTTTTCTTGAGATTCCAAGAAGAAAATAATGCTATTTTATAGGCTCAGAAAATGCAATCAGGAGGAAAAATCATTCTGTAGTCATAAGGTGAAAGTTGAAACTGTATCACATTTTAGAAGAGGCTTCAAAAAACTGTAACTTATATTTTCAAAATTTTTAATGTATAGCACATTCAACACTAAAGTGCACAGCTCCTAAGTCTATAGCTTGATAAAATTTTACTTATGTACACACGTGTATAACCACTACACCTCCAGTCCCCAAAAGGCTCCCTTGTGGTCCTCCCATTCAATAAATCCTTCTCCACAAAGATAACCACTCTTCTGACTTCAATCACTAAGAGATTACTTTTGTTGGTTCTTGACCTCGTATAAGTGACACTATATAGTCTATATACTCTTTTTATGTCTTCTTTTTCAGTGTTATGTCTGTGACATGAAGCCATGTTCTTGCAAGTAGCAAAAGCTAATTCTTTTCCAAAAACGAGATAAAATTTGATACTAAGCCCTCCTGTTCTAGTGAGGTGAGATCACCACTCAGAGAGGAAAGCCTACTTGGTTTTGATGCTTAGCAAAATGCCTTTCTATAGTTGTAATGGCATTAGCTATAAACATTATTAAGAACTTGCTTAAGAAAATATTTATTTTCCAGACTTTCTTTCCCCCCTTAAAGTGCAGAAGTTTCACTGTTCTCATCCTTTAAAAACTGCACTGAAAGCTTATTCTCCAAGTTGGCCACCATCTTTTCTGAATATGGTGATTCCCTGCAATTTCGAGCCTTCTGTGAATTTCTAGCTCCCTGAAGATGAGGTTTCTCTCCATAGAAATAGCACTTGGACACGGCAGTTTAGGCAAAGGGCAAAAGAGATCTTTCACAACCCTACATGTTTCAGATCCTCTTGCCTTTTATGTAAAAGCAGTTGTGAATAATATTGTTTTTCTAATCCTCAGATCTGTAGTCTTATTTAGTTAGTTACTTAGTTATTTTTATTTATTTTTTATTGAAGTATAGCTGATTTACAATGTTCTGTTAGTTTCATGTGTACAGGAAAGTGATTCAGTTATAAAATATTTATATTTAACTTTTTCAGATTCTTTTCCATTATAGGTTATTACAAGATACTAAATATAGTTCCCTGTGCTATACAGTAGGTCCTTGTGGTTTATCCATTTTATATATAGTAGTATATATAAGTTAATCCCAAACTCCTAATTTATCCCTCCCCCACACACTTTTCCCTTTGGCAACCAAAAGTTTGTTTTCTATATCTTTGAGTCTACTTGTTTTGTAAATGAGTTCATTTATATCATTTTTTTCAGATCCCACATAAAAGTGGTATTGTATGATATTTGCTTTTCTCTGTTTGATTTAGTTCAACTAGCATGATAATCTCTAGGTCCATCCATGTTGTTGCAAATGGCATTATTTCATTCTTTTTTACAGCTGAGTAATATTCCATTGTGTGTGTGTGTGTGTGTGTGTGTGTGTGTGTGTGTGTGTGTGTATATATATCACATCTGCTTTATCCATTAATCTGTTGATGGACATTTAGTTTCCTTCCATGTCTTGGCTATTGTAAATAGTGCTAGTAAGAACACTGGGGTGCATATATCTTTTCAA
The DNA here is from genome assembly GCF_009873245.2 of Balaenoptera musculus. Taxonomy (NCBI): domain Eukaryota; kingdom Metazoa; phylum Chordata; class Mammalia; order Artiodactyla; family Balaenopteridae; genus Balaenoptera; species Balaenoptera musculus. Next base: position 83,603,001 of record NC_045793.1, on the reverse strand, counting down.
ATTAGAGTTTTCTCTGGATATATGCCCAGGAGTGGGACTGCAAGATTATACGGTAACTCTATTTTTAGTTTTTTAAGGAACCTCCATACTGTCCTCCATAGTGGCTGCACCAATTTACATTCCCATCAACAGTGTGGGAAGGTTCTCTTTTCTCCACACCCTCTCCAGCATTTATTATTTGTACATTTTTTGATGATGGCCATTCTGACTGGTGTGAAATGATACCTCATTGTAGTTTTGATTTGCATTTCTCTACTAATTAGTGATAGTGAGCATTTTTTCATGTTTCTGTTGGCCATCTGTATGTCTTTGGAGTAATGTCTCTTTAGGTTTTCTGTCCATTTTTTATTGGATTTTTTTTATATTGAGCTGTATAAGCTGTTCACGTATTTTGGAAATTAATCCCTTGTTGGTCACATTGTTTGTAAATATTTTCTCCTATTCTGTAGGTTGTCTTTTCATTTTGTTGATGGTTTCCTTTGCTGTGCAAAAGCTTTTAAGTTTAATTAGGTTCCATTTGTTTATTTTTGCTTTTATTTCCATTACTCTAGGAGACAAATCCAAATAAATATTGCTGCAATTAATGTCAAAGAGTGTTCCACCTATGTTTTCCTCTAGGATTTTTATAGTATTTGGTCTTACATTTAGGTCTTTAATCCATTTAGAGTTTACATTTGTATATGGCTTTAGAGAATGTTCTAATTTAATTCTTTTATGTGTAGCTGTTCAGTTTTCCCAGCACTACTTACTGAAGAGACTGTCTTTTCTCCATTGTATATTCTTGCCTCCCTTATCATAGATTAATTGACCATAAGTGTGTGGGTTTATTTCTGGGCTTTCTATCCTGTTCCATTGATCTATGTGTCCATTTTTGTGCCAGTACCATACTGTTTTGATGACTGTATTTTTGTAGTATAGTCTGAAGTCAGGCAGCCTGATTCCTCCATCTCCATTCTTCTTTCTCAAGATTGTTTTGGCTATTTGGGGTCTTTTGTCTTTCCATAGAAATTAAAATTTTTTGTTTCAGTTCTTTGAAAAATGCCATAGGTATTTTGATAGAGATTGCACTGAATCTGTAGATTGCCTTGGGCAGTGTGGTCATTTTAACAATATTAATTCTTCCGATCCAATAACACTGTATATCTTTCCATCTGTTTGTGTTGTCTTCAATTTCTTTCATCAGTGTCTTATAGTTTTCGGTCTTTTGCCTCTTTAGGTAGGTTTATTCCTAGGTATTTTATTATTTTTGATGCGATGGTAAATGAGATTGTTTCCTTAATTTCTTTTTCCAATATTTCATTTTTAGTGTATAGAAATGCAACAGATTTCTGTATATTAATTTTGTATCCTGTAACTTTACCAAATTCATTGATGAGCTCTAGTAGTTTTCTGGTGGCATCTTTAGGATCTTCTATGTATAGTATCATGTCATCTGCAAACAGTGCCAGTTTTACTTCTTCCTTTCCAATTCAGATTCCCTGTATTTGTTTTTCTTCTCTGACTGCTGTGGCTAGGACTTCTAAAACTGTGCTGAATAAAAATGGTGAGAGTAGGCATCCTTGTCTTGTTCCTGATCTTAGAGGGAATGCTTTCAGCTTTTCACCATTGTATATTATGTTAGTTGTGAGTTTGTCATATATGGCCTTTGTTATATTGCGGTATGCTGCCTCTGTGCCCATTTAATGGGGAGTCTTTATCATAAACAGATGTTGAATTTTATCAAAAGCTTTTCCTGCACCTATTGAGATGATCATATAGTTTTTATTCTTCAATTTGTTCATGTGGTGTATCACATTGATTGATCTGCCGATACTGAAAAATCCTTGTATCCCTTGATGCACTTGATCATGGTGTATGATCCTTTTAATGTATTGTTGGATTCGGTTTGCGAGTATTTTGTTGAGGATTTTTTATCTATGTTCATCAGTGATACTGGCCTGTAATTTTTAAAAATCATATCAAGCATCTTTTCTGACCCCAGAGCTATGAGACTAGAAAGAAGCTACAAAAAAAAAACTTCAAAAAACACAAACATGTGGATGCTAAACAATACGCTACTAAACAACCAATCGATCACTGAAAATCAAAGAAGAAATCACAAAATACCTAGACACAAATGAAAACGAAAATGTGACAATCCAAAACCTATGAGGCGCAGCAAAAGCAGTTCTAAGAGTGAAGTTTATAGTAATACAAACTTACCTCAGGAAAAAAAAAAAATCTCAATTAAACAACCTAACTGTACACCTAAAGCAACTAGAGAAAGAAGAACAAACAAAATCCAAAGTTAGTAGAAGGAAAGAAATCATAAAGATCAGAGCAGAAATAAATGAAATAGAAATGAAGAAAATAATAGAAAAGATCAATGAAACAAAACACTGGTTCTTTGAAAAGATAAACAAAATTGATAAACATTTAGTCAGACTCATCAAGAAAAAAAGGGAGAGGGCTCAAGCCAGTAGAATCAGAAATGAAAATGGAGAAGTTACAACCAATACTGCAGAAATACAAAGGATCATAAGAGCCTATTATGGGCACTGATACACCAATAAAATGGACAACTTCGAAGAAATGGACAAATTCTTAAAAAGGTACAATCCTCCATGAATGAAGCAGGAAGAAATAGAAAATATGAACAGACAAATTACCAGTACTGAAGTTGAATCAGTATTTAAAAACTCCCCACAATCAAAAGTCCAGGACCAGATGGGTTCACAGGTGAATTCTACCAAACATTTAGAGAAGAGTTAACACCTATCCTTCTGAAACTATTCCAAAAACCTGCAGAGGAAGGAACACTTCCAAACTCATTCTATGAGGCCACCATCACCCTGATACCAAAACCCGACACAGATATCACAAAAAAAGAAAATCACCAGCCAGTATCACCGATGAACATAGATGCAGTCCTACTTAAAGAATAAACAATCACGTAATTGTCCTTGGGAACACCCACCTATCTAAATATTAGATCTGGATAGCTTTGAGCTTTAACATTTTTCCTGTGTACAACAGTGTACACAAATAGAGTTACCACCTCTTAATAGGTACTAAGTCATCTGAAACTGTTTACATAATCATTATTTTGTAAAAAACTCTTTTCACCCTTGTTGCAGATCTATGAAATTGTGAGGTAAGAAACAGTTTCCTCATTTATAGATGGAGAAACAAAGCTCAGGGAGTTTATATAATCTCCCCCAATGAAGTCAATGACAGAGACTGGCTTCAACAGCATCTGACACCAAACCATGATTGCAAACGTCTATCCTTCTTTGTGATGTCCTAAGTGAGTATGGAAATCATTTTAAAGCAATATTACAGGTTCTGTGCATCATTATATCTGGGTTTATATACAAAACTTTTTCCTCCGAACCCCAAATCAGACCTTTTAGAGAAGAGAGAATTTATTTAATTATAAAAGCTAAAGGCTAATGTTGGCAAAATGGAAATGATCTTATAAAGACTGTAAACAAAACATATGAAAATAGAAAGTTTAAAATTTTGTAGACCTCAAGTGATGTTTATACATTTTTAGAATTTATGAGGTATATTGTTATAGAATGTGAAATTGTATTCTATAAAGTTATGTACTAATGTAGACTTTCAAGTTTCTTTTTCATTATTCTAAAAAAAGGGTTCCCCTTATCAGAGCAAAAATAAATAGCAAAGCCATAGAAATAAGGACTTTCTTTTTATCCACTGACTGTTTTTCTGTTGCATATTAGAGGGTAAAATTTAAGATTAACACATATAGGTATTATTACTATTAGCATAATAGTCAGACATATTCTAATCCAAAGGTGGGGAAATGGGTTAATCTATGTTGGGAAAGCAAAACTAATTAATGTAGAACATACAGAATCAGATGTTGCTGATAAGTTGACACAATTTAGGTATCTATTTCAGGAAAAAAATCTCTTAGAAATATTTTTAAAGATAAAGGCATAATAGGTTCTCTTTTGTCATGTCAGCTTCTCAGGGAATTTAAGAGCTATTTGATACACAATGTTGTATATGGTAACTATAAACATGTGAGATAATAGCTGAGCTATTGTCTTGGTCTCTAGGATTCACTTTATAGCAAACCCTGAGATCAAAATATATAAGCAGTTACATTTCGGTATTTAATACAAATATCTTTTCATCTCTTTCTATACTTTCAGCTGTTGTCTAAGGCTTTTCTTCTTTAACTAGCTTGTTTTAGATAGATTGAGGTCTCAAGAAACGATTCGATAAAACTGTTTCATAAATGTGCCATTTTATGTGGGGAGTGAAGTCTGAAAAAAACCACAGAGTTGTTAATGAAGTCCATCTTCCCTGCAAAATACTTCCAATAATCTCACTGAGCACCGAGTCAATGAATCTGATAGGGAAATATGTTTGAGTAATCTAAATAGTTGCCAAGATGTTTACACAGTAACTAAACTTTTTAGAAAATTCAGCAAATAATGAATGAAAAGTGAGTTCTCTCCTTTAACATTTCAAGAGGAGAAAAAAAGGGCCAGAGCAATGTTGTAAGGCAAAGAAACCTTTAAAGAAACCAGCTTTAGATAACTGCCATGTTAAATGACTGGATTTCCAGTTGTAGGTCTTGTTTGTCTGGCTTGCTTGACTGTGGACAGGATTTTTATTTCTAAGATTTAGAAAGGCAGATTTTCACAAAAACCATTCTTGTGACTTAATTGATGTCTCACAAGGAGTGTGTTCCAGCTCCAGAGGCTATAATGTATTTTCTGTTGGATCGAGCTAAAGCAGATGTTTATGAGGGAATTCTTCCATTCTATCCTCAGCTGCTAGGCTAGTTGGTTGGAGTTTGCTGCCAGTGAGCCAAAGGTCATGAGTTTGATACTTGAACAGATCACTTTGCTTCGCACAGAGAAAGCTCTGTAACAAAGACATAGATTACAGCCTTATTCTCGCCAGTGCCAACTGAGTTCCAAGTGTGAGGCTACTCCCATAAGAAGAACTGGGCTTTCTAAACACCTGATGGGTCCCCCAGCGAATAACACATAAATGCTCTTCCACATAATATAATTTCTGCTAAAATGTAAAGACAACCAATCACAAAGAAAATGGGATTTGATCTTTTATAGTGATATCTGGAAAAATAATGTTATTAATGCAAATCAGCCTTGAAAAAATAATGTCCAAAATTTTAACCATTACATGTATTTTTAAAGTTGTGTTTTTTATAAAGTGGACTAGATTTTTTGGGGGTGAAAATAAGTAAAATATTTCTGGTGTAAGTTAAAGTTAGAATGTTCAACAAAGAATCTATCAATAGTTTTAGAAGAATATTTTAAAATTATATCCATATGTGGTAAATTTTAGAAACATGTGACTTATTTATGTGACAAACTTTAAACACATTTATCCGTTGCCATCTTTGAAACTATTTCACTTAATTAAATCAGTATTTTGTCAGTTCTACATGGGAGAATTTTGTTTTTACCTCTTATTGTACATTTTTAATGTACAAATATATAAAATAGAGAGAACTGAATAGTACCTAAAATTGGTGTTGATTACCCCTCCCACCATATAACTGGTAAGTAATCCAATTAATTTTATATCTTAAGTATCTCTGACTTTAGGGCATAATCCTTCACCTGAACTTCATAATGTTCTCTTGTTGGTCAGCTTGCTTCCAAAATCACAGTTATCTTTCCAGAATGATCTTTGTAGAACATAGTTTCATTATATCATTTCCTAGCTCCCTGTTCTTCGTAGGGAAAATGTGAGACTCCATGATCCATACCCTTTCAGGTTCTTCTTGTTCTCTATGACCCAATTATATGGAATTAATTGCAGTTTCCCAAATGCACATGCTTGCTAATGGTTCCATTCATTTACACACTGTCTGAAATTTCTGTGTGCCTTCAATAGTCATTCTCACCCCCTTTTCCCTTGTAAAACAAAATACAAACAACAACTGAATTTTTGGCTTCCTTCATATAGTACTCACATACTAGAAATTGAGCAGGGGTCACTAGGCCCCTCCACAGCTCCCAGGGATGAATCATGATTAGTCTAAGCCCATCATGCTGTTTCTCTCTTCCCCCTTCTCCTCTTGCCAGTGGTCACTTTCAGCATAAGCATGGGAACCTCTGAGCCAGAGGGACAGTCTTCTGAAGGCTCCCAGTAAAGCTTCCCTCACTCTTAAAGCAAGGAGACAAGACATGAATTTCCCTTTGTTTCTACTCTTGGTTCAAGTTTTGGGAGGATGTGATAACTCTGAGTACTTCTGGGGGAAAAACTCAAGGACAAAAGCTAACTCTGAGAATGGAAGAGCAGAAAAGGAAAATAAACTTGGTTCCTTAATTATGTCTTCAAGCCACTGAATTAACCCTGGACTAACTCTACTTCCAATCTTGTTATAAGAGATGAAAATTTTCACATTATTTAAGCCACTTTTAGATAGGTCTTCTGTTCTTTGCTCTCAAAAGCATCCTGATACAAATTTCCATAGCTCCTAAGACATATGCATTGCTAATACATACCTTACATTTGCTTATATTTATTTCCTCTGTGTAGTCTTCCTTTAATTCCCACCCCCTTAGAATTCACCTTCCCTTTTGTGCGATTAAGGTTTATACCTATAGTTTCTACACGTACTTATCAGATAGCATTGCAATACTTTGCTGAAAAATCCAAGACACTTCTTTGTGTGCTTAGCACACATTTGTTCTTGTCCCATGTATATGAACAAAGCATGAGAAAATTAGTAACTATCTGAATTAATCAATTTCTTTAGGCTCATATAGTTCCAGGACTGGTCTTCATACAAGTGATAAGCAAATTATTTTTGTTAATGAAGATACATGATGATTCTATGTGTAAGTAAGTGTTAGTTAACCATAAAACACCAAAGCCACAGGGGAAAAAAATCACATTTTAAGAGTTTTGATACCACTACATGATTTTGTTATAACATCTTACATTGGTTAAAAAAAATCTTTGCCCTTCAAAGCTCTTTATATACATAATTACATTTTGTTCTTTACAATACCTTTAAATGCAGGGGACAGCAGTATTTTTATATACATCTTCCAGGTAAGAGTCCCTCAGTTATAGAGAGGCTAATTAATTTACCCAAAGGATTGAACTACCTAGAGCCTCTGAAATAGGGAAGAACAAATCTGACTCCATATTGGATCTCTTCCTTTCACTTTAAACTTTGTATTCTAATGCTTTTGCTACAGGTTAATCACTTAAGGGATGTTGCCTACAGCTTAAAGTATACATAATGGTCTATCTCTGGGAACCCTGCCTCTCATGTCTGAGCACTAAGCTAAAGTACCTTTGATTGGCTTGCAGGAAACATCCTGACCAGGCTCACCTATGAATGATTACAGGAAAGAAGAAATTAACACATCCCCTCGGACAAAGAAATATCTGCAACAACTTACCATCTTTTTTACTTTATCCCTCACCTCCCACCCCTTCTATAAAAGAAAGTAGCATTCAAACCTCCGCAAGATGGTTCTTTGGGACACTAATCCATCTTCTTGGCCTGCTGGCTTTGCGAATAAAGTCGCTATTCCTTGCCCCAATAATTTGTCTCTCGATTTATTGGCCTGTTGTGCAGTAAGCAGTATGAGTGTGGACTCGGTAACACCTCCTTTTCCAAAGCCCCTTAGGCTTACATCCTTTTCTTAGGTCAGTTCTCTTTTTATCTCATTCTGTCTGGGTACATGACAGATTGCTACCAATAGATGAGACCCACAGTTCTTACATAGTGCTGATCAATTTGTGGTCCTAGACTCCTGCATCAGAATCACCTGACATTCTTGTTAAAATTGCTAGTTCCTGTGCCTCATCCTACACCTTCTTAATCACACTGACTAGGCTTGTTTGAAGCTGAAGAAATGATGCTTTTGAGAGTGTATCAGGTGCTGGAGACATAAGTTTCAGAACCACAATTCTGTGGCTTCATTCTTATATTGTTTTACTTTTTCACAGTGGCTATCTCTTACTCTAATCCTTATTTATTTTCCCAGGCCATGACTTTTGTTAAAGTAAGACTGACACCAGTCCCTTTCACTAACTCTCCATCAGGACAGACTCTTTTCAAGGGATATATTCTCAGCAGTTAATAGCTAAGCAGACAACATAAATACAAATGTTCTCTGAGAGGTTAAATTCACCAATCTGTACTGAAATATGCAGGGTGAGATTGCTCTCCCACTGTCCACTTTCTATTTTGGCAGATGCTGTGGTGGTCACTATATCCCCACACACGGGTGCTGTATTGTGAGAATTTAATTTATGGAATTCAATTCTCCTTACTTGGTAATACGAGAAAAATTTCTTTCCCATGTTGTGCTTAAACTTATTTGCTTGGTGCACAGGAAGTACTCAATTGTATTTATTTTTTCGTAAGTGCATAAAAAGTTACCAAAGATTTAGCAACTCAAAACAACACAAGTGTATTTTCTCCATTTCTGTGAGCCTAGACTCCAGCATAGCTTAACTGGGTCCTCTACACAGAGCCTCAGAAGGTTGCAAAGAAGATGTGGCACATATATACAATGGAATATTACTCAGCCATAAAAAGAAATGAAATGGAGGTATTTGTAGTGAGGTGGATGGAGTTAGAGTCTGTCATACACAGTGAAGTAAGTCAGAAAGAGAAAAACAAATACAGTATGCTAACACATATATATGGAATCTAAGGAAAAAAAAAAAAAAGGTCATGAAGAACCTAGTGGCAAGACGGGAATAAAGACACAGACCTACTAGAGAATGGACTTGAGGATATGGGGAGGGGGAAGGGTAAGATGTGACAAAGTGAGAGAGTGGCATGGACATATATACAGTACCAAACGTAAAATAGATAGCTAGTGGGAAGCAACTGCATAGCACAGGGAGATCAGCTCGGTGCTTTGTGACCACCTAGAGGGGTGGGATAGGGAGGGCGGGAGGGAGGGAGATGCAAGAGGGAAGAGATATGGGAACATATGTATATGTATAACTGATTCACTTTGTTATAAAGCAGAAACTAACGCACCATTGTAAAGCAATTATACTCCAATAAAGATGTTTAAAAAAAAAAAAAAAAAAGATGTCATCCAGGAACTGCCCTCAGCAAATAAAAGTTCCTCTCAAGTTCCAGCCACATAGGCCCCCTCACAACATACAGCTTACTTCTTCAAGGCCAGAGGAATATTTTTATGACCTCTAAACCCTCTTTTAAAGGGCACACTTGATTAGGTCACACTCACCCAGGAAATCCCACTTTTGATTAACTCAAAGTCAACTGTTTAGGGACTTTAATTATATTTACAAAAGCCCTTCACCGTTATCATATAATGTAACCTAATTACAGAAGTGAAAAATCCATCATATTAATAAGCCCTGCCTGCACTTGCAAGGGCTGGGAATTATGCCAGGCATGTAGATCAGGAGGTAGAAATCTTGGAGACCATTTTAGAATCCTGGCTACCACAACAGTAAGTATTTGTTCATTCTGAATGTTTTTTTTGCACTGGTTATGGTGTTTTATTAAAATACATGTAAATGTTAAAAAAATAAAAGAAGACAAAAAAATATGCAATGAAAACATGTCTAGCTATCACCACTGACTTTTGGTCTCCTTCCCTTTTTGTTGGCAATAATATTTTAAAAGATACTTAAATATGTTTCCAGAGTATTCTATGCACTTAGAGCTAATTTTCACACTGCTTTCTTTTTTCACTTAACAATCTCCAAGATATATCAATAACAGCACATAGGCATCTACCACATATATATATTTGTGTATATATTTATATATGTGTGTAATATTTCATTGTACAGATGAACCACAAATTATTTAACTAGTCCTGTACTGATAGAAGTATATTTAATCTGTTATTATTATGCATATTTTGCTATTTATGTCATTTTGCATGTGTTCATATATTATGGGATAAATTCCCAGAAGCAGAATTCAAATATTAACTGTTCTTAATGTTCTGAAAAATATTGCCAGTATTTTTTTCAAAGATGTTGTATCAACTGTATATGGTATCCTTATATTATTACCAATACTGCATTAGAAAATTTTTAGCATTCCCAATCTGATAAGTGAACAGTGACACTTCATTATTGCTATACTTTGTTTTCTTAATTAAGGGAATGGTTGAGTATCACTTGATATATTTAAAAGCCATTGTATTTCTTTTTGATAAATTGCTTACTTACGCCCTTCACTAACTTTTATCCTATGGCACTTCTTGCCCTCTGGAACATAGTGGAATACTCAAGGAGGAGAACTTAACGCCAGTCAGAGAAGCAGAAAGTACACTCTTATAATGCCTTCAAAACATGAGTCGTGTGAGCTTTTGCATCATCAGGAAACCCCAGGATTGGTGCTTTTATCCCATGGGATGCCTGTTCTCTTCTCACTCCCTTCTATTTCACCCAAGCACAATCATGTCAGGTCATTTTGTATCCAGGTCTCGTGAGTAGGTAGCTTTAAAAATGCTTATGCTGAAATAAATAATAGGCACAGACTCAAAAGATCTGCCTTTTACCTCCAGTTGTGATTATTTGCTATCCGTCCATGTATAAATCATTTAACCGAGCTGAAGCTCAGTGGTTGTGAGGCTTAAGTGATTTATATGTGAATAAAATAAGTTAAAGTATTTCATGAAAATAAGTCGTTTCACTTTTTGCCACGGGTTTACTATATGATGCCAGCAATGTTCTGAAAATTCTAATTTTAATCTACAAATGCAACACATGAGGTAGCACAAATAAACATACACAAATGTCAGTCTTCTTTGTTACTTTACTTAGAAGCATAAGCCATAACCAAAAAATAATGTTTTTGTTTAATAATGCTATTAAAATGCAAGATTTTGAAGAATTTATTTTCTTAAGCTTATATATAATTTCTCTTTTAAAGATATCAAAATACATATATAAGCAGTGGGAGATTAATTCAATGCAGTAAAGATAACTTGCATATATTTCACAAGGCATATTCATCAACAAATTATGAATGGTTTTATTGTGGAAATTTAAGAATAAAAATAGAATTGTGTACTTGCAATTAACCTTAGGAATAGAAAAACAAATTTTGATGGAAAAGAAAACAGACATTAGGAAGAGGCAGGATGTTGAATGTGTGGATGTGAAGAAAAAAAATAGAGACTGGACCAAAAAATGAAGAGAGAAAAGTAAATGCTATGAAGTGAAGATATGTTTCATCTAATGTTTTTAACATATCCTTGAATATGAACTAAGCTTCTGATTATGTTCATAATGTGAAAGAAGAGTTTGCACATTTCCAAAAGATTACTACCTTCCCAGAATATCAGAATAATAGATCACTGTTGGAATTAGGAGGCATTTAAAAAGTTGACATAGTCATGATAAAGAAGGGAAGACTAACGAATGATTATTAATCCCCTTCAAGCACCTAAGGGCTTACTATCCTAAGAATGCTGAATATTCATCTTCCTAGAGAACTTTAACAGGAAAACAATATTTAATTAGAAGAAATACTTCTCTGTAGTTAAAAGAAAATAAAATAAACAATAATAATTTAAAAATCAAAAGAAAACAGGTTAACAGTGGGTAAAATATTCATCAACTCACCATGTGCATTATCATTCACCTTTGGTGTGAGCAACAAATAACCCCCAAATATCAACAGTTTGTGACCCCATTTATTTCTTGTTCATATTACGAAAGAACTACAGGTTGGCTGCAGTTCGGCTGGGCTTGGCTAACCTTGGCTTGACTTGATTGGGCTTGACTGTGTTTGACTATGCTTTGTTGGCATGAGTCTATGTGTTTCTTCTTTAGGAACCTAGGCTGAAGGAGTAGCCCCTATTTGGAATATGTTATAATGAAGGAGGATACGAACAAGATGAACTGCTTAAAGCATGCATTAAAATTTCTGCTTAAACATGACATCTATAAACATCTGCTTTCTACAACACTGGCCAAAGAAAATTACATGGTGACGTCCAAAATCAATGAGGCAGAAAAATATAGTGTATGTATTAGTTTTCTATGGCTTCTGTAACAAATTACCACAAACTGGGTGGCTTAAAATAACAGAAATCTATTCTCTCAAAATTCTGGATGCCAAAATCCCAAAATCAACGTGACCGGGCTTAAAGCAAGACATTGGCCAGGTGGCACTCCCTCTAGAGGCTCTGGGGGAGAATCTGTTCCTTGCCTCTTTTAGGTTTTGGTGGCTACCAGCATTACTGATTTGTAGCCACGTGACTCCAATCTTTGCTTCTGTCTTTACTTGACACCTCTTCTGTATGTATTTATCAACTCTCTCTCTACCTCCCTCTTACAAAGATATATATGACATTTAGGGACCACACAGACAACCCAGGATAATCTCCCCATCTCAAGATCCTTAATTCACATCTTCAAAGACCAATTTTTTCCCAAATAATATAAAAGTTCCAGAGAATCGGGGCTGATACCTTTGGAAACCATTATTCAGCCTACTACAGCTTACCTACAGAGAAGCATGGCAAGAAAGGAAGAAATGAATAGCACTAAACAAATAAAACAATCTACCATATATGCCACATGTTAGGAAAAATTGTCAGCTTTAAGAATGAGTCAACACTGGTATAGGCAACTATTGTATATTGCCATATCCTTCACTTTAAAAACCTTTAACACAATGCAGAGAGCCATCCAGTTGCTTGGTTTAGAAATAGCCAGCTTAGAAGTTATGGACATTGGTACTTTGGTGTGATTTTCAGTTCCCTAATTAGAGAACTTTTGATTCACTTTCTGATTTTAATATAATTTGAATACAATTATAGCTACTAACATTCAAGGCCATATATTTTTAAAAACTTTGCAGTTTCATATATTTTCTTTTGAAAAATACAAATCATTTGTCTCCTTAAAATTAAGTGCTAGTAAGTGTTGGATGTTGCTAGGTCAGAAGTGAGACTGCTCAATGAAGTCTGGAAAAATGACTGCAGGCTTCAAGTAGGAGTCAGTTTGTGATCTAGGGCACCAGAAAGTTTTAAATTTGGGAATATATTTAATTTTTAAAAAATTTTATGGGAGAGCTTTAATTTACAATTAAATTGCTTTATCTCCTTTTTATCTTACCTAATATCCTCTAAGATTATAAAGGTTAGTTACTACTGCCTTCCTTTTTCAAATGAGGAAATTGATATATAGCAAGATAAAATAACTTTCTTAACATAATATTGGAAAATGGCTAGTATAGTCAGTCTTAGTTATCATGACTATTAGCCAAGTATTTATTAAATAATCTGCATGCTCATATAAAGAAAATAAAGTGGAAAATAGGAAAGAAATGCACACCTCAGAGTACTTACATAGATAGGATTTTTTTTTTTTTTTACAAATATAGAGGTTAGCAAATTAAAGGAAAGAAATGCATTTAAAATAGAAAATAAATTTTAATTAAGGATTAAGTTCAACACAATATCTAGGTCAAAAAAGTCAACCCAGTGAACTTGGAAGTATTATAGAGTATTAGAAGACTATCTGAAATGTCATTGTCTTGGTTGGTTTAACTGTTAACTAACGCTCTTTAGTTTTCCTCCAGCTCTGCAATTTTCTCACTGAAAAAAAAACTGTCAAAAGATTAATGTTAACATAATACATACCAACATTTTCTGTATTAGTCCTTGCAGTAGAGATGGATTACAGTGTATCTGGAGCCCAAGTTTCTACCTTAGTGTTTAATTCCCGTGCCGCTGGGAGAGGATGTTGTTGCTTGGCAATCATGTTCCACACAACTTGCAAATCTGCGTATCCCACCATCTGTCATTATGTGAACTCAGTAGAAAAATATGTACATACAACTTGTTCCATGTCACCTCCCAACCCCTGAACTATAGAAAATAACAAGTGTTATATATAACAATTGTGGTGAACCCATAGATATAGTGAAGCAGAGAACCATAAACTCAAGGGAGAGAAAAACCACACCTAATAATTCTGGATGCCTTTGCAGGTAGTGGTAGTGATAGTGAGATTAAAATTTAAAAATGAAAAATTTTAAAGATAAAGTCCAATGGATCACTTTTATATAAAAATATTTTCCCCAAATTAACAGCTCTGTAAAACCATGAACTCCTCAAAGGCAGGAATTTGACTTACTGTTATATGTATTCCTATTGCCTAGCATAATGGGATTAGTGAATAAAATAAAATATAAATAAACACGTTAGTGCTTTAACTGGATAAAATGAATTTCAATTCTAAATATAAAAATTGCATGTTATACATTCAATTTATAGTTGAACTAGGAAGATGTTCGTTTGCAATGTCCTGGGGAATTTCTCAGGTGTAATCTGCAACCAGCTCCGTATCTGGAGGCTAGGGACAGACTGAAGAAAGAGGCAGACCACTCCAGATTGGTAGGTGGCAAGTTTAATAAGCAAGGGAACTGACGTAGGAAACTTGTCTTTGGCAGCTGCAAGACCACTAGATCTCTGAATCTTCCCACCAGCATCTTTTATTATCGTTTGATGTTTTATTGAAGTATAGTTGATTTACAATATTATATTAGTTTCAGGTTTATAACATAGTGATTCAATATTTTTATGGGTTATACTGTACTCCTCTTAAAGCTATTATAAAATATTGGCTGCATTCCCTATGCTGTATAATATATCCTTGTAGCTTACTTATTTTATACATAGTAGTTTGTACCTCTTAGCCTCCTACCTCTATCTCCCACCTCCCTTCCCTCTCTCCACTGGTAACCACTAGTTTGTTCTCTGTATCTGTGAGTCTGTTTCTGTTTTGTTATATTCATTCATTTCATTTTTTAGACTCTACATGTAAGTTGTAACATACAGTATTTGCCTTTGTCAGACTTATTTCACTTAGCTTAATACCCTCCAGGTCCATACATGTTGTTGCAAATGGCAAAATTTCATTCTTTTTTATGGGTGAGTTATATGTATTGATACAATATACACATATATACTCCCACATCTTCTTTATCCTTTCATCTCTTGATGAAGAAAATATTTGCAAATGATATGACTGATGGGGGTTAATATCCAAAATACATAAACAACTCATACAACTAGATATCAAACAAACAACCCAGTTAAAAAATGGACAGAAGACCTCAATAGACATTTTTCCAAAGAAGACATACAGATGGCCAACAGGCATATGAAAAGTTGCTCAACATCGCTAATCATGAGAGAAATGCATTTAAAACCACAATAAGATATCACCTCACACCTGTCAGAATAGCTATCATCAAAAAGACCACAAATAACACATGTTGATGAGCATGTGGAGAAAAGGAAACCCTCCTACACTGTTGGTAGGAATGTAAATTGGTGCAGGCACTTTGGAAAACATTATGGAGGTTCCTCAACAAAACTAAAAACAACTATGATATGATTCAACAATTCCACTCCTGGGTATATATCCAGAAAAAAAACGAAAAGATACATGCATACCAATGTTCATAACGTCATTATTTACAATAGGTAAGATACAGAAGCTACCAAAGTGTCCACCAACAGAATCTTAAAAGTTTATATAAAGGTCTTAATTGGGCTCAGGCCCATATACCGTCCAGATGGTCTCAACACCACGTTACTATCTCCCAGCTGTGTCCTTGGGCAGCTTTTAGTGTAGGAAAGGCAAGCAGAGTGCATATTCCCAGGAGTGATGGGCCTCCAATTGCCCAGGTCCAGCACATAGGTCAACCAGTGGTAATGTCCTTTGGATGACCTCCCCCACAAAAGATTAATCTTCCAGATTGTTTTGGTTTAAGATGTCTAATATGAATTTTAAAATTAGTGAAATATTATAAATTAGTTTGTACAATTTTAAGGATGGTTTGATCCTACTTTATTAGCAAAACTGATCCTTAATATCATAATTCAAATAGAATTGAACTGACCATTTTATTCCAATATGGGTTAATATCAGCCAAAAAACTAGTTTAGCATACATTCACTGAAGTTTATGGTTGTTAATCTGAAAAGTGGCTTGGCATCATGAAAATAAACCTCAACCTGGATTTTGACAGTCTAAGTGAGAAAGAGGATTGAATTGAGATGGTGTTTCAGGCCAAAAACTCACAAATAAATCCACAATCGCTTTTGCATAGACTAGCCAGATATTTAATTATGTAGAAATGTTTACCCTGTTCTTGGTAGTAAAATCCTAGAAGCTAGGATTTTTCAGAAACTATAAAGTGGCTATTTTTAAAATAGCTTTTTAAATGTTAGATCAGTCTCATTCTTCACTGTGTTTTTGGAAATGGAGCCAAGAGAATATGTCTGCTATGAATATGATATATAGATTCCATTTAAAGTTAAATATTTCATATAAACGTAAGAATTTAGGGATGTCAGATCTGCAACACCACTGAGATTTTTAAAAATGATTAACAGTAAAATTAAAAGCCATTTCCTATATTATTTTGCAACACATAAAATGTCACAGTATCTTACACATATGTATCATGAATATATACCTATATATTCATATTTATATATTGTATTTATATATTATATTAATATAATATACATTTATATTTAATAAACAGATCTTTTAAATAATTGAATTTTAGGTTTGGAAATGATCTTTAAAGTCAATTTCTATTTAGTAGAGAAATTCCCTGAAAGAGGTCATATGATGTTTGCTGAATGGGGCAGGGACCTCACTTCTTCCAAGGAATTTCATTTATTGTTGCTGTATTCATCAAATATTCTGTCCTCACATATAGTGGTTTCTCAGTAAATGTATAATTAGTTTATAAATTGAAACCCACCTAATTCTTAACTTTCATCTATTAATCCTAGTTCTGCCCCTGTAACTACATAAAATCAGTCTCATCCTCTGCTCCATAATACTTGAAAGTCGCTGTTTTGAGCTTCCAAGTCTTCACTTTTCCAGTGTAAACACATCAACAAATAACTTTTCCCAGGGCAAAAACTATTTCCCCAAAAATATTTATTACAGTCAGATTTCTATTTTCTTCAAATATAGAGCATACAATGAAACAGCCAAAGTGCAAATGAAACAATTGAAATACACTCTGGGGTTATATTTCTGTTCATGGAAGTCAAGATTTTATTTACTTTGTGACTCTCAGCAGACTGTTAAGTTTCACTGCTCTGTGGTTAAAATCATTTCTACTCTTGTAGTTGTTCTTGCTTTTGCTTGCATGTTTTGCTTTTATTTTTTATTTATTTTTTCTTTTTTTACCAGTAAGCTAAGTTTTGCATACCCTGTATATTAAAATCAAGAATGATGAAAACATAGCATGCTATCATCAATGCCCTCTACGAGCCCGAATGGAAGACACTGGCCATTAATTATAGCCCTTTATCTTGCGAGGTTCAGATGCCAGCTCAGAATTTTCCTCGTCTTTTGGTGTTGACTTATAATACTATACTCATTTGTCTTCACTTCTAATCTTGACTTCAGGATGTACATTTACATGTACACTTAAGCCTTGAACAACATGGGGGTTAGGGGCGCCAACCCTCCTAGCACTTGAAAATCCGTTTAACTTTACATTAACCTTATGTTTCCATGATTCCTCATCTGCACATTCAACCAACTGCAGATCATGTAGTACATATTTAGTGAAAGAAATACACATACAAGTTGACCTGTACAGTTCAAACATGTTGTTCAAGGGTAAACTGTATTACATTTAACCATATTAGTCTGTACTGCTATGTTATTTGAGATGTTTTTGATTCCCAATTCTGCCCATTAACTTATAAGCTATTGTTCCTAACTCGACTCACCCTCTGAAAATTTGATAAGGTTTTTTTTTTTTTTGGCCTTTTCCAGATTGTCCTAATCTGATATTGGTCTACTCTTCTATTGTTTTTAAAATACACATTTGGTAGACAATTACTTATCTTACATTCTTTGTACTAATAGATCTTATTGTGGGCCTATTGGTTGTTGGCCCTGTTTTCAAATACTCTTTCTTCCTAAACTTTTTTTTTCTGGAAATTGCTTCCTTCCCTTCCATGTGATCATAACTGTAGAGACAGGCATGTTAATTTTTTATAAAGAGGGAAATGGTGGCATTAGGAAATGATCATTTCTTTCATTTTCTCGGGTAAGAATTTAGCCTATGTAAACTTATAGTCCTTAAAATAGTTGTGAGGATTCTAACTTTGACCTTACATCAGTTAGCTCAGTTTGTTCTATTCTTTATCTTTGAAGATTATTAATCTTAATTGAGGAGATAAGAACCAAAAAAAAAATCTTCGTAACTGAAACCAATTTAGATGGTCTCCATGATATTATAGAGGATTGAAAAGAAACTATTCAGGGTAATTATTAAATATAATTATGATGGATATTAATTCACTATTTATAGATTTAAAATATCCTAGACAGATGAATTTTAAATATTGCATATGATATGCAACCTGTTTTTATAATGAGAGTACATTTAGATGACAGTTTATGATGTATAATCTACAATTTATTTTAATATTGTATCTGTTTGATGCCAATCCTTGTAGGGTTATAGTCTACTATTAATAACATTTTAAATAAAAAAATTCAAGATCTGTGTTCCTGTATGTGTATCCAAGAGATCTTGACAAAACCTATTTCACAATACAATTTTCACAAAAAACATTAAATAATCACAATCATAATTTGGAAGTCTTCCATACAGTGACAAGAAACTCTGAGTCTCAAAATGATTTTTTTTCTATCCTCTTCCAGTGTACTGCAATGGCATTATTAGTTTATTCCTTCTATTATGATTTTTCAGTTTCCCATAAAAATGTAAAAATCACTAAAATGGAAAAACACTATTCCATTATCTACTTCCTAACTCTGACTGTTCCAGCTTACTTTAATTCAAGGGATTCTCTTGCTTGCTCTATTTGCTCCTTTAATATTCATGGCTGGTAGGGCTCTGTTTGGCCCCTTTGACAATTCCACAGCACTGATTTTTAAACTTCTTTTGTGCTAAACACCTGAGTGATAGAGAAAACTCACATTGGTGATAATGAATCATAAACCTATGGTGCACACGTCCTTTTAGAATAGGCCCTTTAAGAGGCATTCTGGAAACTCTTAGAAGCAAAATGCCTGAACAAAATTTGGGAGTTGGAAATACAATCATTAGCTGCTAGAGCCAGAGCCAGGGATGCTTAAAATCCTTCAGTGGGTTAAAAAGGATATCCAGTGCAGTAGAACAGTAACTGTAAAATCAGTATAACCTATAGCGAATGTGTAACAGAGGAAACTTGAAGCAACTTTCAACAGACTTAGGGAAAATATTATTATTAAACTAAAAAGTACACTAAATTCAGTAATCTCATCTAATTTTGTTAATAAATATCATTTTTAAAATATTTCATAATATTTCAGAAAATATTTTTGTAATAGAATGATTATAAAACTATGATGAATAAATGTCTATACTGAAAATATACTTCTGTTTGGATTACTTGTAATTTTTCAGGCAGTATTCTGATACTAGTCCTAGAGGTATACCATACATATCCTATGTTACTATTTCTTTTTATAATCCATTCCCTATTCCAACTTATATATGAAATATAAACTATTCAAGGTATTTTTAGTCGCTAGAAATAAAATTTATGCTTTGGCATGAAGCATACATAGGAATATACTCAATATAGGATAGTCCATCCTATCAAATGTCATAAAGTAGGGGATTATTTTGACACTACATTTCTAAGCTAGATTTTGATTGTGATGTTCCATTTTCTTTATTTAATTGACTTTTTAGCAGTTAGCAATTTGTAATGATGTCATATCTCTGTTTCAACTAAGATCATTTTTCTTTATCTTCTATGTGCAAATAAGTCGTTTTAATTTATCACTTGTTTTTACTCTAGAGTTCCTCCACCCATAACACAGCTCTCTCAACTATCAATACCTTTTCTATGGAATGGCTTTCTCTTTCTTCTCTTAAATCTGAACTTATTTTAAATGAGTGTAAGCATCTAGTTAATTCATTATATATTCTAATATACTTATAAACATACAGTTATATATTTAAATACATATTTTTAATCATAAATTACTTTTTTTCACTTTCCATTATATTTTAGTTGAGGCATCATGGTAATTATTTCTAAACTGCGTACATAGAACATAAAATCATTTTTATCTATAATTTCATTTATGAGTAGTAAAGAGAAGATTATATATTTGTCACATAGACGGGATATTAAGTTTTGTAGTGTTGAAAACCACTGTCCTATAGTATATGAAGATTTTTGAGTATGGGAACACATGTGCAGAGAGCTGGCTTCGTGGGCATGAGACCTATGTAGGTACACAGAACCCTATGCTTAGAAGGCACTCACCCTTAATTTAATGATCTTTTGTCACCATAGTACAAGTTTTAATATATTTTGAACACAGGCTCCGCATTTCATTTTACTCTGGATCTTGCAAATTAATACAATGCATAACTTGAAGATGGCTCACAGAAAATGCTGATATTGCTCTCTCTGAATGAACATATTTCTATACCTACTCTCTTTCTAGATAATTTCATCAGCTACCAACTTCAAAAATAAGATGATAATTCTTTCCCAATAATAAATTCTTGTCCTTGATTCATTCTTCTTTGTAGAGCTCCATACTGATGTTTTGCAGTGCCCAATAAACATCTCCACACACACCAAGTCAGCTTTTCCCCAAATTTCCAAGGCTCAGTGACCTGTGAACTAATTGAACCTCATCACATTGGTATTACTTTCTCAACTATTTATTTGCAGACAATGCCTTAGGTCCATGCATCTACATTATTATATACTCCTGATTAATCTATTGATTTCTTGTTTCATAGCACCATAATTCAACTTCTAAACCACACCTTGAAAAAACTTGTTCTATTTAAAACATAATTCTTACCATTTAATTATACTGCATTAAATGTTTAAATACTGCTCCATATATTTCTGAATTAAATCATAATCATTTGATCATAAGTTGCTTTAAGAATAGTTTCTCCCTACCTCTTCGGTTCTATTTTTGACATCTTTTCCAAAACCAAACTTAAGTTTTAACCAAGCTGAAGTTCTAGAAGCTTCTTACAAACCTTGCTCTTTTACGCTTCTGTGCTTCTCTATATGCTGTTTTGACTGGGAGCTCCTCAGTCATCATTACTGTGCTGGCTGGGTCCTCCTGAAAGTCGATGATAAGGTAGAGCTGGAAGTGCAAGGCATCTTTGGAGGATAATGCCTGTGAAAGATAAATGGAACAGGGAGAAGTGAACAAATAAATCTTTCAGCTTGGAATGCAGGTCTGATCTCTTTTATTCAAAAGAGAAGAGAAAGCAAGGAGGATTGGGTAAGATACAACTATGAATAAGTCTTGGCCAGCCCAAAGAGGTACAGAAATGGCTGCTGGGGACCGGGGACTGTGACTATCCAGGAAGAGCATAATCTAAGCACAAATGCTGTGGTAGATCCTGAAAGCTACTGAGTGGCAAGTTCTTAAAGGGAAAAGAAAGATCACACCTCCGTGACTGCTACAACTCTCTATCTAAGACAAATACTGTGGAATGTGACAGGAAATAAATCAGTCAATCCATAAATTGGAATGTGATAGGAAATAAATCAGTCAATCCATAAATTAAATACAACAAATAATCCTTCAAAGTCAGCTTCAACTATTGAGTCATGATCTTTGACCTTTCTGGAAGGATTAATGTATTCCCATAGCTCCTTAAACATTTCAGTACTAAAGGACACTAATAAAATTACGTGTTGATGCTTGTCTATCCCTATTGCTTATGAGCCTTGCCCCTAGTAACTCGTTTGGGTAGGGACAGGGTGGCCACATGACCAGTTGGTAGTTAATAAGCCCAGGGAAAAGGAAAAGTTAACAGTCTTAGTAGGAATAGGAGTGTGTTTGAAGAGAGGCAAAGCCCATGAGACAATCATTATCAACACCAAATCCAAACAGAGATACAGTAGGTTCCATTTTCCTAAGCTCTGTATCAGGTACATGAATGTGAATTCTAGAGAATTCTTTGGCAGACTGCAAACCCTTTTAAAATACATTTTTATAATACCCCAAAATAAAAATCATAGATAAAATAGCCTACCTACTCTCATAGTATAAGATCAAAATCATGCTCTAATTAGCCTATAAAGGAAGAATCAGGGGAAAGTGATTTGTCATAAAATAATGTGTATTTCAGTGTTTAAATCCTCAGTCACTATTATACTCAAAAACATAAGATAGATACTTTCACCTTCAGGGAAAAGCACTGTGAATATGACAATTATAAACGTCAACTGATAATTTTGTGTTGTACTGCCAACTCAAATACCATTAATGGTGGTAGGATTTTCCAAAAGAGAAAACCAATCCTTTGTGAAATTCTAATCATAACAGAGCTCAATTTTTCCTCAATTTATTCTGTAGTTGCATTCCTGGTAATTTTGGTATATATTAAAACTGGGCAAGAAATGTGTGTATATCTATAATGAAGTTAAATTCTAGTCTTGACTTATTATAAATAGGCTTTCCACCTACACAAACTACTCTATGACTATCAAAAGTTGCAAACAAAATGGGACAATTTTTGGTAGTTTTGTTCACATTCTGCAGGATGTGTAATGCCCCTGGCAGTAGTGCTGCTTAATCATTGTGAAATCAAAAGATATCCCCACAAATTTCCAAAACATTCTCTGAGGTCTGAACTTCCCCAACTGAGAACTACTGTTCTAGGTAGTATGTATAGAGATAATGAAGATTCATCCACAAGATAGTCACACTAAGATTTCCTCTGCAACCCTGGAGTACTGATAAGGAATTCTCTTTAGCATCAGCATTCTATGAAAATAAAAACACATTTCTGATAACAAAAATGTGACTTTATAGTGAAATAGGAGTTAAACTCATGTAAGGGTGCCAGGAAAGTGCTAGTAGAGGGATGGAACAAACGCTTATATAAGGCCCTAGAATTAACATAATCCAGTGGAAGGAACGGTGTTGATTCTAGAGGATGGTAGAAGGATGGAGAGATAATGGGAGAAAGTTTTGAAAGCCATTTTACCTACTTTAAATTTTACTAAGAGCAATGAAAGCCATTAAAGGAATGATAAAATCAGATTTGCATTTTGTAATCTTGATGTAAGTTGGAGTGGGGGACAATAAGCTTGGAGCAGGTGGTACAGTTAATTGTCTGATGGTTTCAAGTGAGAAGTATAATTCAAGTGAGAGATGTTAGGCCCTGGATAGGGCAGGCCCTGGGTATGGAGTAGAGTAGAAGACAGAAGAGCTGTTTAGAAGGCAGAATCTACCTGACCTGGTGATTCACCTGACTGGGTATATGAAGTGAGAGAGAGAGAGATGAGTCTGGGATTTTTCCTAGGAGTCTGGATCCCAAAACTGGGTTAAAGCAATCCATTTTTCATAAGGATGGGGACAAGACATTTAGTTTGAAGGGCAATAAGGACACAAGCTGGAAGAAAGTATGAAGTGAGATTAAAGAATATTGAAGGCAAAAGGACCTGCCCAGTTAGGTATCTGTATTTCTTTCTTTCTCTCTCTCCCTCTCCGTCTCTGTCTCTCTCTACTCCCCTCCCCAAACTGGACACATTAATTTTTAAAAGAACACATTCCATCTTTGTTGCCAAAAAGATTTTACTTTTACATACCCCAAATGGATTTTAAAATCATGACGGAATTCACAGATGATAAGATCACATCTGCACATTTAGTAACAATGAAGTAAATGCAAATTAGAGTAGCATAACTTTTGTGCTGGTATTATTTTGTACACTGACCATTTAGACTCACTAGCTTAAAAACACCAAACTTTAGACTGGACAACTTATATACAAGACAAACAAGAGAAAGCAAGAAGTATTGCTTTGTAGATTCTTTTATTTGCTAGAGAAGAAAATTTGATGTCTGACATTGCAGGGCAGGTGATAACAAAAAAGCTAAAAGCAAGTTTCAAGACTTAAAAATTCTAGTACCAGATGGGCAGTTAAAGTGTCCAATTGCCTGCAAATAATAAATGATAAAGGAGTCAACTTCTTTAAAAAATTCCAAATTAAATGATCTAACTATGATATCATGCCTCTGAAATATTACAAACAGAATAATAACCTCTTCAGGAAAAATTTTAAGGAGCCAAACCTAATTGGGAGAATATAAACACATGCACTCATTTTATGACATAAGGAAGTCCAAAGAGGATTTATAATGCAAAGAAAATATGAAGAATGATATTTATTTGCCACTGTGTTTACTTAAACTCTGATGTTGATGGAAGCAATTTTAAGTCAATATTGTTTTGCTAGTCCTCTGAGCTCCTGAGGCATTTAATTAGCACTTTTATTTTATGGCCTATTAGAATTAGTCGTTTTTTTTTGTTCAATTTTTCATATGTCTGTGTGCCTCCTAGACCTGAAACCCTTTAAGGAAGAAAACAACATCTTATTTTTCTATACTCCAGAAGACTAGCACAATGTATCCAGAGAACTAGAAGTAAAAACTAAAAGAAAGATATATATTAAATCAATTTGTGTACTGAAGAATATAATATGAATCAAAATACCATTCTAATTTAACCCTGACACAACTTCACAATTAGCATTTTTCCTGGATGTGTTAGATACAGGGATAAAACATTTATTGCTGAAACACTATTAATTAATTCTTGATTCTGATAATTAAAGATTTATGGTATAGTTTCATGGTAGAAAAAATATCAGAGGAATTGGTAAAAAGATTTTTTCTTTTGCTTAGAGATTCAAGATTAAGAGATTTTCAACAGCACATCAACAATAACATTCTAGATTTTTATGTTTTGTATTTTAGGTCCTCTGGAGACATATAATAGATTCCTTAGGTGAAATAAAGTTTAAGTAAATAAGACTTGTTTACTCAAACAATCTTTGCTTAGTA
This sequence comes from Balaenoptera musculus, assembly GCF_009873245.2. Taxonomy (NCBI): domain Eukaryota; kingdom Metazoa; phylum Chordata; class Mammalia; order Artiodactyla; family Balaenopteridae; genus Balaenoptera; species Balaenoptera musculus. The sequence continues at coordinate 83,578,119 of NC_045793.1, read as the reverse complement.
ACATGAGTTTTCATATCCAACATACGCTTGCCAGGCTGTAGACAATAAAATTCAATAAATGGGATGAAGACATTTCTCATTTTAAAAGTCTGTTTTCATTTTGAACTTATTTCTAAGAAAGGGTTTTGTTAAGATGTAGTCGGCGGGCTTCCCTGGTGGTGCAGTGGTTGAGAATCTGCCTGCCAATGCAGGGGACACGGGTTCGAGCCCTGGTCCGGGAAGATCCCACATGCCGCGGAGCAACTAGGCCCGTGAGCCACAACTACTGAGCCTGCGCGTCTGTAGTCTGTGCTCGGCAACAAGAGAGGCCGCGATAATGAGAGGCCCGCGCACCACGATGAAGAGTGGCCCCCGCTCGCCGCAACTAGAGAAAGCCCTCGCACAGAAACGAAGACCCAACACAGCCATAAATAAATAAATAAATAAATAAAATTAAAACAAACAAACACAGGTGGATGCTCCTCAAAAAAAAAAAAAAAAAAAAGATGTAGTCGGCAATTGGCCTTTTTTACTCATCTTCAGTTTGAGAAATGAGTACAGAAATGGGAATTTTTTTAAGTTGACTTAGGAAAAAGATGGAAAGATGAGTACGACTTAATCCCCATACTCAATAATTTTATAATACAGTGATAGAGAAAAAACTAAATAAACAAACACAAATAAATACTTTGAATATTGAAAAGTGAAATCAGAACAAAGAAAGATGCAATCTCTGGGTGGAATTTCCCAACTGAAAATTGTATGCCTCTCCCTGAAAAAAAAAATACAAATAAAATTATATAGCCATATATATGACATTTATTTTTTATTTGTTTGTAGTGATCTCAAACTCATATACTCCTTTTCAACCAGAGTAAAATTGTCTTTCCTATAACTGTTCTCTGTTCTGCAAATTTTGGGTATTGGTAGCTAGAGATCCTATTTGTAGGTTTTTAGTTTTGTTTTACTTTCTTCTGGTCATGAAAAAGATCTGTAGTTCAATGTTACCTCTTTACCTGAGCTACCTGGTATCTGTTATCACAAATGTTATCCCTACCCCTCACCTCCCCCCTCCCGGTTTAACATATCCTAACATCTGAAAGCTTTTGCTTCTATTTGTGGAATCATTCTTCTTATTACCTCATTCTATAAATGTATCCGTACAACTACTAGTCCTCTATTTTAAATCACACTAAGAAGGGTTGCTTGAGAGTGAAGGGTCTCTAACAATATCTGTTGAGGTGACCAGCTTTTACACAGGCACCTATCTATTGGCCTATTTACAAAGTTTGTGTGCATTGCAATATGAAATATCATTTAAATAAACTGATATGAATGGCAGGAATTATCTTTGCCATGACATTTTGAAGAAAATAGATAGATGCATTCTTATCTTTAATATATAGATAGAAAATAAATAACTTCCACTAAATATTACAGACACTTTTTAAAAACTCTAGGATATTTGGGATAGCCCTGAAAAGTTTTTTTTTCTAATTTCTTTTCCAATACTCTACTATGGATCAGAATTTTTATAAACCATAAAGCCCACTGGATTACATCTCTCTGCATGATTTTATTAATTTTCATGGTTTCTTCTATCATCTGGTTTTTGCTAAACTGTAAGCACCTTGAGAGCAAGAATTATATCTTTTCTTCATTTCCTAAAAACTTGCTTCTGTTTCATGGACCTCACAGGAGTACCATAAATATTAACAAACTACAGACGAGTATCTAAAAATTGTGTTCCAGCCTCTCCAAAGTTAAGAGAGTCTTCATATTAAATTAGGCCTTTGGGAATGTATAGTTTTATCTCCAGGCAATTAAGATCTTTAACAATCTGATTTACTCTTTATACTACTAATTTTTAGTAATGTATTTTCTGTTTTCAGGAAAAAAGATGCATAGGGCAAGAGCTGAATGCATATAAGAATTTTGTCCTTAAAAAATACATACCCATGAAGGCAAACTTCTAGAGTCTATTAAATTAATAGTATGAATTACCAAAGTAAAGCTAGAATTCAAATCAATCAAAGAACCATTATGCAGCTGAAATTTCAATTTAAACTTTGTTAGGGTCACAAAATACGAGAGGTCAAGCTCATTACAGTCTTTTAACTGGTATTAAGTCATCTAAGCAGATGGTGAATATATTATATTGAATAGTTATGACTAACACATGTGCAAGAAAAATTTTTTCACTCTTTAATTTATAAAAATTTCCAGTGTAAAAAATATTTAAATTTACAGGATAAAATTTTAGAGGTTAACCTGTGAAACAAAGTATATATGAACTCCCAGAGAGAAAGGTTTTGGTATTACCAATGAATTGAAATTGTAGAATTCTGTGAGTGTAGTCTGTTAATTTTATTTGTTCGCATAGAACATGAAAACACAATTTCTCCCCTTAATTAGTATAAGAGGTTCCTAAGTGATAATCTGTTATGAAGTCTACCTTCTTCTAAATTGTAGGTTTGAGGAATAAAACAAATATCTGAAAAAGCAAAACTCCCTATTAATTTCCATGGCTCTGTGGCCACACGCTCTAAGGTAGGAAAGCTGTAGTTGTTCAGCACCTTGTTTAGGTGAGCTGCCATGATTTTTATAAGGGAAAACATAATATTTAAAAAAATTTAAAGTATGGAAATGCCCATTTTAGAGGTTATTAATGATGTCCAAGAAATATTTTCCAATTTTACATTGCAAAGTACCATAAAAAAAATGTCTACAACAGTCAGCTACCTATATTTAATTATAGACACAAGAAGATGGGAAACAAGGATTCCTTCTTCCCTAAATATCTGAAACATAGTTCTAAATAAGACATAACTGCTTTTCTATTATATAATGTTATTTCAGTTTTAAGATGATTGATAACATTTTCCAAATTGTTAAAAATCGATTCCTATTACAAAATTGATTTCTGTATATCTAGAATCCAATGAAAAGAGTTAAATATTACATTTCATCATTTATACAGTAAGTCAAAGTACAGGTTATGTGAATTGTATCTCAACATTGAAGCTGAAAAGAAATGCATTAAAAAAGTAAGATTTAAGATACACCAGTGATTCTCAGGTCTGCCCTGGTTGACAACCACAGAGACAGATCTCCAAGCCCCAGCGATGGCTCTGCAGAGCCTGTAGTTCCTGGGAAGACTGGGAGTGAACAGGACATTCAGATACACACACCAGGGTGCCTTTCAGAATTGGTGAGCCCAATCTGCTCAAACTCAATTAAAACAGCTTTTTCCTGGCCTTTAAAAACAGGGGTGCTTGACACATCATAACTGAATGTAAGAATGACTGATATGATGAAGGTCATCATCGTTCAACCACAGGACTAAACAGGACCTTCAGAGAGCATCCAGCCTAGCATTTCCCCAAGTGTTAAATGAACCCCACTAGTGGGACAGGGCATGAGTTTAGGTGGTACTTTGGCGTATTAGTTTCCTAAGGCTGCAGAAATTACCACAAACTTGGTGGCTTAACACAACAGAAGTGTATTCTCTTACAGTTCTGGAGGCTAGAAGTCTGAAATCAAGGCATTGGCAGGGCCATACTCTCTCTCTGAAGGCTCTGGGGGAGGATCCTTCCTTGCTTCCTACCTAGCTTCTGGTGGTAGCTGACAATCCTTGGTGTTCCTTCTCTGTAGATACATCACTCCAGTCTCTGCCTCCGTTATCACATGGTATTCTCCCTGTGTATCTGTGTCTGTGTCTAAATTTCTTGTAAGGACATCAGTCATTGGATCAGGACCAATAATCCAGTAGCACCTCATCTTAACTTGACTACATTGGCAAAGACCTTATTTCCAAGGAAGTCCTATTCACAGGTACGAAAGGTTAGGGCTTGAATTTATATTATTTTGGAGGACACAACAAAAATGAATGTTATTTTTTTATAACAATATATTTTAATTCACATCAATAAAATATAATTAGCCCATCAAACTATGATTTCACTGATAGCTGTATCATTGCTTAAGAAGACTAAAGACTAAAGTTAAAAGAAAATAAATTAATATCTTGAGCAAACAGTTCTATAGGGGTTACTCAGACATAGCAAAACTTGTGAAGTTGGTGCATTAACATTTGGAACTCACTGAGCTAGCCCCAACCCCTCCTTTTAGGCAGGGTGTTATCTAGAGAGGAAAATAAGGTAAATAACTGAAAGCTTCCCAGAGAGATTTTATAATCTCTCTTACAGTTAGAGGTCATTGTGCTACAAATCTCATTGCCTGAAAGTTCTTCCGCACATCTGACCCGAAGGCCTTGAGTTAAAAAGATGACTGCTGGAGATACACCCTTTATTATGCTTATGAAATTATAACATATATACGATCTATTATTTAAAGATAAGGAAACTGAGACTCAGAGAGTGTAAATTGAAAGGGAGGTGCCTAATTAGTGAGAGAGTAAGCTGACTAATCCTCGTCTTGTTAACCAAAAGCCTTTTATGCCATATCCTTTATACAATTCAAAACCATCAAGTAATCCAACACACAGGCAGAAGAATTACAGGTATGCCGAACTTCTAGTATCTTAAGGATTTAATAGAACTATGACATATGAATTGTTTGTTATCTATTTTTAAAAAGATGTTTTAAAATGTACATAGCTATAGTTATTTAAATGTAAAAATTAGGGTTCATACCCAAACAGCAAGTGTTAAGATTTTTAATCCTGTGACAATAAAATATATATTAAGATTAAATTTTAAATCAAATTCACATTTAAAATATGTATATAAATCTTGTCAAATTAAAAAAGGTGTGTGATAGCATAATCTCATTCCTGAACTTCTAGAATACAATTTTATGACTTGCATTGATTTACATAACTAATTTTAACTGATATTTTAGCTTCAAGGATACAGAAGCATTCTCTCTTATTCAATATCAATCCAAAAGCTCTCCACTACAAACATGATTTTAGTATGAACAATTTTTGTTCCTTACTGTCTTCCACTCTCACACTTTTCTTTACCCTTTGCAAAAGAATAATGCTTTAATTTTGAAAACTGGATGACCATCAAAGCTTTGTGCCTAAAACATTGTTTCCTAACAAAATTATATAACAATTTTATATTCATATTGTGAAAGTTGATAGATTATTTTGCAGAGCTTTGTGGCACAGAGCAGATTGCTTTAAAAGTTTAAAAAAATAATTTTAGAACTTTTGAAGTTTTATAAATTTTTACTATTAATAATTACATTAAAAATTATTTTAAAAGCCCTCTCAGATGAAAGAAAGCATTTGGAAACAAAATTTAAATCAATAACATACATCAAGTTTAAATCAACTTTTTACCTGAACACTATATTTCATTTTGGAAGCACTTGGCATATAGGACAATAAGTAAAGCCATGTATTTTGTGAATGTAAAGCCATTCACATTTCTAGTGAAAAATACTGTTGGCACAAATTCATGAAATTTGAGAAATATAAACTGATCAAATACAATAAATGTCAGAAGATACACTGACATTTATTAACGAATAAGTATGTTTGGAACACATTTTCTAATAATCATTAACTTTCCAGAATTTATGAATTATTATTCAGGCGTTTTGCTTTGATCTTTCCTTGGTCAAATTGATACAATGGTCATTTCACAACATATTCTATTTTCTGTTGAAAGATAAGTAGAAAACAGTAGACAGGAAGTAAAGTATCATTAATAGTAGTTAAAATTAATTTTTGAGATACATATAATCATCTCTAATCACTATATTATCATTTTGTTCAGAAATACCTTCATATAAAATTTCCATAAGCTTAGTGCTAGCTTGCATAATCTTGAGAAAATCTGTCAAATATTTAGTTTAAGAGTGGAATTAGGCAATAAAAGAGAATCTAGATAATTCCATTTTTATAAAAGAGAAATGTTTATTCTTCCTGTCTACTTGAATCCACTTGACACGCAAGTTTGTTATAGTATGTCTTTGGGAATCAACGAAGTTATAGTATGTCTTTGAGAATCAGAGAAGAAATTTCCTCAAATTATGTGCATAGTATCTCAATATTGAAGCTGAATATTTGGTGAAGCATATTGAAAAGCATCACATAGTATGCTTCACCAAAGATGTTTGACCCAAAAGATTTTCCAGGTCAGATTGGGGAATTACTTTATAAACTAAAGACCTATTGGCCCCTGGTTTCTAAATCTTGTGCAGAAATCCTGATAAATCCCTACCTGATTCTTTATCACCAAAATAATTTCTTTAATGTATTTTTTGTTTATTAATTGAGTGTTTGGTCTAATAAATCAAACATTCTTGCTCTGGAATCATATAATCTGGGTTTGTTTTTCAGTATGGGATACATACTGGTTGTGAAATTTTTAAAAAATTATTATATCATATAGAACTTCAAAATCCTCATCTCTCAAGGGAGATAATTATGTTAACCTTGCAAGTATTCGTAACAATAAACTGAGAAAGCAAATGTGAAATACTTAGCGAGTGGCTGGCATATTAATGCAAATTCCACATGGGATAGCTAATGCTACTTATTGGGTTTTTTTCCCCCCTCAAATCAGCAGTTATTAAACTTTTTGATCTCAAGACCTGTTTGCAGTGTTCAAAATTACTGAACACTAAAGAATTTTATGTGGATTATAGCTGTTGATATATTTAAAAGAAAGTTGAGAAAATTTTATATTAGTTCATTTGAAATAACACTAAACTGATTAAATATTAACATAAATACTATTGGGTTGGCCAAAAGGTTCCTTCGGTTTTTAAGTAAAAATAAAAGACATATTTTTCATCTTCACCAGGAACTTTATTGAACAATGTATTTACCGTATTGTTCCACTACCTTCTGCTGTTTTTCAGGCGACTTCATAATTCCACCTTCCCAAAACTTTTTATCTTTTTGAGCAAAGAACTGTTCCAGGTGCCTTTTACAGTCTTCCAGGGAATTGAAATTTTTTCCATTAGAATTTTGTAAAGGCTGAAATAAATGAAAATCTGAAGGTACAATGTCTGGTGAATACCACAGATGAATCAGAACTTTCCAGCCAAGCTGTAACAGTTTTTGCCTGGTCATCAAAGAAACATGTGGTTTTGTGGTAATCTGATGGAGATTATGCGTTTTCTATCGACTAATTCTGGACACTCTTCGTCGAGTGCTGCTTTCAGGTGGTCTAACTGGGAGCAGTACTTGTTGGAATTAATCGTTTGGTTTTCTGGAAGGAGCTCATAATAGAGGGCTCCCTTCCAATCCCACCATACACACAACATCACTTTCTTTGGATGAAGATCGGCCTTTGGTGTGGTTGGTGGTGGTTCATTTCACTTGCCCCACAATCTCTTCCGTTCCACCTTATTGTACAGTATCCACTCTTCATCGCCTGTCACAATTGTTTTAAAAACGGAACGTTTTCATTACATTTAAGTAGAGAATCGCAGGCGGAAATACGGTGAAGTTTTTTTTCTCTTAACTTATGTGGAAACCAAACATCAAAGTGAGGAACATAACCAAGCTGGTGCAAGTGATTTTCAATGCTTGATTTGGATATTTTGAGTGTGTCAGCTATCTCCCACATGGTATGACGTTGACTGTTCTCAATTATTGTTTTGATTTGATAGCTATCAGCTTCAACTAGTTTACCCGATAGTGGAGCATCATCCAGGGAGAAATCTCCAGCACAAAACTTCTCAAACCACTTTTGACACGTTCAATCAGTCACAGCACCTTCTCCATACACTACACAAATCTTTTTTTGCATTTCAGTTGCATTTTTATCTTTCTTGAAATAATAAAGCATAATATGCTAAAAACATTGCTTTTTTTTCTTCCATCTTCAATATTAAAATGGCTATACAAAAATTCACCAATTTTGATGTCTTTTTTTAAATGCACACTGATATGACAGCTGTCACAATACAATCTAACAAAACTGTTCCGAATGAAGTTAAAGGCAACTAAACACTACTAGAGCCATCTCACGGAGAAATACAAACGAACTTTTTGGCCAGCCCAATATTTGCTACAAAATGAATATTTTCAAAACAATTTTTAAAAGGCAGTCTGCTGTGATATGTTTTATTTGTTGAAATTTATGAAGAAAATCTGGCCTCACACAGATGCATAGTTAAAAAAGGATATTTTAATAATCTTTTCAGTAAGGGTAGATATTCTTTTCTTGATACCACACAAAAATTCCACAAATAGTTTCTAAAATGTTAGCGGCAACCTAGCTAAAGTTTAGTTGCATGGTGGTAAAAAAATGAAACTGAAACAATATCAATAACTATTTCATATTCTGTGATATTAAAATCTACTGCCCTATCTTACACTGTTATTGGATTTTATTGGAAAATATTACATCACTGAGATTTGCAGATCTTCCAAATGTTGACACATTTCACTACTGTATTAATTTGCCATGGCTGCTGTAACAAAGTACCATGAACTGGATGGCTTAAACAACAGAAATTTATTTTCTTACAATTCCAGAGGTAGAAGGTCAAGATCAAGATGAGGGCTTGGATGGTTTCTTTTGAGGCCTCTCTCCTTGGCTTTTAGATGGCTGCCTTCTCCCTATGTATTCACACAGTTTATCCTCTGTGTGTTTGTGTCTTAATCTCCTCTTCTTTTAAGGACAGCAGGCATATTGAATTAGGGTCCATTCTAATGAACTTATATAACTTTAATTACCTCTTTGAAAATTCTATGTCCAAATGTGGTCATATTCTGAGGTAATGAGGGTCAGGAGTTCAAAATATGAATTTTGAGGGGACACATTTAGGTCCTTAAAATTATCCAATATCAAAAATCATATTTGTTAATATTGCGTAAATTTCATCAGTTTGATTAGAAGGAAGAACCTGATAGCTTTGTGGCTCTTTATTTGTTAATCAAGCAACCAAGTCTATATTTTAGTGTCTCATGGTCACGAATCTCTATCAAGTTTTTACACGTTTTCAGTTCCTAGTTAGTCCCTGAAATATTTTTAACAATTAGACATGATTTGTAATTACCATCATTTCTCTCTTTGTTAAGGTTGCCCTATTTCAATGGCTGCTTAAGAAAGCTTGTGGTACTTAAATGCTAAAACCTGGCACTTCTTTCCTTCCCTCCCTCGCTCCCTCTCTCCCCCTTCTCTTCCCTTCCCTTCCCTTTCCTCCTTTCCTTCCTTTAGAAAAGGGGTCTTTATTGGACCCCTACTGTTTCCTCTAATAAACCTATGAATTTTGATATGCTGATGCTGTTTGACTGGTTGGTTGGTTACTCCTCCCTCCTTTATATATACATGAGCTTTCTATCTGAAACTAATAGGAATTTATTCCTTTTCCTATAGAAATTATTTCTTTTCTTTAGGAATAATTACAGAAAAAGGGAAATTGACCATTCTCAAGTTGTCGTTTTAATTATGTCCCCCTTTCTCATCTTTTCAGCAAATACATCAGCATCAGCTAAAGAGGAAAGGGTAGCAGATATGGGGTGCTGCACATTTGTCTCTGCAAAAATGAAAAAGTAGCTGAAAACTAATTTTGACAAATTTAATTGCAAATGATTCAGCCTCAGCAAATTAGATAAGAAAAAAGACAAACTTTAATTCTGACATGGTGAAGGATGCCTTTTTATGACACAATAAAATTGAAAATAAACAGTACTGGACTAGCTGTTGACGGCTAAATGTTGCTAATGTCCAGAATTTCTCTCCGGGCACAAGGCTCATTGTGGTACAACTTTTAGACTAGGGGTTTTATGATGAGAGAGATATTTTGGCTGCCAAAAAATTCAATCTTCTCTCCCATCCACCTACCCCTGCCACACACACAGTCTAAAGTAAAGTAAATAAGGAATAAAGAATAAAAATGGATGGGAGTGGGATCTAGATAGGTTACTTGTCTCCTTTCTGCACCCCACCCCAGTAGATATAGGGAGCTAATAGCCTATTCTGATTAGAAAAAATATATTATATATGTCATAGCAACATACATAGAAACTTACACTTTTTTGTTGTATTGCCCCTTAAGATCATAGTAAGGCTTTAACAGATTTCTAAATGCTCACTTATCAGAACTATCTAATGCCTGCAGATCAACACTGAGCAAGGGCTATGTATATCCCTCAGGATTAAAAAAAAAGAAGAAGAAGAAAGGAAGAAAAGAAAAAAATAAATTGATTTGATCAGAGTTGGACATGAATATTTGAGATCAAAGCCTTCAATAATTCTTTCAGGATGGAAATACTAGAGGCTGAATTATTTGACTGAATTCAACTTTGATGTACTATGCTAACTGAAAAATGTTTATTCTCCTTTACTTTTACTAAAATAATCAATACCATAAACCACTGGTTCATATATTTCAAGAGGTCAGGAATTCCCTGCGGTTTTTAAAATAAGTTTGAATAATTGTTTCTTAATAATGTCTAACTTGAAGATAGATATATCTCCTTCAAGTTAGGTACAATAAGCAAGTATAGGTATACTTTGAAATAAGAGTGGTCTTAGAGACATAGAATTTGATATGCTTGGAGACTCCATAAACAAGGGCTATGATAGAAGAAGAGAAACTAAAATGTTATATTGATAAAATAAGACAGTTGAGAGATATATTGAGTACAATATTTTTTACTGGTTTTGCTCAATGTGTAAAGTTTATATATGGCTTCAGATTTTATCCTCAACTAGCTGTATTCCCCATACAGAGGAAAGTATTTTCTAAATTACTTTTCATCTTATATAATTTTGGGATAATTTTTAAACTAATATTTTAACAGCTATCTATATATAAGTACTTTACATAGAATACTTTTAATTATCCCAATGAAATTATAACATAGATATTATTTATTATTTAAAGATAAGAAAACTGAGACTCCGAGAATATACTTTGAAAGGGAGGTACCTGACTAGTGAGAGAGTAAACTGTCTAATCCTAATCTTGTTAATCGAAAGCCTTTTATGCCATGCTGCCTTTCAAGAAGACATGTTTCAGTGAATATGTTTATAAAATTAATATAAGTTATCAACAAAGATGGAGTCAGAGCAAAAGAAAGAAAGAGAGGGAGGGAGGGAGGAAGGAAGGTAGAGAGAAAGGTGGGGAGAGGGAGAGGGGGAGAGAGAGAGAGAGAGAAAGAGGAAGGAAGGAAGGAGGGAAGGAAGGAAGGAAGAGAGGGAGGGAGGGAGGAAAGAAAAATAATTTCTATAGAAAAGGAATAAATTCCTATTAGTTTGAGATAGAAAGCTCATATATATATATATACATATATATATACATATATATGTATATATATATATATATATATATATGTATATATATATATATATATAGGCTTTTTATATGCATATAAAGGAGGGGGAGTAACCAACCAAACAGCCAAACAGCATCAGCATATCAAAAATTCATATTTTTGTTAGAGGAAAGAGTAGGGATCCAATAAAGACCCCCTAAACTTGTTTTAAAATTGAACTACTGGTGTGTGTTCAATACACTGGTGTCACTTTTTTCAATGGTATTTCTATTTTAACTCTTCTAACCTTCTGGATTAAGAGTAGAAACCCAACTAGAGTCTGCTTCCAGAAATAGCAATGGAATGGACAGTTGCAAAATTTTGGTGCTATCAGCAGAGAACATACCAAAAATCACATGGATAAAAATAAAATTGTTTGGATGAGTTTTTGTCCAATGTGGAAAGTGCAGGATGTTAAGAAATAACTGAGAAACGTTTTAATTTTGTTATGGGAAGTAGAGTGGTAAATTTTTAATTAAAATATTTCTTCACACTCCTAATTATTCATAATATTCCTAAGCATTCATAATGAAAGGAAAAATATACCATGTTGTCATCTTACCTTACCAGTCAGTCTTAATGCATATTTTAACACAGTGAGAAACAACCCTCTTTTTCATGAGATTTAATGTTAATATAAAGTAATATTTTGAATGATAAGCTAGATGGTAGACCCAAGTAATTTAAAGAGTTAATGGATTTTGTTTTTCATTTAAAATTTGAAACAAAAATCGTGTGTGTAATGTAACAAAATTAAAGATGTTAACTTCTAAACTATTAAGGTGTTTTGAGTATCAAATGTATATGAAGAATTTTTAGGAAGTATTCAGCGTCGCTTTTTTTTAAAATGTTAGGTAATGTAGTTTTCCTTATTTTCCCAATTGATAAAAAAGCATCAGAGAATTCAGTGACTAATTCTCCATAGTAAACTGTCTAAGGTTTAAGTTATCTTTTTTTGTGTTGTACATATTCTTAGGAACTGTTTCTTTCCTGCTGCCACCTAAGTCATTATTTGACTTTTATGACATATGTGTGTATATGTGCATTTATGTGTGTTTATGCTTTATATATATAATTATAGTTTGTGTCTGCAAAAGTATATTTAGGATAACTTTTAGACTGTAACAATATAATCCCAACATCATATTCTTCACTTTCCAGAAATTCTACTCACTAAATGATAAGCTTTTCAGAAGTATTTTGTGAAGTGGCAAGAAGCCAGCAGCTATATATACATATATATATATATCTCTCAAGATTTATGATAGAAATGATAAAGTTAATCATGTGAGACTTCGTTATCTCAGATCCTTAGATATTTAGAAATACATACATTATTGATTTAAAATCACTTTCTTTACAGATAATTTCTTAATATGAGTATAACCTTTTTTTACTTCTATATAATCTATTAAAAGTTGTAAGAAGAAATGTTTTAATTTAAATTACAGTAACTTTCTTGGCAAAGTTGATGCTGAAAAAAAACCTTTAAACACATCTCATAAAATAAGTTGGACCTACTCCATGTTTGTTGAGTAAATGTAGCAAGTGTTATGATTTTTTTAAATAGGAATGATGTTTTAATTGATTAACACAATTCCATTAAAAATTAGACAACTACCCTTATGAAAAATTAGTAACAGACATGGACTCACTTTTCTGTTCTTTTTTTAAAATTTCGTTTCATTTGTAGGTGTGGACAAACTTGGAAAGAAATATATGCAGACAGTTGCTAATGGTCTCTATCAACATGATAAAAGAGAGCTGATATATGGAATAATATATTTGATAGGAACAAAGGTAAAAAAATACAACTACATAATAAAAACCAAATAAAAATTTTTGCATTTTAAGTATTTTTTAAACTATTTTTAAAATCAGAGTACAGCATAATGAAAAATTTTAAAGTTCAAAGCTATACTATATTCCTAATGTTTTTCATTGTAATAAAATTAATACATATCCTTTTTGTCATATTGGCTAATCAGAAGTCCATATTAAAACTTTCCAGAGAAAATTTTACATAAGAGGTTGTGAATGTGGCATTTCCAAAGAGCAGACCAGTTGTTTCCATTTATTTTTATATACAACCCATATTTGTGACTTGAAGTCATTCAATTTTAGAATTTACTGTGTACATTTTCAATTCCTGGCTACCTCACCATATTTAATCATGATTTAGTTTTTAATTATCATAGAAAATGTAAAAAAAATGACAATTATACAGATGTGGTTGGTCTGTGTAAATTTCTCTAAGACAAGCAAAGAATTCTCAGATTTTTTTTGTTTGACTTGCTTTATCCATTAATTCTTTAATTCATTCATCAAACCTACAGCAAATATTTATTGAACAAACTATGTAGAAGTCAAGTTCTGAAAAGAATTTCAATTAGAATTTGCTTTTTGTTTTCTTAAATTAATTTTTTACTTTAATCAGCTAAATCACTAATTTTTGACTATGTAAATTCTCAAATTAATTTATGTACTTAAACATGATGAATCATGGAGCTTGTCGAGAAGTGACTGTCACGTTTATATTTAGGGATACGATTTTTCTTCTTTTTAAAAAGCTATTGCTATTTTTAGTTACTTTGAAAACTGAGAAGAGTGCTAATATACTCTTTATTTAAATTTGGTTGTTTGTTTGATCTCTTTCCTTTCTTAGACATTATATTAAATTCTGTACTATATTTTTTATAAGCCAGGATATACTTACCATGACAAATATTATTGAAATTTCATTTTACAATTCCCACCCTCAACAGAATGTTCATTTAAAGCCCTCTGTGTAGAAGTCTAGGAGCAGATAGAATAGTGACCAAGCCCATGTACTGAGAGATTAGATTTCATTATTAGTATGTCTGAACTTTATTATCTTAAACAGTCTAACAATCTATGAAGTCACTTGTATTCTTTGTGATTTTAATTTGTAGTGTTATCCAAAATTAGGAAAATAATTTTGTTTTTACTTTGGAGTCTAATTTCTTGATAATTTCTTTGTATGAAATGTCAAGGAAAGAAATATTGGAAGTTGCAACAGGTCATACTGTCTCACGAAGAAACAGGTTAAGTGCAATGAAATCCTTTTATTAGCAAATGTGCTTCAGAATTAATGCTATAGAAGTAGAGCCAAAAGCATACTTCAATTTCCTCCTTATCTTTTCCTTTGATCATTGCCCAAGATAATATCAGAAGTAATTACTATATGAAAAATAATTTGACACCTTACTGCCTCTTGGAATTAGTAGTATCCTTTTAACCTTACTCTAAAACATTTTCCATGTAATTTATTTACTACCAATTTATTTTTTTGGTCTCAAACAGTCACTCTATTAAGGAAAACCTGCCTGTTTTATCAAAGGAGTAGAGTAAATTTCTCACAGCCCCGTGGCAAAAATCTCTTTTACAGTTTGGTCACTAGCTCTGATTCCTTCATGACAAGTCACATTTGTTTTAGCCTTTAAAAATAAAGAAAGAAAGGAAAAGCAAAAACCGAGATAAAGAGGAAGGGTGAGATGAGGAGGAAAGAAGTCCAAAGCTTATATTATCCTAGTCTACTACCATGATTTACTTCTTATTTCAAAAAGAGTTTACCCAGTAAACTATCTAGTAGCATGCATACATGCATGCATGTATACATACAAACAGACAAATAAATGGTTTGAGCAACAAACATTTCACAATAAGAAACAAATAGGAAGAAAATGTTTAGAATCACAGTAAATTCTTGTGGAATAAGTAAAAACTTCTTATCCTGCAGTCAAACCAACTCCAAAGTTAGAAAAATGACTGGCCAAAATCACTCAAAGATGTGAGATTTTTGTCCTTTTCTTCAGAAACTAAAACATGTAGTTTTCACCCAAATATAAAATAGTAATAACCTCCTCCATTTTAAAGTGAACTTTAAAAATTACACTAATTTGAGAGTTTAATTACTATGATTATGATAAAAGCTATACAGTTTAAATAACTGTCTCATATTTCTACTTTAGGCTTCTAGATTGATCTTGACTTTCTACACATCTTATTTGGAAAAGTGTGAACTTTTCACTGTAGCATGTATTTTGCCTCATTCTGTACTGTGCTTGTTTTTCTGCACTTTTCTCATTATAGATTTAACATACTATGGCCTGTTGCCTAGGAATGGGTATAACTAATTCAGTGCTCAGAAAGAGTCATGTGCATGGTACCAATTAATATAAATAATATATCGGAGGAATTGACTACATTTAAAGGATGCCTCTACTAAAGCCTAAAGAACCTCTTCAGGTGGATCCACCACAAACCCCACTATAACGAACAAAATGTAAAATAAAACCAAGCCCTTACACTTAGATCAAGCACAGCATTCAAAATGGATTTCATAAACATTATATTACTTAACAATCATTTTAAAGACAGCAAAATAGTGACTCAGAGTTTAAGTGACTTGTCCAAAGCAACAGATAATTAAAGATGTAAGTCTGAAATCCATGATTTTTTTTTTCATTGAACTCAGCAGTTACAAAATAATTGAGCTCATTTTGAAGCAGCAAATCACTTTTTTTTTGAAAGGTGGAGTAAGGAGTTAAAGTCCTATTTTTACCTTGTATAAATGTAAATTGCAGTGATGTTTATTAATTCGCTATTCATAAGAAACCTCACAATATTCAGTGCAATTATCTGCTATGAGTACATAAATCAAAGTTTTTCAGTTGTGGTGATAGATTCATTTTCGATCTTCTTACTCTGTAGCAGACATTTTGATTGATCAATAAAGCATTTGACACCAATTCTTTGCCCAAACACATTTACACAATCATAAACTCTTAAAGATATCCTTGTGAATTAGCTCTAGGATTTATCATTTGATAAAGGGCCAATCTTTTACTTCTTGACTTTGCTATTTCCCGTCTAGACAACTACAGAATGGTATTTTGGGGGATAACTGTGCAGTTCTTTCAATTTTGTTTTCAAACTTTACAAAATGATGCAGTTGCTTTTCAGCACCATTAACTTTCTGGAGTAAAAGTTTTCTCTAATGATTACAAATATCCATGAGGCAGTCTTATTCATTCTTTTCCCTGACCCCTATCCCTAGCTCCCTTATCCTTCTCTGCCAGGATATGTTGCTATATATTTCAGATTCTTTCCACAATTTACACTAAGTTTTTGGTGATATGTGCATTAAGGAGCAAACAGATTAGTGTTAAATATCTGAAACCAGAATATTTGCGGGGGGTGTATCATATTTTCTCCAGTGATATAAAAATTGTCACATCCTCTAATTCTATTAAATCCTCTAATTCTATGAAATAATACATTATAAAAGATGTTTGTGCTCCCTTTTAAAAAGATTTAAAAGTGTAGTAGTATATTCATATGAAAGAACTTTTTAGAAAATTAGATCATAGTAACATTAAAAACAAAAAATACTTCATTGTACTAGAAAGTCAGGAATGGTCTGATACCATTATAAGAATCAGTACCATGGACCAGGAAAGAGTAATTTCCTAGATTTGGGTGGTGTCAGAGCATAACTCTAGATAGAAGTTGGTTATCTACTTGTAAAATACTCCCTTTTAGAACTGTATAAATTTAGATATGTTAGGAAGGAACGATGATGTTTAAATACATGGATAGTTTTGAATATAAGAATAGCTTCTTTGGGGGCATATTTATCATGCTCCTCACAGAGATATTTAAGCTTTGTTCTATTCAGTTCTACCTTGGCTACTTATAAGTAAATGAAACATATATTTCTGATATGGACTGGTTAATAAACATTCTTTCTTTATAGTTAAACTTGATTTTAGTCCTATAATAAGAGAATTTAATTTCTCTTATGAGAACTCTGTCATGTATACAAATTTTTCCTCAGTCTTACATTATAAAAGAATATCAAAGAAAAAACCTGTAAGATTTTAATAAAACTTTATATAAAATGTTGGTTGCTTTAGCATAAATGTTACCTGATGATAAAAGAATAGTACTCCATTCTAGCAGGCCTGAAAGTAGATTAAAATGCAATTAAAAGAGAACTGTGAATATATTTTTTTGGAATGGCAACTGCCCCATGAACTGACTGTCCCACAGTTCTGTATTGTAATGTTTGCTAAAGCAACTACTTTGGATGGTATTATTCATGTTATCTACGGAATGCTAATTATGTTGGGGTTTTTTTTTTTTTTTTTTTTTTTTTTTTTTTAATGTCTGAAACATTTATATTAACATATTTCCATACATATTTCCATACAAATACAAATATAAGATTTTTAGAAATTTCATGTAATGTCTTGTTGGGGTTTTTTTAATAATCAATTTTATTTATTTATTTATTTTTGGTTGCGTTGGGTCTTCATTGTTGTGTGCAGGCTTTCTCTAGTTGCTTCGAGTGGGAGCTACTCACTGCAGTGGTTTCTCTTGTTGCGGAGCTGGGCTCCAGGCACGCAAGCTTCGGTAGTTGTGGCACATGGGCTTAGTTGCTCCATGGCACGTGGGACCAGGGCTCGAACCTGTGTCCCCTGCATTGGCAGGCGGATTCTAAACCACTGCGCCACCAGGGAAGTCCTACTAATTACGTTTTAAAGAGGAAATCAATTAAATGTAGTTTATACATCATTATTCTCATTTTGTATTTTTTTTTAAATTAAGTGTATATAATTCAGGTTTTGTTAATATTACCTATTTTTAAAAAAACATATTTTGACACTAATAAATAAACTGATTTTAAATTGCAATTAAAATAGATTATAATATATATGTATGTATATATGTGTGTATATATATATATAAATTTACTACTTTCTAAAACATTACCTCATAAGGCTCTAATTAAATTAATTAAATGGGAAACGTATATATTTGTATTTGATTATACAGATAAGTGTTAAGCCCAACTTTCTAGGACATTAAAAATGTAACCTTTGTATAGTGAATTTCCATTGGATAAATTAAAATCTTTGGCAATTTTTCAAAATAGAATTTTAAAATGAAGAGACATATTTCTCATTTTCAGATAGCTGTGTTAATATTTCCCATTTTTAAGAAAATAAGTTTGATTGAGTCTCTGATATACATCCTTTTAATGAGGAAATAAGAGCCTCCACATTATAAATAGAGATTCTAGTTACATCCAATTGGACTTACTAAATTAGCAAACACAATTCACCCATGTCCATAATATATAAAAGACTAGAAACCTGAATGAATGACTAACAGAAGCAGTGAGTAATCAGCTTAGGCAAAGTGTTGTGATATTTCCCTTTCTTCCTGTGGCTACGATCTCAATACAAATGAGAAGTCCTCCAGAAGGATTTCCTGCTACTGACTCCACTGTTAGAAGCTTTCTAAACAGCAGAAACTCACTAGGCCACCTCTGGGGCTACCAGGCCAGAGCATATTGAGATAAATTTTGAGCAAGCTTGACATGCATCTCCATAGTCTGGGGAATATTAATGAACAAAGCATCTGGTGTTAAATATCTTCTGGGTCCACAGGACTGGGTAAGGAGAAAGCAGTACAAGCACCCTGCACACTCATAAGCAACATCTGGCAAAGATGTAGAGTTACCCATTGGCCTAGTGAAAATGCTGCACAACTGGCCAGGCTCAAACCATCCTGACAGCACCCTATACAAGAGGGTGCCCTGTTGGAGAAAAGGATTCCAGCAATGTAACTCTATGGGGTGTACTTCCAGAAAGTGGGAAAGTGAATGGGACTATGACATATGCAGGTACCCACAGGAGCCTTAGAAGTACCCATTAATACAACCAATGAAAGAATTCACATTTGCCTAACACAGAGTGCTCAGATGATATAAAACCAATCACAGAAGATATCTTCCCATCTTCTCTCAAAATACACTGGAGGAGGAAATGAGATCCAGAAGCAAAGGGTGAGAAGTAGAGAGGAAAGAGAAAAAGACCATGTTTGCCTTCCCACTACCAGTTCCCAAGCCAAGTGAGGTCACAGCTTCACTGGTAAGTGGTGAAAAGCTTTGTGTTGTGAGATTTAAGTTTTAAATTAAACTGGACCGGACTTTTTAATACCAAAAGGAGTCAATATCTAAAAATGAGACTTGTTCTTACCACCGAAATTTACAGCAAAAGATTCCAACAATTGAACTTTGTAGCAAAAGATTCCAGGCAAACTAGGGAGTAACAGAAATGTTTTAAAGCACTAGTTTGGAGGAGGGGGAAAAAAAGCCACTTTCTTATCTGTAACTTCACTGGATCCAATCCTTTTATTAAAGGGGTTAAATGCATGTCATCTCTCCTCCAGAAGCTCACAGTCCAATGAAGAATTAGTTGTACGGTTGTTTCAATGTAATGCGAGATGTGAAAAGAAGCACATGCATTCATTAACAGGAGGGGCACCCCATCTAGTGAGCTTCTGAAAGACACTGGTACCTGAAGTGTGAATCTATTAGCTATGTAACACATGTCAGAGATGGAGTAATGGGTTGTATGAGTATTCTAGCCAGAGGGAGTTCTTTTCAGGAAGATTCCTATGTGAGGGAAAATAGGACATTCTGAGGAATTCAGTCCAGTGTGAATATGCCTCTCTGGAGGAACATCTTCCTTCACCTCAAAATGTTTTGTGGAGAGACGTGTGAGAAATCTAAGTGGGTAAGAAGGACCATTAGAAACTAATTCAAAAGACCTGCTTTATTTTGTTTATTTTTCATCTCTGCAAAAATATTTGCTAACCACGGGTAGGAAAATCAATTAATAGATCTCAGAAGCCCTTCGGCAGAGACCAGCCAAGGCTCAAAAAGAAGGTACAAACCGCAAATAAAAAGAAACTTGAGGGGCAGCTAAGAAGTTCACTGGGGCTTCCCTCGTGGCGCCGTGGTTGAGCATCTGCCTGCCAATGCAGGGGACACCGGTTCGAGCCCCGGTCTGGGAAGATCCCACATGCCTCAGAGCAACTGGGCCTGTGAACCACAACTACTGAGCCTGCGCATCTGGAGCCCGTGCTCCACAACAAGAGAGGCCGCGACAGTGAGAGGCCCGCGCACTGCGATGAAGAGTGGCCCCCCGCTTGCCGCAACTAGAGAAAGTCCTCACACAGAAACGAAGACCCAACACAGCCAAAAAATAAATAAATCAATTAATTAACTAAAAAAAAAAAGAAGTTCACTTACTGGATCCAGTGGAAACACCGCATCCTCATGGCACCATCAGGGAAGTCCAACTGTGTGGGCCGAGCCAGCTCTTCCTTCTCAGGCTCCCCCCGCCAGCATCTTGTTTCTCCCCTTCAGGTGTCGCTCCACCTCTGAGGCGCTATTTTCTTAGGCCGGTGAGGCGGCGGGCAAAGAAACTTTCCAGGCCCTCACACCTTAACACTTCCTCTTCCGGCGGGTGTTGGCCGGCACCTGATGCCTCTCCGGGTTGTTCTGGAGCACCTTCTCGGTATGCCTGTAGGCCTTAGCCACTAGCAGTTTTGCTTCATGGTCCATTATATGCTGGAGGCCCTGGCTGAAGGGGCACCGTTAACTGTGAGGCCCTCCGGCGCCTCGGGGAAGGAGATGGGCTGGATGCTTGGTGCCACACCAAACTGCTTCCCCCTGGAGTGGGCGGTGCAGGTGACCTTCCTCAGGGTGTCCTGTGCCTGGGAAGGGACCTTGTTGAAGGAGATGGTCCCCGACGACATGCGGTCGCCTAGGGCCTTGCACACCCTCTCCACCAGCGGCTCCATGGTGAAAAGGGGATGGTCTCTCACAAGCATCGGAGCCAAGCCCAGTGCGGCGTTTGTCTGTGGCGCGATGGAGCCTTTCACCACAGCCTCCGTGTGCTCCAGCGACCACCCAAACAAAGCATGGCCTGACTCGTGAAACGCAACCCACTTCCTGTCATCCTCTGAGAGGATACTGCTCTTTCGGGCAGCGCGGGAGGGAAAACTCGAGGTTGGCCGCTCGGTCTTCCTGCAGTTCTCGCGAGGCTTCGCTACAGAGCCCGGCGACACCCGCACAGCTGAGCCCTGCCTTCAGCTGACAGGCAGTGTAGGTGAACGCTGCCGGCCCGGGTCAGCGCCGGCCTTTTCAGGTGCCGCTTGAAAACCTCCTGCCTTTCCCGCAGCGTGGGAAGGTCGATGAAGGCTTGGTGAAGTCGGCCTGGACTCAGCAGAGCGTTGTCAAAAATCTCAGTTCAGTTGGTGGACGCCAGGGCTCTGACGTGGTCGGTGGCGCACGGCCCAACCATTTTCACAGAAGCTGGTTCAGAGTCCGCCCCTCCTCCGTGTTGCAGGAGCCGGACCTGGTGGTGGGGCGCTGCTTGCCCACGGAGTCAGTCTCCTCAATGTACGCGACTCCCTCCGGGGCAGGGCGTGGCCTTCCTTGAAGAGGCTCCACAAATGCGCAGGGCCGAGACCTCCACAGACTCCGGACCGGCCAGCGCCAAGGAAGGCACGGCCTACGTCACTACCGCCTTGGCCAGCGGCGTCTTCCCACAGCCCGGGCAAACAGCAGCGCACCCTTCAGAACTTTGGCACCGAGCTGAAGGAAGCACTCTGGGCTCTTCAGGTAATCACAAACCCTGTGACTGCATTTCCACCAAGTCTTTTGAGGCTGACTCTTTTCCGCACCTTGCTGCCCACAATCATGAAACGAGGCATTTTAAGCTGATTAAAAACACTTGAATCCTGCTTCCTTCCCCGTCTCTCCAGTCAAATGGAAACAACGCACAGCCAAGCCCAGCGCTGATTTCCCCAAGGCGGAGGGGGCATTCCCTAAGAAGCCGTAGGAAACTGGGGGTCCGGGCCTTGCCTTCCGTGTTCAGCTTCTCTTCAGCCTCCAGAGTTTCTCTTTTAAACTGTCCATATCTGCACCTGCATTCAGTACACCCAGGCCAGCCTAGGACGCCGAACACTACAGCTCTGGGTGCAGGCCGACTCCCACCACATCCTCCCGGGCACCAGGTGGACCCGTGGGGCCTCGCCCGTGGCCAGCGCCTCGTAGACAAAGTCCCGGAATGTTGGCCCCGCAGGTGCTGAGGAGTGCAGCGGCTGCGCCGCCACAGCGACGGTGACAAGGTACAGGTGGTCCTCCCTCCCCTTGCGCCTCCTCTTCCTCTCCTTGGTCTTCAGGGCTCCTCCTCTTGGATTTAGCAGTGGCTTTAGTTTCTGCTTCATCCTTGAGGTGTTAAGTTAGTAAGTACCATCTAAAATTTGTAGAGTCTGACCGGATTCTGGACCAGGTGCTGTGTCAGCAGCCATCCGCAGATCCCGTCAGGGGTCAGGGTGAGCTGACGCCCTTGCCAGCTCTGCGGGGGCTCGGCCTCCAACGCGGGGGGAGACCCGCCCAGGCCTGCAGAGGCCTGTGAAGCACGTTTGTCTCCTCGCCGACCCGCGCAGCCAGCTGGGCCTGGTGCCCTGGCTGAGGGCACACTCCCCCTCCCCCCCCCCCCCCCCGCCCGCCTTTTTTTTTTTTTTTTTTTAATTTTAGACTTTAACCACTTCACCTTTGAAGGGGAAGCTATTTTGCATGGAAATTATGTTCCATCAGGCTTCTCCCTTAGAGCACTCCTCAAAACATCATAAAATGTGGTATACTTGTTGTTCTAATGAATCTTCAAGCCTCACTACCTTTCCAACCAAATAGTTGTCTCTGAGCTTGCCTCTTAGAGAAATTCTGGAGCCGCTCTGTAAATATCAATATTACCAACCTTCAAATTGTATATACATATAGATTTAGAGTATACTAATACAAATTTCATTTCATTGACTCCTACTGTTTTTGCATTTTTTTGAAGATTATTTCTTAGTTTCATTTTGTTTAATGGAAGTACAGTGCAATGAAAACAACTTGATAAATTTGTAGAAATGATTTAAATTAATAAAAGCCTGTTACATGTTTACTAAGAGACCCAAACACTAGATGTTCAGCCTTCCTATTTCTATGTAAGATGTTAATTAATAGCAGCTACTGCTTTTGCATCCATCCCAAGGCTTATGAATAACAAGCCTTCCCTCATTTTGTTTAGCATATGATGCATGGCTTTTGACTCTTCTCTAGGGATTTATTTGACTCACATTGTACAAGTTTTAGAAACACTACTAAAGATTTAGATTGAGTGAATACCCAAGGGCCTAGGTAAACCAATATCTAGATTGAGTTGTTATTTAAGTACTATTTAACAAAATTACACTTGCATCACCTGCGAATATTTTGAAGTGGCAGTTTGATGTAGAGGACAGCTACTGTAGTGCTACTCACTTTAATTTATTCAAAGGGAAATCAAGTCATAAGAGGAAAGAAGTCTCTATATTCAGATAACCATCACTGCTAACTGGTGATACATGGTTGTTCTTTCCTAGGCAGGGTTATTGATTTGGAAAGGACAGTTCTTTTGTTGCTGTATAAGAAAATGAAACTATCAGGGTTATATGTGTGTTTTTACCACATTTGTAAATTCCGTAAGAAAGGATTGGGCCATTGCATTTTATTCAGAGGTAAAAAGAGAAGGTAAATTTTTCTGCAGAGTATACATGTTTTATCCAAAATTGTACTTTCAAAATATGTACAGATTTTAAAATACTAACTGTGATCAGGTCATTATCTAATTACTAGCAGTTTTAATTTTTAAAAATATAATTACCTCATTTTTCATTTAAGCTGTCACATAGTGGGGAAATGCTGAACAGGATGTGTTTTTCTCTTGGAACACTCTAGGAATGATCTGCTTGTACCTTTTTATAACTGTTCTTTTGCAAAGACTGATTAGAATAAAAAAAAAATACATATTTTACCTGCTGAAAAAAGTGACCGACTATGCTACTCACATTTAAATATAATTTACCATTAAAAGAAAGCATTTTGTAATCCCAAATTATTGGGAAAAATGTTTAAATAAATTTATAAAAATTTACATTTAAGAAAGACTCAATTCCCAGAATATCATTCATGAAATCTTCAGTAAAACAGCTAATGGCTTTATCATAAATAAATTAGTAATCTGTACCCAGTAACTACCCATGGTGAATGTTAGACATTCTAGTAGAAAACATGAATAATATGAAACATTGATTTCAAATTTCCAAAGGTCTAAGAATGAATAGTGTTAGTATTTCTTTGGGATTTTTAAAAAATAAGTTGGAGTTCAAATAAGTTCTTCTCTGGCTGCAAGCATCAAATAAAATTGTATATAAGATTGTATAAGATGATAAGATTAAAATATCTAGTATGTAGTTTTCCTACTCTTAAAGATATTCTTAATTTTTTAATTGCTAGTTCTGCTTAGTTGTAGTTGATTTTTTAAACATGAATATTTTTTAGTAATATTAATTTGACATCTCATAGGCTTATTATTTAAAATACATTTTTTTTCCCTAGAGATATAACATGAACAACTTAAGAAAATAAGTAAAATGCATGTTTTATAATAGAATGTATTTCAAGTTGTAGCTTCTTGTAGTGGAAAAAGAGTGCGTACTGTTTTCTATGATTGTACCAGTTTACATCCCCACCAATGATCTACAGGTGTTCCATTTCTCCACACTTTAGGTATGTAGACTTCTGATCTCAAATTTCCAATACCTTATCGTATCTCTATCTATACTATTTTTAGACCCCCCTCCTTAGTTTTATATTTTCATCCTCTCTTTAAATTGTATTTTTCCAGTGAACTTTTGTCATCCTTTCATTTATTCCCATCCTTTTCCCACATACCATAGATTTTCACATCTCCCATTTGGAATTAACCATTTCCATTTTTTTCCCCAGTTTGTTAAGTATACTGTTTGTGGTTCTAATGTTTTTTTCAACAAACGTGTTAAAGTGAATATAAAAATCCATATGTTCAAGTTGCTCTTATTTTAGTCTCAATGGATTTGGGGAATTTTTTTGGTAACAAAACCATAATTTTTATAATCAAACATGACATTTCTAATTAATGAAGTGTCTGAAATGAGCAATTTGTTTAAAGGAGTTTGTCCTAGGCCTTTTTTTTTCTGATTTATTTTATTGAAGTACAGTTGATTTACAACATCCTATGCCTGTTTTGGTAAGAGAAATGTATTACTGACTTTAAGAATTTCCTTATATAGGTGCAACAGGAATAGAACTACCATAAGTTAATATCATTCTGTATCATGAATATCTGACTAATTTCTTACTTAATTTTCTGGATCAATTTAAGGACAACCTGAGATTGATTAAAAAAATATTTTTACATGTAAAAAAAGGCAGATCAAATATCTTTTCTTATTTTACTAGTACATTATTAATTTGATTTCTATTTTGCGTAAATATAATAGTATCTTAATTCATTTGTTCAGTCTCTGATTTCCTCCCAATGTTGGTGAAAGGAGCCATGTTCCAGTGTGTCAGTAATATACACAAGTTTAGCAGAGATATTTATCTCTAGGAACTATGTATGACAGGATATGCCAAGTAATTTGGCAAGGGTGGCCACTGGGCCTTACAGTGTAGATCTGAAAAGTTTATTTCTTTAGGATGATAAAAGAGCAAGCCAGAATGAGAGGCTATGGGAAAAGATTAGGAGGAATTTAGAGCAATAGTATGGATTGAGCATCTACTCTGTGTAAAGGACTTCCTAGTTGTTGTGGAGGAGGGCTCCAAAAAAAAAAAAAAAAGAATAAGATTGCTTCTCCCATCTTGAAAGTGATCTAGAGCTGCTTGAGAATAAGAAGCAACAGTAAAAGGGAAAACATCAACAACATAAATTATACTTTTCTTAAGTGCTCTATTCTTTCAGGTGCAATTCCTATAATGGCAACAAATGACTTGCCAATAATACAGTGAAAGAAGCGTCAAAAGTCACTCTACTAACTATTCATCCTCAGTCTCTCTTTCCAAAAAGAGAGGGCTGCTCTTCTGTAGGATCTAGAGTTTAAAACTATGTCCCTAAATTTGAGTATTGCCAGGTATTCTCATTCTGTTCTCATTCTCCAACAATATAGACAGTTAAAATGTATTTCTAGAAAAAGCTGGTCAGGGATTCACATACATGTACTTTAAGAAAAAGTACTATTTTGGAGACCATTAAAGGTGTGAATCAGTAATGGAGATATAAAAAGTTGGAATTATTTTAAATGTGATAAATTACTTTAAGTGTTCTTTAGGCATTTTAGTGAAATTTTACTTATACAATTACAGGATGAAAGGTCATGAAAGGGTTGATATATCAACGTAAATAACACACACTCTTTGCTCTTAAGTAGCTAACAGTCTAGTAAGAAAGACACCTGCATTACTAAATATAATGCACATGTGATGTGTTCAGTTGTAGTGGCCAAGCCATTAAGTCTAGTGGAGTGCAGGAGAAGGATTCCTAGTGGATGACACATTTAGAGTTACTTGAATTTCATACAGGGTGTGTGTGTGGCAGTAAGAAAGATAACCCAAAACTCAAGAGAGGATGGTAAGAATGAATGTAAGGTGTGATAGCCCATAGTCAGGAAGGCCCCTTTAAAGGATACTGCAAATGAAAATAATGTGAACTCATTATTTGAACTCTTGATGTGTTTCCAAATTATTAGAGCAAGGTCCTTTTAAGTTACTTAAGGAAAATTGAAATCTAACTTTTGAGAGTCTCATTGTAGCATGCTCTCCACCATTCTGTATTCCTCAGACCCATGTGATTTCACAGATCTTAGAGGCGAATGTTACAGTTATTTTGTTCTCATTTATGTAAACTATGTTAACCACACAGCAATGCATATTTATACTAGTCTGTTTCCTGCCACACAAATCCGCTCTGTTCTCTTTCCTCTACCCCCACCGCTGACATACAGATGTACATGGCTACACACACACATATACACTAAAGAAAGATTTATGTTTCTGCTTGATGACTAGCTATTAAACACAGCCTTTGGTTATGGGAAGATCACTAAAACATACACAGGTAGAACATATTTATATAAAGAGAAGCAATATCAAGTTCAGGAAGTAAATGCTAGAAACTAGCCATCAAATAGGATTAGCTTAGCTTCACTAGAGATTTTTCCTTCATATATTAAGCTTTCTTTCCTTCTGTGAAGATTATTATTTTGCACTCCAAACATCCAGAGCTAACTGAGCAAAATAACCTCCTTGTCTAGACATTGCCTAATAGACCACGGGGAAGGGGGTGGGAGGATGTGGAAGGTTTACAACAGGAGAAATATCTGTACAATCAGTTAAATATCTGCATGATGTGAGTTTTCAGAATAAAAGTATTGCTTGGACTTGACGTGTACTTCTTATGGAAGAGGATTGATTGACTAGAAAGAGTATATTCAAAACAGAGCACATGGCACTTAAAAAACTTTATTTATGAAGGTAGTGCATTCTTAATTTTGGAGAGACTTGAGTAATTTAGTATGATTAAGTAAGCAGTAGGCACATAAGATAGTGGATTTACAGAAAAGAAAAAAGAAAACAGGCGCTGCCTTGCTCTGTTATTATATGTGCACACCAAGTAGAATATAATAGAATTTGCAAGGGTGACAGAAGTTCACCAAAACTACTTAATTTTCTTGTCCGTGTTGTTCCAAAACTCTTAATGTGATCAAAAGGATTTTGTGAATACAGCAGGACTTGTATATACCTCATTGGATTTTAAATTCCCATGACAAACCCCTTTGTTCTCTTGTGAGTGTCCCTGCCCTTGACAACCATAACATAAGACTATAACTACTTTGATATTCTATGCATTTTCCACACTTTTTGTCATCTCTATGACATAAAAGTGTATAATAATTCACGCTTGGGTAGGCATAGCATCCCCTCTCTGATTTCAACACAAGAGAATTGTCTACTAGATTAACTGGAGGACTTTTGTCCTGGAAAACTCTGGTTAAAAAGTGAGGTGTAGTAGTGTGAGAAACAAAGACCCCATGTTTAAAATACATAGTAAAGTACAGATAAAAGAATATAACCTAAAAGGAGAGGGAAAGAAGAGTGAGACAAGAAATAATGGATGGAGATAGGAGAGTTTGGAGAGTGGATGAAGAATTAATTGGGAGGTGATGACAGTTGTTTCTCTCTCTCTCCTACTGTGTGTGTTTGTGTGTATGAATGTAAGAAAGAGAAAGTAGACTTTTAAGAAAGTTTGTTATGCTGAGTATTATCCCCATTTGGCACTTTTGAGAAAATTCATAAGGGTAACTGACTGTATGTTGGCTACATCTGTAAATACTGTACTTGAGTCTTGTGAAAGATATTTTTACCAGATAAAATCATTGCTCTCATAGAAATATGAAATGAATGTGTACCAAATATTTTATTTAACTCATTTATTAATAGGGGACGTGTAAGATGTTACAAAGGGTAGTTCAAAGGAGAATTCAAAGTACTGCACATATAGGTAAAGCAAGAATGCCAAAATGAATTTACAAATAGATGCAAAATTGGCTTTTTTCCACAAGAAGGAAGGGAAGTCAATTGTCCTGTCACTTGATAATTCATTTGCATACGGAAAATAATAATATGCAATGCTATGAATTGGTGAAGATAACCTGGAGGGCCAAGTTAGGACATCTACTACTCATTTTTGCCCATTTTAAAGTCTTTTACAATTTTTCCTGGCTGTATGTACCAGGTTCATATTGTATTTAAAATTACAATTTAGGAACCGTGTTTTAAAAATGCCATACACCTATAAATTGAGGAGAAAATGAGAGAAAAGCCAAAATGTTATTTATTCAACTTGCTTTTTCAATTTTCCAGTGGTTGTCCAGTATAATGACTCCTCAGGTCCTGCCAGTTTTCTAACTTTCCATCTAATAAATGCTTTAATTATTACACTGAAAACTCACATTGGTAAATCTTCCACTTCCCATATTTACCACATCAACACTCTCTTTATCTTCCCAAAGGATAAGTGAAATATCATATGCATGATCTGTTGTTCTTGTCCCATTGGAATAGAGATAGAAGTGAGAAAAACAATCCTGATAAAGTGAGAATAAGGAGCATTAATTATAGGGGTTTAGAGTTAATTTGTTTAAAGTGAAGTTCTCACTTCCAGATCATCAGTTTCAAAGTATTAGAAAAGCCATATTAATTTGCCTAATGAATGGGTATTGAGCACTAAATGCTAAATAAAAATATAAGTAATCTTAGCACTTGGATGGCCACTAAGTTAAAACTATACAATCGATTTTCTTCTTTTCTGGGAAGCCCTTTAGCAAAATGGAATTAATCATTAATTTGAAAGATAGATGATAGTTAAAAGTGTTTTACAAATTCACAAGTATCATACTATAAATATATTCGTGGTGTTATGCCAGTATTTACTGATTTTCAATTTTGATGCATGGGACTTGCAATTTAATGTATTTTAATTAAAGGTAAATTGCGGTTATACCTAAGAAAAGCAAAAGACAAAATTTTTTAACATTGTCTGATTAAAGGCTCAGTCTTTTAACATAAAAGCCAATCTAAACATGTACAACACCATATCATAAGAATGGGTTACCAAACTGTTTCTGGTTTGCTTCATCTATGTTAATAACACTGAGCTCAAGTATGATATATATCCCTATTAAAGTGATGTAAATATAGGAAGTTTAGTCTGAGAATTGCTTGTGTAATTTTTCTTGTTTTCTATTTTGCTAGTACCTAGAAAATGAGATTAGTCACTTCAAAATAGTTTTGTCATTTCCTAGGTGATTTACTGTGTGTAGATATTAAGCTTTGATTTAGCGTTTGTACCAAATAAATCACTAAGAGTCGATAGGAACAAATTTCAGAAAATGACTTAGTGCATTTAACAAAACCAAAAAATAATTTGAAGTGTTAGTTTTAATTAAGTTTTTGGATAAAGCTTATATTATTTACCATTCTTGCCTCAAATTGGCCATGGAGAACATAAATTTAATGACTTGTTAAGAATAAATTACTGCTATGATTTTCCAAGCAAACAGCAAGTATAGCAACATTATATGGGAAACACAAATTTAGTAGCTTGTTAACAACAAAATACAATACTGAGGCTTTTTTATACTTTGTCCTACATTGAGGGGTTAAAAAAGCAGTAAAATGGTACAAGTAATAAAATAGCTGCTGCTAAACATCAAATTAGGCTCGAAGAAATATGCAAGTTTATTAATCATCATTAAAGTTATTATCAGGCCTACAGTATGAGAAGTTTGTAGTTTAAACCCTTTGCTTTTAAACTAGGTACCAATTAAAATTATAGCTACAATATAGTGCTGTGGTTCTGACAAAAACTCACTCCTTAACCAAACGTTAGTCAGACTCCTCTGAGCCCTTTTTTAGACTCTGCTTTGTCCTTGGGCCTTGTCCTCAAGCCCTCCTAGCCCAGTTGTAGCAAGAATCCTGCTAAGTCATTGTAGAGAGAATCCCTACTCTTAATATCTGATCACCCTAGCCTGCTTTCAGGATGAACCCTGTTAAGTAGGTTTAGCAAAAATCCCCTCTACCCTTGATGTCTTCTCTTAGTCATTTTCCGTCCGCTGATACCACCTTCCCCAACCGTGGTTCATTGGCTATAAATCCCCACCTGTCCCTGCTGTACTTAGAGTTGAGCTTAAACTCTCCCCCCTTTTGCAATAATTTTGACACCTATAGCAATAGTCTTGAATAAATTCTTCCTTATTATTTAACAAGTGTCAGAATAATTCTTTCTGTAGCAGTTCAAAGGATATACTTGAGCCAGTGTAAAAATCAAGAAGATGCATTAGCTGCCAAACATTTTTGAAAATATACAATTAATTACTTCCAATTTTCTGAATCACAATTTCAGTTTTTATTAACATTGTTTAATATTAAAATCTTTTTATGAAAACAAAATCAATAAACATATCTTGAGTTCAAATTTCATATAAATGCATTACTTTAAAAATTTAAAGAAAACTTTGATCTTTTTATCCTAGTTCCCCAAGATAACCTGTATCAACACTTGGTGGATTTTTTTCTAATACTTTTCCTTGGAATGCTTATTTTTATTTTTATTTAATTTTATTTATTTATTTTTTAAAATAAATTTATTTATTTACTTTTGGCTACTTTGGGTCTTTGTTGCTGTGCACGGGCTTTCTGTAGTTGCGGCGAGCGGTGTCTACTCTTTGTTGCAGTGTGGGGGCTTCTCATTGCGGTGGCTTCTCTTTGTTGTGGAACACGGGCTCTAGGCGCGTGGGCTTCAGTAGTTGTGGCATGCAGGCTCAGTATTTGTGGCTCACGGGCTGTAGAGCGCAGGCTCAGTAGCTGTGGCGCACGGGCTTAGTTGCTCCGCGGCATGTGGGATCATCCCAGACCAGGGCTTGAACCAGTGTCCCCTGCATTGGCAGGAGGATTCTTAACCACTGCGCCACCAGGGAGATCCCCTGGAATGCTTATTTTTTCAAGCATTAATTGAACTCCTCAAAGTACCACTGTTTTTCTGTCCATGGTTGAGTGATAAACTGTTCACATCTTGTACAATATTTAGTATATATAAAGTATAAAGGGGCAGTAATTCTGCTGCTAAAACAAAATAAGCACAAAGCTGGTGCTTTATAAAATCCAAACAACACACAAAATCATTAACCGTGAAGATTCCTGGGGGTTTACATATGTGTGTTTGGTGTTGGTGGTGGTAAGAAGAGGATTGGGCAACATTTATATTTTACTTGACATACCTCATTTGATTTTTAATTTTTTAAAAATGACTTTTACAATAAAAATAACATACAAAGTGTAGTACTTAGTATGTCTTTGATCAATAATTGACACAATAATGATGATAGGGTTATAGGATACCTATTGCCCTACCCACTTTATCATGTCTCTAGAAAAGGCTCTTCATCATGTGATGATAGGGTTGAATTGAATTGTTTTTTTTCCTACTCATCTGAAAGCCTAAACGAAGATATTGTGCTGTTTCCTTCCCAGTACCACTTTTGAACCAGAATACCAAGTCTCCCTTTTATTTTTATTCGGATGCTATACACTTTGAGTCTACAACCTTCTTTATATAATCAGTGTTACCATTCAACCCCAGATAAATCAGTTGTATCTCTGTGGATAACTTCAGTTGAGTATTCATATGTGTATTTTCCAACTAACTTCAACTGACCTCATTCTCATGATTTCCAAATTGATGTTGGCTATCAATGCAACTCTTCAAGTCCACGTCATCTTACTCTCCTCAATAACCCTGACCTTTACTTATCTTTATTCTAGATTGACCACCCAGTAATAGAGCCCCACTCTGAACCTCATCAGCACATCCACATCCAACAACTCAAACTCTGTACTTGGAATGTGTAATCAAAACTTCCTCCCTTGTTTGTTTCCCATATCCATACACCCACTAAATCTGTTCTCTAACTTCACTAAGAATGCCAGTTTCTCAGCTTCTCTTTCTTTAATTCTCTCCTTTAAAAAAATATATATATATATTTGTGGCCTTCTACGCATCTTTGCTCAGAAAGCTTTTTTTTTAATCATTTTTCTGGATTCTCTGGACCAATCTAATTATTTCTACTGGTTGGATTCATCGTAATTCTTGTGGGTGAGCCATCCAGAATTCCTTTGTTGATGCCTGCGATCTAAGTCTCACTCTCCAGCCTTCCTTTAGGTATATGAACCTAAACGTCTATTGGATAATTTTGCTCTGTGCTTAAACTAGTTATCTTTTTGAAAAAAATTATCTTTGCCACCACGAATTCTGAAAAACACAGCCAGTAAAACCCCAGAGCCCACAATGAGCAGTTTAGCTTGGCTAGAGCACAGGGCATATCTGCACCAGTAAGAAGATAAGGCTTGAAAAGAGGTTTGGGAGCTCTCTAAACTAATCTTTTTATCTTTTCCAGTGATTCTCAAATTGGAGTTCAAAGTTACTCAAGGAATTTGTGGATAGAAATGTATTTAGCAGAACTGATTTTCTTAGGAGACAACCAAAGGTAATACTCAGTGAATAAATGCAGCTCAGAGTCCAGAATCCACAGTTGATAAGCAGCAATTACTGCATTGGGATTCTTTGTGGCTCCTTTTGGCCTTGAGACCTAAAACTAAGAGGACACACTTTATTGAACCCATACACACCCAATATATGATGGTAGAGCATAGCCAGAAAACCACACCCACACAAAAATAGTCCCACTTGAAAGAGAAGAATGGAAGTCAAAAAACAGTAAAAAATCTATAGCTTCTCTGAGCTTACCGTGAAGGCCTCTTACTTACTCCGGAGGTCAGGAGGTTCTTTAGGTAAGGTATGCTTCTCCTGGGAGAGCTGTTTTGTTCCTCTTCTTTATTTTTCATTATCCTCTTTGACCAGTTCTAAACTGAGGCTATGT
This sequence comes from Balaenoptera musculus, assembly GCF_009873245.2. Taxonomy (NCBI): domain Eukaryota; kingdom Metazoa; phylum Chordata; class Mammalia; order Artiodactyla; family Balaenopteridae; genus Balaenoptera; species Balaenoptera musculus. Next base: position 83,544,659 of record NC_045793.1, on the reverse strand, counting down.
AACTTTCTTAGCTCACTTCCTGCTCATTGAAGTTTGAGGAACCACAGGTTACTTTAATTCCCAAGGAGTCACAGGCTTTTCTAATTCAGGCTCATGGCTTCTTTGGCAGTTACTACCCTTTCAGTCTGTTTGCTTCCAGTCTATTCTTGTGTTGGGACCATCTAGCCCCATATTAAAAATGCAGATTCCCATACTTCACTCAGTCACAATCTCAAGAGGTGAGGTAAGAGGCAGGGTCTGAGAATATGCATTTTAACAAACTTTGTTAAATAATTTTGGTTCTATGTAAATTTGGGGAACTACTGGGTTACACTGAAGGTGATTCTTTGAGATAGGAGATGTTTTTGAGTTATTCAGAGGTAAAAAGATGGGTCCTAGGAGCCTGAAGTAAGGTAGTTACAGGGCAGATTGACAGAAATAAAGGATTCCAAAAATATTTTGGAGGTAGAATCCACAAGAGTTGGAAACATTACAGTTAGGAGATATTAAAAAAAATAAAGGAATTAGGATGAACTTCCAGGTTTTGCATGGAGTAAAGTGCATAGGAGTGTTCTTCATCAAGGTAAAAATACAAAAGAAAGAGTTTCTCTTGTTGATTTGCAGGTGTTTGTGGAGCATGGATAGAGAGGGTCTGTTAATTGAGGGATGAAACTTGAGGGATGAGAAGGTAAAAGAAGAAGGTAGAGTTTGTAGTCTTTGAGGAGAGAGTATTTTGAATGATTCTGTTCCAGTGCTATTCATTTGAGGTCTGATTAGCATACATTTTCCTCAGGTCCTTATGCTGAACAAGAACTCATTGTATAGTCTTTTATGCACTGGAGAGTGATTGTGGTTCTTTTACAGTTAGGAGATTTCCTTGAAAGTATGATGTTCTATGATGTATTTGTGAGAAGAAAAAGACTTCCGCTTGACAAATTATTTTTGAGCCTTAGACAGTTCAGTTCTCTTCCATTAACTATAAACCAGAATTCTACTGACGCTCAAAAGGATGTGTTATTCTGTCTCCTACCTTGTCTGAGACCATGAAAGCATTACCTCTTTTCAGCACTAGGTGTTAACAAACATAAAGTAAAACTAGGAATGTTTCTACGTTTTCAAGACAAAAATTCCCTTGCTTGGGAATTGATGTACAATCTCTCAATCCCACAGGTCCCTGGTTAGACAAAAGGAGAGATAAAATGTGTGGCTGCAACCAGGGATGTAATGTATCTGCTGTTCGTGCTTTTGCTCATTTTTTTATTTTAATTTTTATTTATTTATTTATTTATTTATCCATTTATTTATGGCTGTGTTGGGTCTTCGTTTCTGTGCGAAGGCTTTCTCTAGTTGTGGACAAGCGGGGGCCACTCTTCATCGCGGTACGCGGGCCTCTCACTATCGCGGCCTCTCTTGTTAGGGAGCACACTCTCCAGATGCGCAGGCTCAGTAATTGTGGCTCACGGGCCCAGCTGCTCCGCAGCATGTGGGATCTTCCCAGACCAGGGCTCGAACTGGTGTCCCCTGCATTGGCAGGCAGATTCTCAACCACTGCGCCACCAGGGAAGCCCTGCTCATTTTTTTAACTATAAAAATTCAAGAATTTTGATTATACCTACCAATGATCTACCAGAAGTATAGATTCCCTCTATTTTGCTCTGACCTAAGAGTTTCAGCAGCACTTCTCCATTTAATAAAAATAAAAAAGAAGAGAGGATTCAATAAATGTGTCCATGCCGTAGGAAGATAAAGCAACAGTGTCCCTTGAGGCTCTGTCACACGACTCTGACAATTATAGCAGGGTGCTCTGGGGACATATCAATATATCATTGTGTCTCCCAGGAGCACTAGATCAGCTTTCCCCTCCCAAGTGGGATCATTTTGCCTGACCAAAGTACTCTGACCTTTATACTACCCCACTGCCTTGTCATCCTTTCTGCCACCACTCCACTTCCCCTGGCTGTGCTTCAAGACAATCCCCAAATTCTATAAGACACCTGTACTCTCATTCTAGAAAACGTTAAGAAATAAAAAAAAATTAATGAAAAATATACAATGTTAAAATATGTATTTTTACTAATTTTTATCTGCTGAAGATGTATGTATCTAGATACATTTTCAATAATACTCTAACTTGTCTTTGTATTTTTAAAAATTTTATGTCTGTTTCTATTACACAGTAGGCAATTATGAGCTTTTCATTTATTCTGCACAAAGTTTTCTGTGTGTTAAATAGAAAAGAAAAAATATGTAGGTAAATATTTGGCTCAATATAAATCACATTTATAGAGTTTCTTAGCACAAAACAAGATTTACCTAGTTTGTTGGTGATTGTTTTTGTTTTCTTATGTTTGTGTGACAGTAGAATGAAATAGCTTCACAAATGAGAGACAAATATTTATTTACTTTTTAAAAACCTTAGGATCCATTTAAATCTGTCCTTTATCTGAGAGGCCCTGAAACCTGATCGGGAGGTTGAGATTTGTGAAACCACTCTCAATTTCTGGCTCTGACATTCCCCAAATGGAGTGGAGAGAAGGTCCTGTTTTTACAACACATTAAGGGTATATAGCTTGAAGCTCTATTGAATGATCTGTAATCAGTGGAACACTGATGTGATTAAAAATGATAAATCAGTGGAAAAATTCTTCCAGAGGAGTAAAAGTAATGTCTTATTGGGAATGATTTTATCTGAGATGATCTCAGTTCCAAGTATTAGAAATACTTTGCTTGAACACAGGCCTCATTAATCTCCTGGAAATAAAAAAACTACGTTTTGAGTCAAGAAAGTATTCTTTGTTGGTGTAACACGTACATACCTTTTATATCCAAATAAAGTGCAAAACATTTTAAAACTGTTTGGTGGTTAGAGGTGGTTGGAAACATTTTATTCAACAAAGTAATGTAGTAAAAAAAAAAATCTATAGAGGGAGAGTTCATTGATTCAAAAGTTTTGATCATTGTTAGGAACTTTACAAATATTTCTTTGTTCAGAGGCTTAGATAGTAATTTTAGGAGATATATTGGACTGTGTACTTTTCTTGTTATTTTCTACTACTACTTATATTTCCTAGAGACATCCTAAATAAGTAAATAAGATGGTGTGCTCCTAATATAGGAACAAATTCAGCTGTCTACAAATTTCAGAGGGATTAAACCATAGATCATTTGAAATTATGAAAAATAATTTCTTCTGTGAACCACACTTCGTTGAATTATTTTTTACAACCCGACATAAATAACTTTACACAATTTGTATTTGAGGTTTTTTTTTATTTAACTAAGTCATATGTCCATATCACATATGTGTGAATTTGAGTTTTATAGAACATTTTTAAAAAGAAAGAAATAGTTCCAAATAATTTTCTTAAAAAGTTCATTATTGTTTTCTTTATTTTTCCATGAGGCCAAAATGAGAATTTAGGGATATTATACTTTTTAATGTTAATACTCATTGAATAACTTCTGATGCAAGAGGCAAGCAAGGTACTTTTTCTAGCCATATTCTTTAACAATGAATGAAGAAAATAGAAGTAGTCCTTTCCACATATTTTTGGCAAAAAATTTTCCAAAAAAAATTTATTTCCTCCTGCTCACATGACTGCTGCTGTACAAGGGAAGATGCTTTGAGTACTGATACCACTTGTTACTCAAAACACTGTTCAGCCTAACAGCATTGATTACATATTTTCTTTCATGTGTGTGCTTTTTTCTTCCTTATTTCATTCTGTAAATGTAAGTATATTGAGCACCTACCATGGGCCAGGCACTGGCACGTAGACTACTCATGTAATTTTCATAACAACACTGTTAATTTCATGCTATTCTTACACTACAGGTGAGGAATTTAAGGGTTAGTTAAGTGCTTGATCTGAGATCCAAACTTTTCTCAGTTCTTGAAAGTGAAGAACAAACAGGGTTTTACAGGCTCTTGAACTTAATTATTTGTCAGTAAATAATGAATTGATTTAGTTTTTATTTGATTGCTATAATTACCCACTAATAACATATTCCCCAATATTATTGGCTTGATTTTCAAATAACACACATAAATAATCTAACTGAATTTCATACTAAGCACTGTTTTCATGAGTTCCTAACCAGTGTCAACACCACAGCACTGCTCCTCTCCAAACCTTAGAAATGTGTGGGGTGCTTTTGGTTGTCAGTAGTTGAGGGGTTCCTCTAGCATTTAGTGGGTAGGGGTCATGAGTAGTAAATATCCCAGGATGCAGGGGAGACTTCCATTATAACAAAAGACTATCCTTCCCAAAATGCCAACAATAATACTTTGGAATAACACAGAGAAAAACCAGCACAAAACTCAAACAAACTTTTGCACTGATGCTTCTATCATGTGAACTTACTCACTGAGAATTAGTTCATGCAATGTTTTTAAATTTTGGGTCTGATAAATCCATTAGTGGGTCATGAAATCAAGGTAATGTTTTGTGACTGAGATTATATAATATACAGCAATGTTAATTATAGTTATGTTGTACAGTACACACCTAGTACTTATTTATCTCACGACTGGAAGATTGAACCTTTTGACTGCCTTCATCCAATTCCCTCTCCCCCTAATCCCTGCCTCTGGTAACTACAAATCTGATCTCTTTTTCTGTGATTTTGTTTGTTCGTTTGTTTTTGAAGTATAATTGACCTACAACATTATGTTATGTTAGTTCCTGGTATACAACATAGTGATTCGGTATTTCTATACATTTCGAAATGTTCACCGTGATAAGTCTATTTACCATGTGTCACCATACAGAGATATTACATAACTATTGACTATGTTCTCCACACTGTACTTTTCATACCTTTGACTCATTTATCATTTATTTTGTAACTGGAAGTTTGTACCTCCGAATCTACATCATCTATTTCTCTCTTCCCCCCACCTTCCCTCTGGCAACCACTAGTTTGTTCTCTGTATCTTTGATTCTGTTTGTGTTTAGTTATGTTTGTTCATTTGTTTTGTTTTTTACATTCCACATATAAGTGAAATCATACAGTATTTGTCTTTCTCTATCTGACTTATTTCACTTAGCATAATGACCTCTAGACCCATCCATTTTGTCACAAATGGCAAGATTTCATTATTTTTCATGGCTGAGTGGTATTCCTCTTTGTGTGTGTATGTGTGTGTGTGTGTGCATGTGTGTGTGTGTGTGTTTCACATCTTCATTCATCTGTTGATGGACATTTAGTTTGTTTCCATGTCTTGGCTAGTATCGTAGTTCTATTTTTAATTTTTTTTGAGGAATCTCCATACTGTTTTCCATAGTGGCTGCACAAATTTACATTCCCACTAATATTTATGTAAAAATGTCTGTATATACAGGATTACTAGGAACATTTATTGCTTTCTAAGAGTTGGCATTAAAAACAACAACTTTAAAAGCCACTTACACAAGCTACAGTTGGCTTTTATATTACATACAATCTTCCTTGGGGATATTAGGCAATTAAGTCACTCCCAGCTCATTAAATCAGGCACTAGTTATCTATGCAAGAAGTTTATATAAGTCAAAACAACAACTTAATGTTATTGAGAAAATTTTAGTGAAGGAAACAGGACTACATTACCAATTAAAAATGAAAGGAAAATGTGTAAATATATTTCAGCACAAATCATCTAGGAATTCTAAAAAGGAAGTATCAACATAGACTTGAATAGTCAGGATTTTGAGGTAGATGTTGAATGAACTGTATTTTAAAGGAAGTGTGGAATTTTCATTAGCAAGAGGAAGGAAATTTCTCCTTTGTTGAGAGACTAAGTGGAAGAATGTGAATATATAGCTCATTTAGTTTTGAAACTCATTTGTTTATTTATTTATTTATTTGAAAGTAACTTGAAAAATTTAACTTGCTTATCTTGTTTTTTAAAACCAGTTCTCTTTAACTTTTTGAAACTTGCATGTTCACAGCAAATAATTTAAAAAATAATTGGGGGGCTTCCCTGGTGGCGCAGTGGTTGAGAATCTGCCTGCCAATGCAGGGGACTCGGGTTCGAGCCCTGGTCTGGGAAGATCCCACATGCCACGGAGCAGCTAGGACCGTGAGCCACAATTACTGAGCCTGCGCGTCTGGAGCTTGTGCTCCGCAACAATAGAGGCCGCGATAGTGAGAGGCCCGCGCACCGTGATGAAGAGTGGCCCCCACTTGCCGTAACTAGAGAAAGCCCTCGCACAGAAATGAAGACCCAACACAGCCATAAATAAATAAATAAATAAATAATCACGTTTAAAAATAAATAAATAAATAAATAATTGGAAGCTAATATTCAGGTGGCTTTCTCCTAATGGCAATAGTATCTGACATAGCAAGTGATGTCAGTCTCCAAGATAATGTAACAAACAGAAGTGACCTAGTGTGTATGCCAAATATGGACTTTGTATTCCCAACATCTTTTAAACACATGCTCAGTGAGCTATGAGATAGCATTAGCATACTGTTTGGTCTCAGTATAGTATAGATGAATGAGTGAAATTCATTCATAGAAATTAAATAATTCTTCAGTGTATTAAATTATTATTTATTTAAACATAAACTCTTCAGAACCCCATAAATATAATAAATAATGGAAAGTAGATTACTTTTTCCTTTTTTATCCTTTTAAAGTATAAGAAATTTTATTTGTCAGTCAGTGATCATTTCCTCTGTTTAAACAATTCAGTGTAGTGTTTTCTGAAACAAGTTCATTTTCATGAGTGAAGCAAAGCCATACATTGTATTTATTATAAAAATTTCACAATGTATTAACCATTGAGTATATAACTCCAATAATATTTCAATTTATATGCATTTTTCTTTGTGAAACAGTATTTGGGAAGGACATATGTATATATACCAGCTGTCATAATTCCTACATTATGAGACAGTTTAAATTATCCCATAAACTGTTCCCTTCAAAACTGCTGCTTCCATAATCCACATGCAGTCACTTTAGACCTAATAGCCTAATTGCATTCTAGTTTTTGTAGTAAAAAAATTTTATAGAAAGAAAATGAACTAAATTCTTAATTATAATTCTGTGCTACATCTATGGAACTGAAGAAATGTATGGCATTGTATGTAATGGTTAATTAAAAAATCGATCAAAATGACAACTATTTTCATATTTAATTTGTAGACTTGGAAAATTATTTTACGAAATAACTGTTACACACAGACTTACCCCGAATTATATTTATTCTAGCTAGATTTATATTAGGACAGTTTTCTTCCAAATAAAATAATTTATATTTTAGAAGATGCCTCAAATAAAATTTATATAAATCTTAGAATTTTATAGCATTCGTGTGATTTTAATCATTTATGTCCTTCTTTTAGATAAGCAAAAAACAATTATAAAACTATTATTCTGATTTTTAGATTGAATTTCACCCTTTTTCTTTCTTTCAGAATATATTACAGAAATTCTATCTCTAGAATTGTATTTTAACTGAATATAAGTCCCTTATACTCCAGATTCATTCATACAAGCCTGATATGTATGGTTATTCATCTTTCAGATGTTCAGCTGCTGATGAACAAAGAGTCCATGTCCTTTGTAGCATGTATGTTTTTTCATGCCTGCCCAGAGTGAGTCTGGTTTGTTAGATTTGTACCACATACAGTTTTTCTAGGCTGTAGCTGATTGGTCTGGGGGTGAGCACCTGACTCAAATAAACTCATCAAACTACAGGTGAAATAGAGTATTTGTTTCTTTTCCAAGAATTTTAAATAAGTTGATGGTGGATTCTGAAGTTGAATGGTCATGAACATTGTCAGTTTGGTGCTCTGGCAAAGGAAAACCAGTTGCAAGTTGAATTATGGGGATGAGAAACTATTAATTGGGTAGGAAAACCATACTGTTGATAAGTGAATAGCATTAACGGGCTGAGAGCATCAGAAATGGAAAATCTATATAGCCCAGAAGAGAGAAAGAGGAAATGTGTTATTGTCTCCCATGCTTTCTGCATAAGACATGGCTGTCCTTCCTGCATTTTGACTTCAAGTTGATATCTTTTAATATTTTTCTATTATTGTTCTGTGTGTGTTTCATTCCTTTGTAAGGAAAGAGCTTTGACAATCAGTATTGGTGGTAAGCTGACTCACTACACAATCCTTTCACTTGATGCAGTAAAGAAACAAAGAATATATATGTATATTACAGGTAATCTACCGACTAGTAATAACCATTTGTGTCTATAGAATAATAATACCATTGTAAAGATTTCTGTAGGATAGCTGCATTTCTTGATTGCAGTGGGATTTAATAACTTCCAATTAGCAAGAAATTATATTCTCAGTATTCAAATCTAGATGTGAAATAACCTGTTGTGCAGATTCCTTAGAATAAATTATCTAGAATTTGAACAATTAGAATAAATTAGCCAGTTTTGTTTTTTTTTGAATAATGCTATGGTGTGAACTTGTGTGCCCTGCACCCATCTCCCCATTCATATGTTGAAAACCTAATGCCCAATGTTAATTAGGAGGTGATGTTAATTAGGAGGTGGGGTCAAGGGGAGGTGATTAGGTCCCCAAGATGAAGGCGGAACACTCATGAATGGGACAGAAACGTCCACTCATAAACATTAACCTTTCTTTCAGATGACAGTGGACCTGCTCTATAAATGTAAAGCAGAATCAATTTTTTTTTAAAGCCATTTCCTAACCAACTTACTTTGGGCTGCAGTGGATTTTCTGTCTCTTAAGAAGCTTCTCCTCCTTCTTTCCATCTATCACCAGCTAAAGAGAGTTTGCTACAAGAGATTTCAAAAATCTAGGACTAAAGAAGCATTTTTCCCTGAATTTATTTGATACAATAACTGTTTCTTAAGAAGCAAACACAGCGATTGCTAATCGCAGAATTAAGTCACTGGTGAGAGAGTTGAGAATGACTAATTTCAGACATTTTCAGGCAGAGTGCATGTAGAATATATATTTATCCTTTTATCTTACCAAGTATAATAAAAGCAGCCACCTGTGTACGAGTTTTTTATCTATGTACTGAGTACATATTATTTAAATCCCACAAACTCCACCACAACTTGTTATGGTAGGTGATATTTTTATCCCAATTTTATTATTAAGGAAACTGTGACTTAAAGAACTGAAGTAATTTGAAAATGTTATTCAGTTAGTAAGTGATGAAACTGAGTCTTGAACTCATAAATTTTGATTACAAAGCTTCGGTTCTTTTCATCGAATAACACTGACATTCTTTTAGAAAAATGCTTCATAATATAATGACACCACATACATTTTCAAAACTCCTGTCTGGAATGACATCAAATCCATTTGTTTATCCATTAATCAGAAGATATAAAAGAAGCAAAATCAAATATGTTTTATTTATTTTATCCATATTTTCCTGATTTCTGCATCTTTCTCACAATTTCTCTTGAGACAAGGGAGACTTTATTCTATAAATACAGATACCTGTTGTATATTTATATTTATGTATATGCATATTATATATTATAAAGTGAGATTAGCCTTTTTAGTTTAATTTTTCTATATTTATAGTGAAAAGTTTTTCCACCTTTCCAAATTTTGCAATCTGAATATCTTCAAAATATCAAAAGTTTCTCTTTGTTTATTAACAATGAAAGGAAATTCTGAAGTTGCATTCTCAGATTAAAAAGAAAGAAGTGTGCTGTGAAGTCCAAAATGTAGTCACTAGTTGCATGACTACTTAATGCAAAATAATTAAAGTTAAGTAAAATTTAATTTTCTTCATTCTCACTAGCCACATCTCAAGTGCTCAATAGCCACTTGTGACTAGTGCCTACCAAATTGGGCAGCAAAGATGTAGAACGTTTCCTTCAAAGTGGAAAGTTCTGTCAGAAAGCACTGAGATATAATCTTAGCATTAAGATATAATCTTAGCATGATTTAAAGTAGACCCTGAGGGCCAAATTGGCTCTCCACCTGTTTTTGTAAATAAAGTTTTATTGGAACATGTCCACATCCATTTGTTTACATTTTTATAACTCTTTTCTCACCAAATGGCAGAGCTGAATAGTTGGGAGAAAGACTATATAGCTCATAAAGCCTAAAATATTTAGTACTTTACTCTTTACAGAAAAACGTTTGCCAAACACTGACCTAGAGCCTCTCTTCTAAGCAGCTGATAATTGGCATGATTTTCTGGCTACATGAGCATTTATAATCCTTTTCCCTCTTCACTTTCCTCTTCCTTACCCCTCCTCTCTTCTGTATTTATGTTATTTCAATCATATATTCCTTTACTTGAATTGCAAAACTTGAATGAAAATCTCTTCAGGAATTTGTTAGTAACTTGACAATGAAAAGAAGTACCTAGACCTAGATTCCTGAATACTTTTATAAAATTTTAACCATAAAGACATTACAGTAAAAATCCAGTAGTGTTTTCAATAAAAGTCACAGAGAATATCATTATCCTGACATCTGCATCTGGGATGTAGAAAGAAAGTAATCTTTCTGTTTTATGGGCCTAAATAAAGAGGAAAGTTCTTTAGGGATGGAGTCCCATACATATCTCTTTTTTGCTTATTTCATTAAGAGAAACTTCATAGTTCTCCTATTGATGCATAATACTATTTTTCATTCAAGATAGATTTATTTATTTCTAAAGGCAAGATTAAAGATTTTCCTTTCTTCTTATTTCATTCTTATCTAAAAACATTCCAACACTGTCATTGGCTCTTTCATGTAATAAAATGAGAATTTTCTTTGACTAATCTCATATGGGACAATAATAGCTACATAAAATGTAATTTATTTGCCAAAAATACCCCCTGCTACTATAGGGTAATTGCAGTTAAAATTTGAATTTAACTACAATCTCGAGCTATGTAGTAACTGCAAACAAAATTTTGGCTATGTTTATTAGCAGTAATATAAGCCTGATAAGAAAATTGATGAGGCTTTCTCCACAAGTAATTGCTTTGATTCTTGGTAGATTGAAAGATTTATCTAATATTTGGTCAGACTCTTTTCTGTGCACAATTTTATTCATTTTACCCAATGGTTAAGAAATAACTAAGATGTGATAAAATGGATTATTTTCCCCAGCTAGTATTACTAGTGATGAGCATACCCATCTGGCTGGCATTTACATAGCATTATATAGGTGAGAAGTCATGACAGAGATATCCCAACTCGGCCTCTTGCTAGCTGTGTAATCACTCACAAGTTACTTAGCCTCTCTGTTCCTCAGATTTTTCATCTATTATACAAGGATAAAAAGTGTACCTGTCCATGGGGTTGTTGAAGTGAATGAATTAAAACCTGTAAAACCCTTAGAACAGGGCCTCGATAAACTCTTACTAAATGTTAGAGAGCTCTGTGTTATAACAAGTGGAAAGATAATGTGCATCAGAACCAGACAGGTTTGTCCTTAATTCCCAGTTCTGTACTTCTAGTTATGTTAAATTTTCTAAGCCTCAGTTTCTTCAGCTATAAAATGAGTGTAGCTGTACTTGTCTTAGTAGCTGTAGTAAAGGTCAGTGACAAAATATGTAGGATTCTTGGTATATGATAGATACTTAATAAATGACAGTTTATATTAAGTATGTGTAATTGTGTAAGTAAGAAGACTCCAAATTAGCTGACTGATTTAGTCTGTCTGGCCAACAAACAAATGTACAATTGTAGGTCCATGTGTTCAAATCTCCTCTGAGACCTGTCTTGTAAAATCTATTGAACAAATGTCTAACTAGTGAAGTTTGTGCTTGCCTTTCAAGAAAGAGGTACTTGCTCTTTGCCAATATGTGGCTTCCATTCCAGTGGAGTTAAGCTCAGAATCATGATTTCACAGATCATGAGAACTGGAAACAGACTGAAATGTATGTAAACTAAGCTCCTCATTCACAGATGTGGTGAGTGAGGTCCAAAAACTTTAAACTATCTCCTTAGAGTTGTACAGCTATTTGGCCAAATTTCTTCCAGGAAGCTGGAGTGACCCCGGCCCGTGATGTTCCTTCCATCCCTTTGCATTTAGCATTTATTATATATGCCCTTTATATACTTGTTTCTATATCTTCAGAGTTGCTCTACAGCTGTTCACATGTACATGTAATTTTTCTCCAAGTTCTAAGGTTTTTGAAAACAAGGATCTTGGGGTCTTCTTTAACCCCTTCCAAACAAACACAATAGTGTTATGAAAAAAAAGATGAATGTTTAATCAGTGATAGAATTGTTATAAGTTCCATAATAGAGTTAAAATTCTAGCATGTAGGGTGTCTCAGTCAGCTTGGGCTTCCATAATAAAATGCCATAGACTGAGTGGCTTAAACAACAAAAATTAATTTCTCACAGTTCTGGAGGCTGGGAAGACCAACATCAGGGTGACAGCATGGTTGGGTTCTGTGAGGACTCTCTTGGCTTGCAGATGGCCTGCATATCACTGTGTCCTCAGATGGTGGAGAGAGCCAGTAAGCTCTCTGGTATCTCTTTTTAAAAGAGCACTAATCCCATCATGAGGGCCCCACCCTTATGGCCTCATCTAAACCTAATCATATCCCAAAAGCCCCATCTCCAAATCCCACCACATTGGGGGTTAGGTTTCCAACATATGAATTTTAGGGGCACACAATTCAGTCCATAGTATAGGGGCAAGGTTTCTAATGTAATTTATATAAGCATTCCCATTCAGATCAATCTTCTTACATCTAGACATTTCAGACCTTGAAATTCAACAAACATGTAAATACATGCACACAACATTCAGAGCTGGCTCTATTTCATTGTTCATGTTATTACCCATTCTTGGAATGCTTTAGTCACAGTTGTTTGAATGGAGAACAAACAACACATCTTCTACTCCTAAAATGCTGATACGGTCCAGTAGGTTTCCTTGCCTCCCATTCTCCAATTACCACAATCGTGAGCCAACGTATATGTCACACTGCAATTTTGACACAGCTGTTTTCACTAAACATTAACAAAAGTTAAATGTGAAGCTTTTAAAATTACTAAGTAACGTGTGATATAGACTTCCTCAGTCCTGTCCTTAAACATGCTCTCTGATCTCAGTGATTGCCATTTCTTGGTATCATGGATATGTTAAGGCTAAGGTTATCTGGGTTAGAAACCAGGGATAAGGGGGGCCAGAACTAAGGTCAAGGTAATGGAATGAGCTAATGCCAGGGATGTATGTTCATACATTACTGGGGTAATAAAAAAAATGATTCTATATTGTAACAGATCCATATTTATTATATCAAACAACTATATCAAATAGACATCAACAAAAAGTCTTACTTTTAGTCAGTAATTATTATTAATAAGAATAGTCAGGTTCTGATATGGGTTAGAAAAAAAGATTGAGAATATTTCACCTTAATCTCTCTGAAGTTTGTTTCACATATTCTCAATGACCTGCATATAATGCCACATATATGTAATATATTCTTGATATGCATATTTATATATCTTGAGAATAAAAATGAACAAAATGAGTGATTTATTTTTCTTTCCCAAATTAAGGAACTTCTATTAGCAGCAATTTCTTAAGGTCTTATTCTGAAGAATTTAGTAATATAAAAATTCTCCAAATTATTTAGGTTAAGTTCACCTTCTCTGTAAATACCTGATGTATTCATACACTAATGCTCTGTAGATTTCAGGTGTACTTTAAAACTTCTGATATGTCTATCAAACGATTAGACTAATTTAGACTGTATAAAGCATTGGATTTTCAAAAAAATCATCAGGATTACAAATGAGGATTAGAATCGTGTGAATGAATATCATTAATGTAATTAAGCAAGGGCTATTAATTTCAAACAAGTGAAACCACCTTTGATTAGTTTAACAGAAAAATGAATTATTGGAAAGATACCTGGTACCTTCCAGAACCAGCAGGAAGGCTGCTAAACTGGACTGAGAAAAAATAGCAGGATGAAAGGGAAACCAGGCAGCCAGGAAGAAAGCCGCCATCACATCATGCGCTCAGACTGGTTAGAAAATTGCCTCTGGTGCGTGGACCACTGGACATACCCTGCTGAGTTGTTGGAATTCAGTGGAGCTGCCACTGTGGTCACTGGTCTCTGGCTATTTTTACTGCCGCCAGAAGTGTTGTCTAGGGCAGGCGAATCTAACTGGTAAAGCAGAGATCCCAAGCTCAGGCGGAGTCACATGCCTATGTCTGAGCTGCCAAGGGTTTATGAGAACATGGATCTGGCCCTTTCAGTTTCAGAAGAAAGGCTTCACCAGGCCTTCCAAAGTGTCAGACTGCCTAACCCATAGGAGGACCATTTCAATGCAAATTAACCAAAAAGCAAGCAATATCTATCTCACTGTTTGTCTTTTGTTGATTTTGATTCCTGCCTCTATTGTGACTCTAATCTTTGGCCACATAGAAGCCTCAATTATATGTTTCCCAAATTAAATGATCAAACTTATCTGAACTGTTGTTTATACCTCTACCTGAATTTCTTAGGCACTGGTGATGATCTTTATTACCAGTAATTCTGTTTTGCCAAATTATTCTTCCTAAACATTTCTAGGTTCTATTTCAGCTTTTTATTCAGCTTTGGCTCATTATCAGTAATAAAGAGTTGAATTACACCAAGGCAATGTCTTCTGCATAAGATGACCTTAACTCTACTGCATTTAGTTTAAATTGTGGTGAACAAATTTAACTAGTATCTTATTAGAGAGTCTCTCTTTTATTAGGTGTTAGGTATGGTATAGTTGTTACTAGTGAATTATGACTAAGAATGTATTATTGATACACAGACAGAAGAAAATTGCCATTTGTTCTCAGACCTAGTTTGTTTCTCTCTACAGTATTATTGCTAGCGTATCAGCAAATGTAGCACATAATTATTATTTTTCTTGATCTCTTTCCTAGATAATTATCTCTCCATGCCTAAATGCATTTGTGCAGCCGTTAGTACAGGCATGTAAAACATACACTTACACATACACAGGCACACACACACATAGAGCTGCTATTTCTGTTATTCATCTGCTAGTTACAAGCAGAGCTGTGTGCAGGGAAACTATAAGGAGCAAGAGGCCTGAATTCACCATTTTAAAAAAGACAAAAAGAAAAAATGTTATGTATATGAATTATGCCTATGGATATTAACCCTTAAAATAAATTTTCTATGCCTTCTATGCAGCATATCTATCAAGATACATTACATTTAATACACTAACATCCTGAATCATTATCTGAAGCAGTAAAAGCACTGTGAATTACTAAGATAGAAGCTACTCAGGGGATATGACCTGGTCTTTTCTGCATTATCAAATACACTAACATAGTCTTAAATTAATAAATACAACTCTATTATTCAACTTCGATAAGAAGACCTATCAACATTAATTCTATCCAAATAGGCTCATTTACCTCTCTTTGTTGATTAAGCTTGTCTGTTGTTAGTAGAAAAGCCCATCTGTTGGGTAGATAAAAGAAGTTGGTTTTATGAGCATTAGCAATTGGCAATACCCTGAGAAAACCATAATTCAAAAAGAGACATGTACCACAATGTTCATTGCAGCACTATTTACAATAGCCAGGACATGGAACCAACCTAAATGTCCATCCACAGATGAATGGATAAAGAAGATGTGGCACATATATACAACGGAATATTACTCAGCCATAAAAAGAAACAAAACTGAGTTATTTGTAGTGAGGTGGATGGACCTAGAGTCTGTCCTACAGAGTGAAGTAAGTCAGAAAGAGAAAAACAAATACCGTATGCTAATGCATATATATGGAATCTAAAAAAAAAAAAAAATGGTACTGATGAACCTAGTTGCAGGGCAGGAATAAAGAGGTAGACCTAGAGAATGGATTTGAGGACATGGGGGGGGGGGAAGCTGGGGCGAAGTGAGAGTAGCGTCGACATATATACACTACCAAATGTAAAATAGTTGGATGGTGGGAAGCAGCAGCATAGCACAGGGAGATAGGCTAGGTGCTTTGCGATGACCTAGAGGGGTGGGATAGGGAGGATGAG